>NC_065518.1:32133535-32170515 GCF_006386435.1 Epinephelus moara | reverse complement strand
GTATAAGTTCTCTGTAAATTCCCCCCAAACGTCCATATTATTGATCAGTAGGTTGCACATACCCTGTTATAATAGAATAGGTACCCAGTAGTTAAAAATACCTACTGTATAAGTTCTCTGTAAATTCCCCCCAAACGTCCATGTTATTGATCAGCAGGTCGCACATACCCTGTTATAATAGAATAGGTACCCAGTAGTTAAAAAAAACCTATAATATAAATTCTTTGTAAATTCACGAATTGTTAGCCCCTTATTGTTATTGTTCCCCTGTACCTACATATATGTATTGGTACATACTACACTGGTACACCGTTAGTACAACGGATTACACCGTAACTACCCGATAGTTACGGTGTAAATTGCGGGCTGTAATCTAAAGCGTTGCCGATAAAACACATTTTGCCACCCTTGCCAAGGTGCTGCCTTAGGCTGCCTAGTTTGCCTGTATGGACACATCGGCACTGCTCTGAATCCACTGGCTATTGTCTTACAACAAGTTGGCTTTATATTAGATTTCTTTTGTAATGTATCTGCATTTATATAAAGATATCTGTTCATAAAGATTGAAATGAGCGAAGCACGCAAGAGGTCTTGGCCCGGGTAGCAGCTGGCTACACCAGAATCAGCCCGAAATATTTGCCTTCGTCCCCAGAAGCTTGCTGTTGTCAAGCAATAGTGGATGGGTTTCTACTTTGTATCCAAACATAAAAAGCTGTAACAGCAAAACCTCTGAGTGTATTTGGGTGTGTTTAATGCTTATGAATGTAACTTTTTATTTGAAAGAAGAATAATGTCTTATTTTGTCTTTCAAATCAAATCTTTCAGTCTCGCTTTAAACAAAGTGTTTAATCCGCTGCGAGGGTCATAAGGACAGAGGGATGTCGTATGCTGTAAAGCCCTGTGAGGCAAATTGTGATTTGTGATATTGGGCTTTATAAATAAAATTGATTGATTGATTGATTGATTGACTGATAATCAGAGCTGATTTGTATGCAGCTCATGTCTTTAAAAGCTTCATTCCTCCTTTCTTGCAAATGTATATTATATAAGAATATCTAGATATGAATGACCATCATTTTCCACATAAAAACATTTTTTGTGTGTCAAAAACAAGAATTTTATCATTATGTGTCCATGGCAACATAATACAAGGCCTGTGCGTATTTGGGAGTCATTTCCCCTTCTCTCTTCTCAACTGCAAATGAGCTGCAAATGAGCTGCACACTCATTTCACAACGTGTCTGCTGGTTTCATGAAGCACTGATGGTGCTTGCAGTGTTAATGCCAATGGTGAGGTCATTCACATTAATTAATTCCATCACCTGCAACTTTATTAACTGACTTTTCATGTTTCTTTTCATTTTCTAAACTGTGCACCTGCTGGCTTTCACCTCCGCACTGTGCAGAGACCCATCTCTGTGGGTGTCATCAAAGTTTCATTCAGGTAAAATAAAATGAAAAATACAGTAATTTTCTGTTTGTGGAGGTGGTTCACCAACAATATCATTAAATGTTTTCCAGAGGAATTAGAGTCAAGTGAATCCTGCTGATTTTCCCCTACTAATTCTGCACTACATGATTAGACACAAGTTCTCTGGATATTTTATCTTCCCAGACACGGAAACAAGACTGGCATTAAAAAAAAGAGTTAAAAAGTTAAAAAAAAAAAAAAAAGGTGATTCCAACAGCAACTCATGTTGCATCATTCTTTGTGAGGCAGATGGTGAGTGATTTGAAATCAGTATAATGAGAGGACGACCAGGTAGGAGAAACAGAGAGAGGACAGAAATAATCTGTTAAATGAAACCATTCTCATACTGCTTAACAAAGTCAAACAAAAGTGAGAGTAGCAGCTATGGAAAGTTAAACAAATAGAAATGTATAAGGCAAGGGAAGAAGGACATGCAAAGGTTGATGAACAGGATGTTGAAAATAGAGAAGGTTAAAGGAAAGCTCAAAGAACAGGACACAGAGCTTGAAGGGATGAAAAATAAGGGGAAAAGGGAGGAGATGGAGGTGGTGTAGCATGGCAGGAGATGACAGGATGAATTAGGTGCAAAGAGAGAATAGTAAGAGGTCACATTTCAAACCTATTCACCCGCAAGACATGCGACACATGGCTGTGTCAAACTGCCTCAGCTTCTCACATTAATTGCCCACTCTACAGCTGCTAAGCAAAATTCAACAGCGAAGTTCCTGGGGTGGTAAAAAGTAAGGCTGGGACAATAAGCATATCTCTTGATTCAATACTTTAATAATACTTGAATGCCGATTCAGTATGTGTTGTAATTTCTATGTTTTGCGGTTCTATGAGTGTTATGATTTAATAGTACAATTGTGATTTTTGCCCACTTTTTTAACACTAGACTATCAGGAAAAGTTGAAATATATAAAGACTACACTCCCGATACACTTTATTAGGTACACCTGTTCAACTGCTTGTTAACGCCAATAGCTAATGTGACGGCCCCTCCCTTTACTCTGGAGGTGTGTGGGCTTGTTGGTTGCTGGTTGGTCTGCTTTGTCTTTCAGGAGGGACCGATGCGCTGCACCTGGGCCCGGTGAAGCGGTTATATTCTGATACCAGCTGGCTCTCTCTCGTCTCACTCGATTCACGCCGTACATGAGGGCACCGCGGCGTGGCCGTGCCTTTTCTGTTGCTTTTGTTTTGGCACACTCACACACACACACACATGCATCCACACACGCCTACACTACTGATTACTGACGCTGATTCTCACGTATTTCTTAAGTTTATGTTAATAAACGCATTGATTAGTTTGAACCTCGTCTTCCCTCCCGTTTTTTTTGTTGCAGCCTAAGAGCCGGGTTGTAACACTAATCAGCCAATAATGTGGCAGCAGCTCAATGCATTTAGGCATGTAAACATGGTCAAGACAACTTGCTGAAGTTCAACTGAGCATCAGAATGAGGAAGAACGTGGCATGGTTGTTGGTGCCAGACGGGCTGGTCTGAGTATTTGAGAAACTGCTGATCTACTGGGATTTTCACACAACCATCTCTAGGGTTTACAGAGGATGGTCAGAAAAAAGAGAAAATATCCAGTGAGCAGCAGTTTTCTGGGCAAAAATGCCATGTTGATGCCAGAGGTCAGAGGAGAATGGCCAGACTGTTTTAAGATGATAGGAAGGCAACAGTAACTCTGATTATCACTTGTTACAACCAAGGTATGCATAAGACCATTTCTGAACAAACATGTTGAACCTTGAAGCAGATGGGCTACAGCTGCAGATGACCACACTAGGTGCCACTCCTGTCAGCTAAAAACAAGAAACTGAGGCAACAATTTGCACGGGCTCACCACATTTGGTCAATAGAAGATTGGAGAAATGTTGCTTGGTCTGATGAGTCTTAAATTCAGCTGCGACATTCAGATGGTTGGGTCAGAATTTGCCGTAAACAACATGAAAGCATGGTTCCATTCTGCCTTGTATCAACTGTTCAGGCTCGTGGTGGTGGTGTAATGGTGTGGAGGATCTTTTCTTGGCACACTTTGGCACATATTCTGAATGTTAATTTGTTTTATTTAATCACCCAGAAAATTATTGTCGTATCTTTTTAACATTGGAAATCAGCCTAGATGTTTCAGGGAAAATTGAAATTATATAACTCGTCAAACCTGTTGCTCAAGAATTATCAGACTTACATATAACTGAATGGAAATGGTGATGAATTATGTAAAAATATTTCTTGCTTATAGGCACACTCTCTCCAACTTTAATTGTATCCATAATAAAATTAACAGTTCATGAAAAGAAAAATCTGTCGAAGAAATAATCTTCACTCTGGTATGAAACTTCAGTCTGGTATGAAAATGCCCCCTCACTGATATCCAGTAAGGGGGGCAGAACAACTTCCTGTTCAAGTGAGAAGCAAGGAAATATCAATTACTGTCAAAGACTTAGGACGCACCCATAGTGCTGATTTTACTTTCTTTTTTTTAGGAGGCAGACCTGACATGTTTTCTGCTTCCTGCCATCACTTGTATCCACTTGGTCCAATGCTTGTTGACTGAATGCAGGACTGAATATCCTAGTTGTAACTTTTTGTGCAAGGGTTACTTAAGTCCCAGTTGTTCAAAAAATTTAATCTGAATCACAATATCCGGATTTGGAAATCCCATGTTTCGCTGTTCAGAATCAGATAATCCAGTACTTTTATTGCATTTTTTCAAAGCAGATTGCCCTGATCCAAATGCAAGCTTTTCAAGTTTACCCAATCCAGAGAACCAGTGCAGTAAATGGGACAACATATCACAATGTAGGCTAATAGCTATTAAAAGAACAACAGGTTGAACAGGCTGTGTTTTTATGTGAGACAGAAAAAAAAACGTGGGATGTAGAATGTAGTTTTGAGTGTCATTGTGATTAATATTGAGTGGTGAATGAAAGTTACAATTAATCCAATTTTTTTTCTTTATATTCTGAAAGGCTTTATGTCTATTTTATCTGCTTTATCAATTTCAATAAATGTCAGGATTTCTGACCTGCTTAGAGAAAAAGCAATGATAATATAGATACAATCTCCTGCCTTTGAATTTTTGGAACAACCACCACATATATATATATATATATATATATATATATATATATAATAAATTCAGTTTTGTCGTTGTTTAGTTGTAGACAGTTTTGAGACATCCAGTGGTTGATGTTATCAATGCATCTTACAAGCTCAATTACAGGACTGGGGTTATCTAAGAAAAGTGAGACATCGAGCTGTGTATCATCAGCACAGGAATGGTAGGACACATTGTGTTTCTGTATGATGGTGCCAAGTGGGAGTATGTATAGGTTGAATAGAAGTGGACCAAGAACTGACCGTTGTGGAACCCCACAAAAAATGCTGACTTCTTTAGACGTGATTTTCCCAAGGGATACAGAGAAAGTCCTTCCCTTTGAATACGTCCAGAACCATTGGAGAACAGGTCTGGATAGGCCAATACAGTTTTCAAGTCTATTTAACAGAATGTTGTCATCAACTGTGTCAAAAGAGGCACTCAAGTCTAACAGTACTGGAATAGAAAGTTTGTTTGCATCGCTGTTGATTTTAAGATCACTGACTAAGATCATTGACTATTTTGACAAGGGTTGTTTCAGTACAATGATTCACTAAAGAGTGGACCCCCAGATAAGAGATTTCAAGACAAAGCAAACAGCTCCGCAATGACGAGCCAACAGATCCAAACCAGGCTTATATGGAAATTTAGTGGGGGAAATGGTTTCCAGTGTGCTGCTTTGGACTCACATCAAACAAGATGTAGTATGGTATGAAAACATGAGCCTTGTTCTCCCCAATCTTTTGTTTTGCTGGGAAACAGATTGACCTGGTTCCTCCACAAGAACTCCCTCAAACTGAGTTTTTTACCCTCCCACCACTAGTCAAGCTTCATTTTCTCATACAGAGATAATGTGAGAATGAAGACTTGCCTGTTTGCCATTCATGTAATCATCATGTGGATATAACCAGAAGTATGACATTTTTTGTAGCATTTCATGTAAGAGTAAAGAACAGTGGTATTTCCATACAACAAGTCCAGTCCAGTCCCTCACTTGAAGTAATTTCATAATAAAATAGCTGTTTATCATTTGTCTGTCAGGCTGATCAGGTGTGCAGGTGTGTTACATACAGCTAATACAGCTCTGACAAACAGTTTGTGTAGCAAGCAGTCAGGGTTTGTTTGTGTTTGGCCACACAGGGAGGCGTCTGTGGTCCGATCGTGCTTCCACCTTTTCCCTCTTTATTTTGTTAGATGCCTGATTGGGCACACCTGCAGGTCTGCCAAGCTGCACTGCTGAGAGCTGTTTTAGTTCAGCTGCCCAGTGTGTGTGTGTGTGTGTGTGTGTGTGTGTACAGTGTATGTAGGGTTTCTGTGCATTGTGTCCACTGTCGATCTTGTTTTTAGCTAAGCTTCAGCAGAACACACCGGCTCAGTACAACATTGTGTAACAGAACAATAATTTGGCTCAGTTGACATTTGTGTACAGTACTTGTGTGTTTCTGTGTGTGTGTGTGTGTGTGTGTGTGTGTGTGTGTGTGTGTGCATTACTGCACACAGATTGCTGTGACAACAGAACATGATTTTTTCAGTTGACAGAATACAAATTGGGGTGAAATCTTTGGCTTCATTGTGATTTTTTTTTTTTTGCACGTGCAAACATGCATGTGAACACAAACACACTGCTCAATATTTGGGCTGACAGGTAGACTTCCCTCTCCATTGTCCTCATAGTTGCATAAATTGGTGACCGCAGCAGCATCTCTGCCTGTTCCCCTGTCAGTTCTCCTCCCTCTACTGGCCCCTCTTCACATCAGCACTCCTGAGTCAAAGGGGAACGTCCGAGCATCTGACAGCTGACGAATACACTTTGACATCAATTTGGAGAATCTTTTCACAAAGAGGTGCTCCTGTTTCTTTGCAGCACCAGAGCTGCTGTGCTGATCGTGGTTGAGTCTTGGTATTATATGAACAAAACTGAAAAATTAAAACAGCAACCTCACAAATAACTTTACTTAATTAGTGGTTTGCCAAAAAGCTGACGGAAAAAGTTTGGTCAGGTTGGAGCTATTAGAGATTCATCATAGCTGGCTGAGCGTGAAATAGTTGCATGGTGTTGGAATGGGTGTGCTATGTGTGTGTGCGTGTGTGTCTGTGTGTGTAGCCTGGATCAGTAGCAAACAGCCTCCCAGTTGACCTTCAGAGTAATCTATGCCAGTTAACTGCACAAATAGCATGGCAACCATTTTATTTTTAATGAGGCAAGTTGCATCTCTCTCCCCCCCCCCCCCCCCGAGAACATATCAGCTCCGGCACCAGATGGCATTGTAAGGCTGGTAAGACATCACTTGACCAAAATAGTAATTAAGCAAAGTATTCCTCAGAGTTTCTCAAAGTCTCATCACTTCTCTGATCTGCTAGGAGATGTCACAGCTTTATAGAAGGACTGCCAGGTGCTCTCGCGAGGGTCTGACCATTTTATTTAAAGCATTTTTGCTGCTGCATAGATAGCTAATAAAAAAAAGGAACCAGCTTTAAATGCCACAACAGTAGAGATACCAGTTAAAGTTGAAGTAAAATAATATAATATAATAAAATGAATGAATGGAGAAAAAATAGCTGCACGAAACAATATTTTTATATTAACAAAAGGGTCCAATTATTTACTTAATAATGTAAAAGAGGGATAAAACCACAGAGAATTATGACTAGCTCATTGTTTTGGTTTTCTAGTTCACAACTCATTAATTTGGTTCACCCCCAGCATTCTCATCAACTTCAATTCCAGCCAAAGCACAATACAATAAAAAATAAAAATATCCATACAATAAAAAAAAAGCTCTAAAAACACTGTCCATCAAGTTTGACTACATTTGAGCACCAAACATCACCAAGTCTGCCTCCCCTCATCCCACTGGAGTCCTGTTGGTGTGTAACACAGATTAGAGTCAGGTCTCTGCAAAGATGTGGGCATAGCAGTTTCCGATCTCCCGTTGCTGGTCCAGCCTGAGTCCTGCTTCACCCATTTCCATTTTCTGGGCCAACCTAGCTGATGGATGGACAGTGTTTCCCTGATGTTGAATTTTTAATGTTAAGATGACGGCCATTTTATCTGCTGTCCTCTGTGGTGTGGTCTAGCCGGCATGTTTTTTTTAGATAATTTTCTTCCTAATTTGTCTCTATACTATGTCAGTTGCTCTGAGTGTCAAGTATTGCCACAGATGGGTTTATGCTGGAGTGAGCTGATAGCCCAGTGTGTCCCATAGGGACTCCAAAGTGTACCTTTGGAGTTGGTGTCCAGCCCATTCTCAATTTTGAATTTGTTTAACACGCCGCGTCCCAGTAATGTCAGCGTCAGACACCTCACGGCAAAAGCTACCTTTCGCGGCGGTACAACATGCTGCTGGACTGGTTAGTGTGTTACGCGGCCAAACGCGACCTTTGTTGGTGTTATGATACTCTGCCCGTTGGGCAGCACCTGTTGTGGCAGTATGATACGTTGCGAGACGGTGTCAGGTCGAAACACTGCCAGTGATGACGTTATATAATTAGAAGCAGGAAAGTCCATATAGGGCGGTAGGGAGGGGTGGAGGATGGGTCAAACAAACCCAAGACTTTCACCCAGGAGCCCAGTGTGTGCTTCCTGTATGAATGTAGAGCTCATGATGTTTTTTTTTTGTTTTTTTTTAAACCTAACTAATTGCTTTCGTTGACGTCCCAGATTGGTAGCAGCATCCCAGAATGTCAACAGCAGACGCAGGATACTTAGCACGTAATATGTAGATGTGAAAGTCCACTGACAAAGCGGCGATATGTGACAACTAGAGATGACAATGTGTAGTTAACCATGCTTCCTTGCCATGGGTAGATATTGTAGGAAAGCAAATTAAGTAATGCCAAGGTTTTGCAGATGCGTTCAGCAGGAACTTTTCGACTTTGCAGACATACTTTAAAAAAGTTTCCTGATAAAAAACATATTCCAAATGGCATTGGGTTTCTGTCAAAACATATTTACTGTTCCAGATTTGTGGCATGTAACATGTAATTGTATGTATTCACATGCAACAGGTGTGTTTGAACAGCCTTCCATGAAGCAGTAATCTCATTTGTCTGAGCCGCTTATTTGCATCTAAATCCGGCTCGCTGAGGTCCGTTCCTGCCACTGTTGCCAACTCTTCAGTAAGAAAAGTAGCTATTGGCTGTCCTAAAAGTCGCTAGAAGTCGCTAAATGACGTCATCGCCTAATTTGCATAATTGCCCATATGCATGT
This sequence comes from Epinephelus moara, assembly GCF_006386435.1. Lineage (NCBI taxonomy): Eukaryota > Metazoa > Chordata > Actinopteri > Perciformes > Serranidae > Epinephelus > Epinephelus moara. Next base: position 32,161,726 of record NC_065518.1, on the reverse strand, counting down.
AATTGTAATGTCTGCTGTAGGAGAGAGGAATAACGTCGTGGGAGAGACAAAAACTGAGTAAAAAAAACACCCTGAATATGTTTAGAACTACAAGTGAACCTTCTTTCAGTGATTTATATTAGACAAAGAAAATTTTACGTTTACATCCCGCCCTGACTGTAAACCAGGTCGGGATCAGAGCGATAGATCAGCCAGCGGCGGTTCCGCGCATGCGCGATTCACTTGAGGTCTGGACGTGGAGGGGTTAACGTCTCCTGCTTTGACTGCTGCTGGGAGGGAGGACTGGGCTGTCTGTGAGTGCTTTGGGGCGAGAGAGGAGCCCACGGCAGCATCTGCTGCTCGTTGAGAAGAATAAGAATGATACGTGCTCTCACAACAGAGTCTCCAGAAGTCTTCAATAACATCAGAAAAACTCGCTAGATTTGTCGCTAGTCGATTTTTTGAAAAAGAGTCGCTAGAGGGGTCTGAAAAGTCGCTAAATATAGCCACAATGTCACTAAGTTGGCAACAATGGTTCCTGCATATCAAACTATTGTCCTTCATGCCTATATGTGTCCTCTTATATCACACCTCATTGAGATCCAGCTGCAAACACACAATGCTGTTTGCAACTGTTGAGTGAATCCACTCATGCAGTGGATGCGGTGTACAGTATATCCTCCACCATAAGCCTGCCGGATAATCAATAGCCGCAGGGGATGCCTCTTACAGTATACACACATGCACACACCACTCCTTCCTCAATAGAGCTGTATTAACATTGATTCCACACGTTTTCAGGTCATGTTTATCAGGAAAGCTGGCACCAGACCCACTTTCAATGCCTCGTGTGGAACCTATTTCCAGAAAGACCCATTTAAGAGAGACAGGGGCGCCCAGAGGGAATGGTAACACTTCTGCTGACACTGTGATACCATGCGACTTCTGGCTCTGTTATTAAGGCTACTATGCTCTGTCTTGGCACCAGCAGCTATTTATACACCTTTCATCTGTAATGAAAAAAAGAGACAGTGTAGAAAATGGATCTTCTCCAGTGTGTGGAATTCTCAGATGTCAAGGTGGCCTCTTACTGGAAATCATGCGGGTAATGGTGGTGTAGAATCAAAATTCCAAATGTCTTTTTCAGTATTTTTTTTTTTTGGTCCTGTATTAGATGTCATGTTATATAAAAACTGTTTAAAGTAGTCTAAGGTGTGTTAATGTAATGAAGGATCTGAGGTTAAATATTGTGGAACCCCAAAGTAATATTAAATATAAATATTAGATGTCAAAATAAAAAGCATTATGAAAAAGATAATGACATGAAAAAATTGTGTAAAACATATGAGCCAACAATTTGTAAAATAATTGATGAAATTATAAAAATGGAATATCATTTTATGTCATTATTTTTACATTTTAAAATGCCATTTTTCAAAAGACTGTATTTCATATTGGCATTTTCCCAGTGATGCCGTTATGTCATGCCAAGATTTATTTCATAATGTTACTTCTCACAATGGTGTTGTCACTTTTCGCCTTTAATACAAAAAGCCTGTATTTCTGGTCGGATGTCTCTGCTTTTTATATATTTGTAAAACATGAAGTTACCCACATGTGAAAACTGAAATTTGGCCTCCAAATATAACTAACCCAGACAAATCAACCAACCAGCCCATGTTTGCTCTGGCAGGTGTGTCTGCTCTCTCTCCACTTTGGACAAAGTTCCAGTGGCTTGCTATCTGATGGGCCAATCGCATCCGTTGATCCAAATGAGGTGTGTTTGAGATGAAGACTGTAAAGAGTTGCACCGTTAAAGCACTTTTGAAAACGACCAAGATGGCTGCAGCTAAATTTGCTGTTGAAGCCACTATTGCGTCAGTACATAATGAACTGGATGGTATATTTTAAAGAAAAATCAGCTTCACTTATTTTAATCTTTAATTGAGAAGAAAAATGTGTGTTTGCCAGTGGTGATCCTAGATTGTGGGTGGCCCCTGGCAAAGAAGCCCAGTGAGACCACCTTCCCCTTCTGTTCCTGAGTTATGACGTTGAGTAAAGGCCAGAAAAGTGTTTTTTGCAGAACATTATAATGTCACACTGAAGTTGTCCTTTGGCCTTTTGGATATAAACTGTCATCACTTCATCATTTTATCCTATTAAACATGTATGTGCAATTTTGTCATAATTAGTCTATAAACTCTTCAGCTATGGCCAAAAACATGTTTTGTGAAGTCACAGTGACCTTGACCTTTGACCACCAAATTCTAAATGGTTAACTCTTGAGTCCAATTGGACATCTGTGCTAAATTTGAAAAAAATCCATCAAGATGTTCTTGAGATATTGTGTTCACAACCACAGGTGGATGGATGGGTGGACAGACAGACAACCCTCAAACATAATTCCTCTAGCCATAGTTATTGCGGGCGTGGAGGCATTAAAAAAAGAAATCCCTTATGGCATTCTTGAGATATCATGCTCCCAAGATTGAGACAGATGGGGTTACAGTCACCTTAGACCAACAAATTCTCGTCAGTTCCTCATTCAGTCCAAGTAGATGTTTGTGCCAAATTTGGAGAAATTCCCTCAAGGTTGTCTTGGGATATCATGCTCAAAAAAATGAGACGGTCGCAAGGTCACACTGACCTTGACCTCTGCCCACCAAGCTCTAATCAGTACAGAGTCCAAGTGGAAGTTTGTGCCACATAATAACAAAAAAAAAAAAATCCCTCAAGGTGTTCTTGAGATATCGTGTTAATGAAAATGAGACAGACAGGTCACAGTGGCCTTGACCTTTGACCACCAAAATCTAATCAATTTATCATTCAATACAAGTAGATGTTTGTGCCAAATTTGGAGAAATTCCCTTCAGGTGTTCTTGAGATATCGCGTTCACAAAAACAGGATTGATGGATGGATGGATGGATGGATGGATGGACAACTTGGAAACATAATCCCTCCAGCCACAGTTATTGCCAGTGTGGAGGCATAATAAAACCTAACCCAACTACAATAATTTAACACCAAACAAAAATCACAGTACTAATAACAGCAAAACGGGGGGCGTTGGGCTAGTGTATTGTGCTTTCATGGGAGGTTTAGGGGGTTTATGGTTGTCATTGAAAAATATTCCAGGGCCCCTGCGCCTGCCTGGATTGCCTCTTCTGACAGTGCGCCTCCTGTGTTTGCAGTACTTCTGACAGGATTTTGCAAAAAATATACCACTTCGTCTCAGCACAGTGTAGTTTGTTTACGTTTTTCTGTCTCTCGGACTTTATTTTTTTCTGCTTTGTGCCAAGTCCCACTATAAAGGCCCTAACACACCGAGCCAACGGTCAGCTGTCAGTAAATGTTGGGCTGTTGGTGAGCGTCTGCCTGCCCTAGTCGCTGCAGTTTGTCCTGCATTGCTCTCCCTTGCTGGCCCGTCGCCTTTTTTTGGGCTTATTCAGCATGTCAATCTCAAGAGGGAGTGAGATCAAAACAAACTTGTTTCATGAGGTAAGATCATTTTTCACTGGTGCAATGTAAATATGCTTTGTTCTTTCAACATTGGATTGTGTCGTTAATATGCTAACTGGCTAACTAACATCACGATGGTCCTCTGGTTTCCCTTTTTGAATGAGGAATACACACTACTGCCATCTGCTGGTGTGGAGAGTAATTTTGTCAAATGCAGGCGCAGAACATACATGCTAGTTAGCCTTCTGCTGTAGTCTTTGCAGTGTGTTTATGTGCAACTTTTGGGCCAAGACACAGGTGACGAGAGGCAGTGCAACAGTTGGCTTTCATTGCTGCTGGAGACATTATGATTGCTGGTTGTCCATCCCTACCTACGTCTGTCCCGTCCTTGTGAGCACAGTATCTCAAGAACACCGCAAGGGAATTTCTTCAAATTTAGAACAAATTTCCACTTGGACTCAACAATGGAATGATTCATTTTTGGTGGTTATATGTCAAAGGTCAAGGTCACTGTGACATTGTCTGTCTCATTCTTGTGAGCACAATATCCCTAGAATGCCTTGAGGGAATTTCCAGATTTGGCACAAAGGTTGATTTGGACTCAATGATGAACTGATAAGGTCTTGGTGGTAAGGGTCAAGGTCACTGTGACCTTGTCCATGTCATGTTTGTGAATGCAATATCTCAAGAACACTATGAGGGAATTTCTTCACATTTGGCATAGATGATCACTTTGACTCAACAATGAACTGATTGGATTTCTATGGTCAAAGATCAAGGTCGTTGTGACCTTTCATCTGTCTCATTCTTGCGAACACATCACAAATTCACCCTAAGGAAATTTCTTTAAATTTGACACAAACATTCGTGGACTGAAGAATATACTGATTAGAATTTTGTGGTCAAAGGTCAAAGGTCAATGTCAGTGTTAACTCACAAAATATGTTTTTGGCCATAACTCAAGAATTCATATGCTAATTTCACATAAATGTCTAATGAAGTGATGACATTTTATATTCAGAAAAGTGTTTTGCATAAAACACTTTTCTGTCCATTATTCAGTGTCATATCTTAGGAACACAAGGAGGAATATTTGGTCAGATTCTGAATTGGTAACACCAGTCTTGAGTGTTCACCCTGAAACTGTGCTGATTGTATAGATTTTCTCTACAGTCGGGGGGACAATGGATGTGAAGCATCCATGTTTTCACAGACATGGATGTAAACTGAAAGAGAAACTTGATTGGTGCACAGAAGTAAACAACTGCAGTAATTACAGTTTATGATATTTTGGAGATGTGAAGACCACCTAGGAATGCAAATCAATCCTTTAGTTCATGAAGAATGTTCACTGTGTAGGTATGCAACAAAAAATATTTTCCTCATGAACTCAAGATGTACAAATAGTCATTTTAATGATCAAATATTATTTTAATTGATCTATTTGCAGTCCTGCAGAACAACAAACTCTTCTACAATTTGACAAAACCCTTTGGCAAAAATGCATCTTGTAGTGTGCTGCATTCTGGAAATCTGGAAAGTTTTCTCCTTCTTCTCTTTCCACCCGACCTGTTCCTCTGTCAGAGACTGGCAAGCTCTGATAGTTAATAAGCTATTGAGAGAGATTGGATGGACAGGGGGGACGGACAGCGGCCAATCTTTTTTCATTCTTTATTTTCTTTTGGTATTTTCTCGGTGCTGTAGACATATTGCCTTGCTTGATTGCATTGTCACAACCCCCGAGGGGAGTTGTTAACTCTTCGCAGAGAGAATGAGCTCCCAGGGCCTTTGGGGGTGTGCAGGGGAAGGGGTAGGGGCACAATAAGAAATGCTGAGGGAGGCAGAATGGTTCAATGACTGAAAACACAAAAAGGAAGAAGAAACTGAGGATGCACTGATTCAGTGCATGTGACCATGACGATTCAAGTGTGTATAAATGAGGATAGAAAGAACGGACAAAAGTGTTTCTGTGGTTTTATTACTATGTGTAGCTTTGGACATATGTGTGAAGCTGAGCAGATACTGTATGGATTAAGCTGGATTTTAACCCAATTATTTGATAAATATGTCCGACAATCAAAGTGAAATGACTTGCAGTCACTCTCATAGTAGTACACGGGATATTCAGCCAATGCAGCTTTTTGGGTTTCCCACACAGATTCCCTAAAACAGAGACCTTCACAAACGCTGCTGACCTCGTTTAAGTGTGAAAACTCCAGGGTTGCATTTTGATCTAAAAGTGCGGAAACAGAAACTTTCAAAAATGATGTAGCAGACACCCACATTTGCTTTCCAATTGGGTCTGATCAGTCATGACGCGTCAAGCCAAAACATTACAGCTAGGTCTATATACCATTTGAGATTTCATTGCGTATTCATTTCCTAGCCATGGCTTCCTGAGGTGATGTATAGTGCTCCTGATAAGCATCTGAAATGTCCCTGTATTTGCTTGGCCATGACTCCCGATATGTTTTCTGTCACTCTGACTGCCTTGTGCTTATGTGCTACATTCAGTTACATTTCTGTAGTAATTTCTGTAACTAAAGGTGCTGACAAACCAAACTGACATCAAAGAACTAGCAACCCAACTGTTGCATTGTCTACGTCGCCTCATGTTGCCCTGTGTCAGTTGCATTTGAACACACTACAAACACTACATCCGACGGCCAAGTAGCACGTACATTCTGCGCCTGCATGAGAGGAAATAACGCAAAAAGAGAAACCAGAAGTCCGAGGAATGCATGAGATAAACAAAGTAGCGGAGTGAGAGAGTGGTACATCCTGTCAGCCGAGGGGTTTCCTATCTGTGAAGCCGAGCACAGCAGCACCTCCACGGACTATTACATCCAGACGGTCCCGGTGTTTCCTCCGCAGGCTCCACTTCACTCAGCTTCACTCAGCTGCCCGACAAACTCGCTGCTTCTCCCCACTTTAACCTGAATAACAAACCAGGGCTTGGTGCCCTGGTTGGATCCAAACGGAGAGCCTTGGCTAGCTGGGAGGCTAGCAGAGGCTAATTGGCTGTGCTTCCCTCCGGTCATGCTGCGGCTATTCAAGTTAAAGTGGGAAGAAGCAGCGGGTCTGTCAAGCAGCTGAGTGAAGTGGAGCCTGAGGAGGAAGCACCGGTTAGCCCCGGTTTCACTACAGGCAGATTCACTCACTACAGGTGCGAGGAAATAAATCCTGAACAGCTAATCAGAGTGATCTCTCTCACCGACAAGCTCTGCCGCTGATTCAACATGCTAAATTGGCCGAAAGGCGCAAATGCCGATGCCAAAGTGCTGACACACCGCAAAAACTAGGGCGACAGACGCTCACCGACAGCCCGACTTTGACCGATAGCCAACCATCGGCTTGGTGTGTCAGGGCCTTAAGGAACCAACTGTAGAGTCAACATTCCACTTCCTGTTTACATCAGCCAATTAATGTGAGTTTTCAGTTGTGTTAGTATATACCGAAATCATTTCTGAAACTAAGCTAAAACACTTGTGTACAGAGAGTGCTTGTTTTTTAAGACTTTGTAAGATAAAAACGTATTGGTGTGGATGTGGCCTAAGAGTGTTTGTGCATGTACTGCTGCACTCACACTGCATGGTTCGACTGAAGTTTACTTGGCTCACTTTTGGTACCACTTTTAGTCTTTTTTGTTCTCCACTGTGAATAGTACCTCCTCAGTGAAGGCAGGATTCTCAGCTGATCTCGTGAAACTGCCGTGACATCAACTTTAATGAAATACCCACTTAATCCTTTCATTGGCACCCAAATAGAGGAACGTATCCACTTTGTCAGTTGTGGGTTGAGTGAATAACAAAACATCAGTTGCTACTGACAGTAGTTTAGCTTTTTATAAACTGCATGCAAAAAGTTCCTTGTTACACAAATGATGATTCTAGAGACAATTCTCTCTGAACAATCAGTGGTTGGCAGTGTTTAAACTCTGCCCTCTAGAATCAGCTTAGCTCACTTGGAACCTTAACTAAGGTGGCACTTAAAAAAAGAAGCAGGTACTATCCACAACTCTTGCTATGAAGTTGTTGCAATCACATGACTCTTATGACGTGCAAAATTCAGACCAAGGGCCAGAAGTGAAAAATCCATATACTGTGTGACTTGGATACAGAGGAATGGGACTACATAATAGGGCTGGATGAACCAGCAAGCAGGAGCTATCATTAGAAAATTGAATCTCGTTTTGCATGTGATCCATACAGAACAAAGAAAAGTGATTTTCCCATAACTTGACAGATTTTCCCAGTGTGGACACAGTTGTTGTAACAAATTAGGAGGTTCCAGACCTCCTAACATTACTGACGTTACATGGTGAGCTGATGTAAGTATACAAGGGTCTAGTGGACTATAAGTATTTTGTATGTGGTTAGGTCCATTACTTAAACGACTGCTGTCCTGTTTTTGGCTGTCTCTTATATTTCAGCTCTGTACACCGCTTTCAGGCTAACATAACTAGGTAATTGAGTGCCCCAGGAATGAGTCCTAAAACCTGACAACGAGTTAGCATTTTACCACTCCTGATTCTCTCATCTCAAAGTTGATCATTTTTTTCAAATGGGTTTTGTTTAGATACCTGAAATAAGCTGAGACTTTCACGTTTTGTTATACGACAACAAATATATCAGTAAAAACCCCACTTGTGAACTCTGAAGCTTCAATGTGTCTTAAAAAAGGGAGTGGCTAACATGTGGCTAAGTGAGACTATAGAAAGTCATCGTGCCAAACATGGCCTTCCAGCAGTGTTGTGGGGGAGATGTTAAGCAAGTGATCATAGTGTAGTTTATCAATAGCCTAACATTAGCTTTTTACTTCTGGCGATTACATTTAGGCTTCAAAAATCATAAAAAGTGGTGTTCATTTGTGAAGATTATCTTGCTGAACAAAACCTGTACTCTAAGTATCATTAACCTTTGCTTTGCCACAGAACTTATCTTCTGCAAAAATTCAAAATCCAATGAAAAAAATTCCATTTGCTGTTTGACGGGGGAACCAGGGCAATGCTAACTTCCCATCATTCTGGGAACCCATCGGCTGTATTCGGCGTCTGACTTCCGGCAGACGGCGATACAGACTCTGGGGGCAGACCCCCGATTTTTTGGCATTCTGGTTTGATTTGGGCGGAGGAGGCGAATTTCTGTTTTCGACTTCTGTTTATATGTAAGTAAATATGCTGAACCATTGCGATGGATTCAGAGTTTGCAGTGACGGCAATTATGTTCCGCCTCATTAGTTCACCGCACGGACCGTTTAACCTGGCAACAACTGAAGCCGGGTCAAACGTGATTAGCCCATATCACGCGGACTACAAACAGCCTACAACCGGAAACCAGGGCTCTTCTGCTCTTCTTCCGGAGGCAAGATCTCTGGGGTTTACCTACAGACTCTACATTCACTGAATGTAGAGTCTGTATTAGGGGTGTAAATCACCAGCTTCATCACGATACGATATTATATCGATTTGTTTGGATGACGATACGATGTTTGCCGATATCACAAAGTCTGTCATGATACGATTTTGATTCGATTCGATTCAGGAGCCTGCGATCGATATGACGCAATATCATATGCCCATCTAACACAATCATTTACATCAACTCACAAAAACAACTAGAATATGATTTGACCATTTTATTTCTGAGCTCTGTTTGTTGTTTGAGCGGAGGCGCGCTTGCCCAGAAATGGTGACACAGATGTGCTATGTGAATTTCAAAATAAAAGTGTATCTTTAAGATGACGATATGGATCAATGTTTTCATTTTGCATCGATATAATCGGATCATTAATCAATGAATCGATGTATCGATGTAGATCGATGTATCGTTACACCCCTAGTCTGTATAGAGACTAACTTCCCATCGACCTACAGAAAAAGGTCATCCCTGGAGTGCTCTATGTTAGCTAACTTTAGCTATATTCTCTACTTACTATGTCAACTGTTCCCAGCCAGTAAAACTCTGGGTCATGGCTAAAAACACACAGAAGTTGGCACAACACATTTGAAATTTGTTGCCTCCGCTCATCTGGACTGATGACAGAGGCTTTTGATCCACAGCTGCAGCTGTTTCTCAGTTACTTTATTTTGTTTTGTTTTTTTACTTCTCCCTTAAGTCCTACTACTTTCGGGACTTAAAGTGGCCTTTGTCTTTTTCCCCAGTTTGATTGACTGTAACAGCCATAAACAGCACAAGTCATAGCCATTTGCGTACAGATGTATGATGTCATATAAAGAAACTATTAAAAATCTAAAAAGAGAGGGTTGAGTAGAGCCGCGCCATGCAGTTGAAATGCAGCATATGTGTGAGTGTGTTTGGAGGGCGTTGGCATTGAAACTGATCATCTGCCATTTATCAAGTAACAAGGGACTCAATATAAGTTTTCCCTCTTGACAGAGTTGGAAGATGAATTGCATGCAGCAAGCCTAGCTTAGAGGGACTGAATGATAAACACTGCCGCGGGTCAAACACTCACACACATGCACACACACATTGAGCCCTTACATTATCTAGTGGCATAAGTCTGATGCCTGGAGCTATGCTCCCTCACAGGGGACAGTCTCAGGGACAGCATCCAGGCTGCGATGCTCTCGGCTGGGCTGTGCTGGGACGATGTGACTGCTGTCTGGTAATGAATGGTGGTGATGGTGGCAGCAGTGGCAAGCATGGCAACTACAGCTGCAATACGTGGGGCTGAACAAACACACCTTGCACTTCACATACACACACCAACACACACACTGACACACCAGGGTGTCTGGTCATGCAGTGCTAATGTGGTCCTGCAGGATGCTGTAATCAGTGTTAGGGCTGTGGAGCGTGTCAAAACACTGAGGAGTGAAATCTCAATCGCAGGATGGGACCTGACGGTGCAGAGAGGGGAAGAGAACAAGAGAGAGAATGGAAGGGAGGTGGTGCTGTGAAAACAAAAAAAGGCTGGGGCTGAAACAGAGTGTGAGATTCAAATGTTACAGCTGGGTGAGGGGTCAGCCATGATTGAACAGCAGCAAATCTTTCTCGCTGCACTCCTGGGACATTGCGGCAGCAGCAAATCAAACAGGAAAGTCTTTTCTTTCTGCGGATATCAAAGGGAGGACAAAACAACAGGGCTATTGGATAACAATAAATATCTGTTCTTTACTGTCTCTGTCTGTTCCCTCTGGCTCGGGTCAATAACAGCGTTTAGTATCAGTGACCTGTGTCCATTATCCTGCCCGGGCCACACTGTGTGCAGTCCTGAGATGTAAAGCATTACTGACTCCTTCTGTTTCATCTCCTACCACACACTCCTGTGGGACAGTGAGTAGCAGCTGAGACCTTCCTGTGGCCACATTCTGCTCTGTGTGATGTAGAGGTAGTCTGATATTGATTCGATACGCCACTTTGCTGATATTGACCTTTGATTGAAGTGGATATCAGTCAGTGTTCGTTGTCGGCCTCTGTGATGATGCAGTTTGATTGATCAGGTATTTATGGTGGAATTGATCCGTGGCTTTCATGAGAAACCTAGAATTGCTTCTGAGGCCACAATCATATAATTTTGCATGAATGTTATTAAAGTTTTAAGGCCCAGACACACCAAATTGGCATGAAAGAAAAAGTGGTGACAAAGGCCAACTGTTGCATCGCCTCACATCACCTGTGTCTCAGCGAAAAAGTTGCACTTGGACAGACCGCAAAGACTACAGCCAACAGCCAACCAGCATGCACGTTCTGCACCTGCACCCAGTGTTGAAAGAACAAATAATATGTACCATGCGCTCATGAACAATAACAAACTATTACAAAGTGTTTCTGACAAAGGGCTCATTGGCTGCAATTATTATCTTACCTCATAAAACAAGTTTGTTTTGATCTCACGCCTCTTGACTGAAGCTGATTGTTTGCTGTCCTCACCTCTTCTTGTCCACTGAGCTGAACTGCCAGTCAGAGGGATTTTATTTGCCAGTGGGCTCTACTGTCTCGGACACTGATTCAACATGCTAAAGTAGCCAAATAAAAGGCCCACATTGGCCAACTAGTGCAAATGTTGCGGGTCATACAGCAAAAACCAAGGTGACAGTTAATCACGGACAGCCAAACATTGACCAATGACTGATTGTGTTTCAGAGGCTTTTACAAGAAACACTGAATGCCTGTCATGTCATAAACCCATATGAGATGAACCCCAGTTGAAAGTTTATACACCCAAATACCAGTAATACACATTTTCTCTTTTACATCCAGTGATACCTCTCCAACCTCACTGAGAGGTACTGAGCTTGGAGAGGCTTTGGCACCTGAGATAGTGTGACCACATTTACAGGATAAAGTTTGAGAGTAATTAGTATGTTAATAATTTGGGATTGTGGTGTATATATTCATGGTTGTATTTAGAAGCCCATATATGCAATGATAATACTGAGATCCAAGCTAATATGTCATTGCACTGCAGTAAGAAATATGTTTTTTATGCCTCCCTGCTGGTGATAGCTGTGGCCAGAGGCATTATGTTTTTGAGTGGTCCGTCCGTTCGTCCATCCTATTCTTGTTTTTGTCATATCTCGAGAACGCCTTGAGGGAATTTCTTCAAATTTGGCACAAACATCTACTTGGACTGAATGATGAACTGATCAGATTTTAGTGGTCAAAGGTCACTATGATCCCATCTGTCTCTGTTCTTTGGAATACAATATCTCAAGAAAGCCTTGTGATTTCTTTTTTTAAATAATGAGGCACAAACGTAAACTTGGACTCAAGAATGTAATAATTAGATTTTGGTCATCATGGGTCAAAAGTCAAGGTTAGCGTGACCCTGCATCTGTCTCATTCTTGTGAATATGGTATTTCAAGACAACCTTGAGGGAATTTCTCCAGATTTGGAGCAAACATCTACTTGGACTGAATGATGAACTGATTAGATTTTGGTGGCTAAAGGTCAAGGTCACTGTGACCTTCCACCTGTGTCATTGTTGCGAATGCAATACTTTAGAAGGCCTTGAGAGAATTTCTTCAAATTTGGCACCAACATCCACTTGGACTCAAGGATAAACTGATTAGAATTTGGTGGTGGAAGGCCAAAAGTCAAGGTCACCATGACCTAAAAAGGACATAGACATAGACATCACACAAATGTCTCCTTTGATAAAATAATGAAGTGATGACATTTTATATTCAAAACATCAAAGGTCAGCTTCACTTTGACATCATAATGTTCTGCATTAAACACTTATCATGCCATTATTTAATGTCATTACTGAGGAAATGAAGGGGAGACATTTGCTCAGATACTGAATTGGTGACACTAATCTTGGTAGTCCATCTTGAAACTGCTTTGATTGTATAGATTTTCTGTGCTGCTGGATGTAAAGTGTAACAGCAACCTTTATTGACTTGATACCTAGTTAAAAGTTTGAATGTTTCTGATGATTTCCATGCACATAAAAGTCTGAAGACAGTAAATCTGTCCTGGCAAAGTTTGCCTGAGGCGATGCCATTTTGCGCTGCCAATGCAGCCTGACAATTCAATCAACAGTGGTGAGGTGCCTTTGAAGAATCTTGCACACTGGATGTTTCAGACATTTACTAGTGTCTGTAATGTTTATTCTTCATTTGCACTTTGTTGAAATTAAGGGCTGATGGGAGTAATCTAAAGTTTGGTTGTAAGTGACACCTAAGGCCCATTCATACTTTCCACATACATGAATCAGCGAGGGTCCACTTTGGTCCATATGACGTAAATGTTGCCATCCACCCTTGTCCCTGAGGGTCCACATGGACCCCTTTGTGGATGTCCACGTGCAGCCCATTTTTTGTTACTGTGCAGACTGTAGGGCATAGCAAGCGTGCTGGCTGTGCAAGCTCTGGTCTCTTACTCCACACCCCAGTCCAGTCCAAGACAATGTTGTCAAGCTAGCTGCAGCTGCCTCACCACAATTAAGTTAGTTTTGAGTTGACAGACATTCACTCCGGACCCAACAACATCATTTAGAAAGAGTAACTGACTAGAGTTAATGTGTAAAAGTGTGAGAATACTGAAGTCAAGTTAATTTTTTTAAAAATTAATTTTATATAGTTTATTAATCCCCGAGGGGAAATTCAATTTTTCACTCTGTTGTCAATTACACACAGGTCCGAACACACACGCACAAACTGGACCTATACATGCACTAAGTGGAGAGATGTCAGAGTGAGGGGGCTGCCCATGGCAGGCACTCTGAGCGGTTGGGGGGTTCAGTGCCTTGCTCAGGGGCATCTCGGCAGTGCCCAGGAGGTGAACTGGCACCTCTCCAGCCACTGCCGCCCCCGAAGTTATGGACTTCAATGACTTTAGGCAAGTAACTGAGAAACAGAAAGAACTGAAATGCATAGGCTGGAAATGTGCTGTGTTTACATGGTTTTGAGTTATTTAATAAAACATCCAGAGAGGCAATCTGGAAGGAAATGAGACACACCATGTCCTTGTTGCTCCTAATTTTACCTACATTACATTTCTGTAAATCTGTAAATTTCAGTTGCATGAGCCTCACGGCCAGTGCGTGAGTTTACAGCCCTGCACAACATATTTTCTGTACCAGTGCACTGGTACATGTAGAGTTGAGAATTACATGCACAGCCCAAATTTTAGGTGCACTACTGTGCATACACAAGTGATATTTTTAGCTTTGTATTGTATTGAGGTGGCAGCAGGAATCAAATATGAGATATCTCAAAGCCTGGACAAATATCTCGTCACACAATATCTGCACCATGAGACACCACTGACCCTTTAAGTGTGGGTTTTCTTGTGGTCCTTTGTGCCCACCACTGTTCAGGGCATGTGTGCATGAGCCTACAAAACCTCTGAGAGAATCTTGTCCATTTTATGTTGCAGTAGCAGATGCCTGCAGCGCGCAGTGGGAGCGTTCTCCTCCACCTTGCTGCTCTGTGACCTGTTTTTTCTGGTCCGCAGCTCAGTCATCAGCTGCACCTGCACCAGGCTCTCATCACACAGGACATCACGGTTCAACTACTGCCGTTTGAAATCTGATAATATTGATATTTCTGGACTGAAGGATGATTTTTCAGTAAACGGGTGCAAGCTGTGAATTTTACTCAAATTAGATTTTCAGGTCTAATATTAATACCTTCAAAGTATAATAAAAAATATACTTGACTACACTTAAAGTTTGTCACTTTTGGAAAAGAGAAACAGTTTTCCTGTTGAACACTAAAAATGTACTATATAATTAATAAAACACACCCTTGCCATATTCAGTACACTTAAGAATTTTCAACTTTTACCTCAAGTGGTCTCATATGACTGTTAGATTATGGTGGCAAATGTTTGCTAATGTTAAACTTCAAATAGATGTTGCAGTGTGACTGACATTACTGAATGTATTTGACTGTGCTATTTTGAGACACTATTAAGGTGTAACTAATTGTATTTTAATCAGGAGAGAGGAGAATGAAGTAAAGATAATATATATACATATCATGAGTGTACAGATTAACAGATGAATTGAGTTGAATAACATTTTAACAGAAGTCTTTGGTGCTTGGACACCAGAGGGAGATTTTTGTGATCAAGGGACATCTAAACAGCAGCAAGATAAGTCCCCTCTATGAAGTCCAGACACTAGTGGAGGTGGTGGTGGCTGATGACTCTGAAGCTGACTATTACCACCTAACATTAATATGTATGTAGGTGAGAAATGTCCATGGGTATATATATGTATGTATGTTGTATATATATGTATATGTGTGTAGGTGGGTGGATGCATATATGAAAGCATCATTTCCTGTGCTTTCCTTTTGGTTATGTTGTACGGCTCCTTCATGTCGATTTAAGTGTCTTGTAAGCCCATGAGGGCTGGGCACCTTTGGTGTATGACACTTGGAAATAAAAAAAACAAAAAACAAAAACAAACATGAGGCAGATGAGGCTGATGAATCTGAGAAGACTAGGCAGGGATGGGAGGGTGTAGGTTGCGCATGGCTGCAGCATGAAAGAACTACAGGCAGAAAAAGAACCACATTTAAAATGAGAAGCAGTAGGATGACAGGCTGATGGAGAAGGTGTGTCTCTGTACTATTGGTTAATTGTGAATCAGCTGTAGAATAGCTGATGGCTCAATTGACAGCCCCGAACACAAACAGCTAGAAATAGTAAGTGAGCATGTGTACAAGGAGTGAATGGCAGGGTGAGAAAGAAAAATTACAGCCTAAGCATGGAAAACATTGTCTTCCTGACTAAACTTTAGCTAAAACTTTAATTTGTGTGGCTGTATCTTAGCCTTAGGTCTTAGCCTCTCGCCCATGGCCACACATAGTTTCTATCAGGTTTCTATCCATCTGTAAGAAATGCACTTCCTTACGCTGGACACTAGAGGCATCGTCTGTCTATTTATGGATCTACGGACACCATTCACATACGTAAGTGGAAACAAGGTGTGAAAACTCAGATCCAATTGAAGAAAATGTCGGTAGGGTTTAGTTATGAGTTTGGAATTTTCATGTAATATTTGATTGGTGTAGCTAATACAGCATAATACAAAGCTGCATTAAGTTATGGAGTTGGAGATTACTGTTAACCTTCACCCAAGCCTCATTTTGCTTTGCTAGTCACAACTTCCTGAGCTAACTGTTAACGATGGGCAGGTTTACTATCTGTCCTACATTATATTGGATAATGATATATGCCAGCCCATTTTAATCCCCAGCTCATCAATACACTCTTTTTCACGCCCCTCTGTGTGTGATAGACACCAAAGGCACCCTTTAGAGTCTTTATGAGATGCACCAAGCTTTCAGCTAACTCCAGTGTAAACCCATCCACTGCAGTACTGCGCTACGCTGAGAGCAAGTGACGCAGTATACAGAACAAGATCGATGGTGCAGGGTGGGAGGGAGGGGAGGTAGATCATACAAAGAAGAGTTTCACCAAGGAGAGTGTAGTTCATGTCCCACATGAATCCAAAAGGAAATGTTGTTATAACCCAGGGGTAGGCAGCCCATAGCTCTGGAGCCACATATGGCTCTTTAGCCCCTCTCCAGTGGCTCCCTGTGGCTTTGACAACAAAATCATATGGAAATAGTATTGTTATTCTTTAATATTTCGATTTTCATTTATCATTGTTGTAGACGTTAAAAATTTCTTAGCTTCTCCAATTTTTTTTAACATTTAGTCGACTAAAAGTGCATTATACATGTATGGCCTGGCACCTTTTCCTTTAGATTTTGCCAAACCTTCAAAGCGGTGGCTAGTCTTGAATCTAGCCTTGGCTAGGCTAGGTATGGACTCCAAGTCCATCAAAGGAAAAGTCTCGGAGAGAAATAGAGAATTTAATAGTGCATGGCCAGATTTGCTTGCTTTCACCACCAATGCTGAGAATTAAAGCACCAAATAATCATAAATAGTTAGCTGCAGAGTTGCCATCTTGTGGTAAAACACATTAATGTGTGCTTATTTAGACTAATAATTTGAACTAAAAATATGCTGTGTTACCTTCATTATAAGGCTCCAGACAGTTTTTTTCATCAATTTTAGTTCAAAAATGGCTCTTTTGATAGTAAAGGTTGCTGACACCTGTTTTAACCTAATGGCTATTGTGCTCCGTAACTCAGGCGACAATTTTACATCATGTTACATTACCGTTACATGACAACTGTACATATTTAAACCCAAAACATTATCTTTTTTCTAAACCTAATCAAGTAGTTGTGTTCTCTAAACCTACCGGGTAACAACATTACCCAAGGGTTACAATGTGTTTCAGCTGTGGGTCACATAGAGACTCTAAAGGGTGCCCTGTGCAACGCTATAAGATGTTATTTGACAACCTGGAAATGGCTTGCCCCGAGTTCCAGATCAGAGCTTTTCACTAAGAAAATACTGACATTATACACAATATCTTTTTTTCCTTTTTTTTTTTTACAAATTTTTGGTATAACAAGAGATAAATGAACAATTAAAACAGGGAACAGGATTCAAACAATCTGATATCTGACTTTACTTTGAGGTTAGTGTCAGCTGGTCTATTTGGGAAATACTATTTCAGGTCCAGTAGTATTCAGTTCTGTGTTTTGTTGTTTCCTTTGTATGCAGATGTGCACATTTGCCATGGCCTACGTGGGCGAAGGGCTTCCATTTTGCACAGCATGCCAAGTGGCCCATAAACATGCCTGCATCATCACATTACCTGCCTCTGAGATCTTTCAAACCTTCCACCCAAAAATCCGTTTAGAGGACGCTGTTATGTAACTAACCTGAAATCATTGTCTCGGGGCGTCAGTCCTCCCACCACCTCCATCTCCAGAGCCTCCTACTCTGTGATGCCGCAGAGGCCTGGTCAGAGTGGGGCCACCGCCTCCACCTAACATTTCCTGTTGTGTGAGCTCATGAGAGGCCACCAGGCCCTGAGAGGAGGGCTGCTGACTGCAGTCAGTCCAGGACAGAGTGGGTGGTCTCAGAGAGAGAGGAAGGCAGGGAAAGAGAGAAGGGCTGATGGGAGATATGAAGCTTATGTGTATTTACAAGACATTTTAACAGCAGTGTTCACCTTTGCCATGTGCTGAGTGACTGCACATTGGTGACATTTACACAGGCCATCTCTGCACCATCAGTGCTATGTCACATGTTTTGTGACTCTGATTGGTTGCACGTCCATCCAATTGTATCCAGAGGTGTTTTGGTCTACAGCTGTTGGTTGTGCTCCTTGGAAAAGGTTCCAGACTAATTTGCATAAATGAGAGGTGTGGACTCCAGTCACATGCAAGCCCGGTTCTAGGCAGGCACATATGAGGGGGCAGTCATAAATGTGAAGGGGGCATTATGCTCCAGCACAGTTTTGCCATAGGTAGAGCTGACAATTAAAGGTCACTCACTCACTCACTCACTCACTCACTCACTCACTCACTCACCACCTGAAGACTAAGCTCCTGCTGGTATAGCTCTTAGGGTCACTGAGGCACACAAACCCCCTGACCACAATAAGGTGGCAATCCCTCAGGGAGGAAAACTGAAAAATAAAATAAACAAAAAATAAAGTAAAAATTAAGAAAAAATGAAATAAAAATATCCTTCATCCATTTTTTTTTTGTTAGCTTTTGTTTTTTTTTTTAGCTTTGTGAGCTGCTGAAAGCTGTAGGAGTGAAAAGTTAATAAAAGCTTTGTAAAAATCGCCGTGATTATCAAAAAACAGCGTGCAGAACTAGAGGCTGGGCGGGGCTTTATGTAGGGGTCTGGCACACACAGGGCATTTGTCCTCAGTATGTGACATGCAGCAGGCACTCATCTCTCGCTGTGCTTGTGTGATTGAAGAAACGTTCGCACTGACAGGCTCACACTCTATGCTCACACTGCTATATTTACTTTTGTTTTTTGTTGTTAACTATATATTAAGTATCTCATGACACAAGACACTATGACGAGTTTAACGGAGCTTCCCTTTACTGCTGCATTCTGCCTCACTGAGACTGAGAAACCTGACGCCGATGCATCTTGGCTCATTTGCATACTAAACAGTGATTGGGTGTTTACTGGGGGGAGGGTCTCTGCTGACTACAGACAGTAGATCACACACAGCCGGCGCACAGCACGGAGTGGAGTGGAGACAGATGAGAAAACTTTTCAGTTTTGTGCCTTTTTCGGCGGATTTGATTTGAGGGGGCAAGACATTTGTTTAAGGGGGCATTGCCCCCTCTTGCCCCTGCGTAGAACCGGCCTCGGTCACATGACTTGGACTTGTATCAAACTCAAGTCACAAATTTGATGACTTTAGACTTTACAAAATCAAAAAGAGTTGCAACTTAACTTCGACTTTAACTCCAGTGACTCGTAGCTTCACTTGGACTTGAGCCTTTTGACTTGAAAATATTTGATACCTTCCCCCAAGAGCAAAGAAGTAAAAGTATGTTATTTAAAAAATGTGCCACAAATCTATTCATATTCTCTTCAATCCCTGAATAAACTAATGCTTTTAACTCAACAGTCAACACCTGATTCCCCAGATCCACTTTTATTGAATCAATCCAACAGTATTCATGAAGTTCTGCGACAGAACCCTGAATAACTAATGTTACGTTACTGAGCGCCAGTTGATAAAAGTGTTACCAAAGATCAATGACCATGACCATCACTGACAACTTACTTGCTGTTGGTTATATTATATGTAATTTCTAGTAAATACAACAATATGAAACATGTGTTTTCTGTTTAAAGAGCACAAATGTAGGAAGACAGCAAGTACTTACCCATCTTTTAAGTGGTTACATCTTAAGTATGATTTAGAGTTCACAGTTGATAACCTACATGGTTTGTTTAAATGAGAGAACAGCTGACCCGATAAACTGATAACCTGGACTTCAACAGATTTTGCTGGTTTACAGCCGAATGACGCTTGTTGTCTGCGAAACAGAGAGAGAGAGCGAGAGAGAGAGAGAGAGAGAGAGAGAGAGAGAGAAACATAGAGAGAGGAAGAGAAGGTCAGAGTTGGATAATCGCATGTCTCAAAAAGTTATAAACTTATTTAGGAAACTGCTTTGTCACTTTATGACCAACCAGCCTGAAATCAGCAATATTTCTAACAAGCTTACCCGAACTGCCCGAATGCATCACTAGTTTGTTTGGATCGGGGCTGTTTATTTCCTTTAATTTTGCAATGTAGCTCTCCTTTGCTTCTTTACGCAGCTTCTTTATTAGCGAGTGTTGCATTTATCCTTTGACTGATCATTTTTTGATTCTGTTAAAACAGGGTGTCCTAAAGTATGGATGCTACTACCCAGAATGTAATGTCATGACATAATTGCCTATTCTCTATATAGGTTAAAAAAGGTTGCCATATGGCATAACATTTCTGACATTCATGACATTTCTTGTAGAATAGCTAATTTTCTTCAAAGTCAGATGATGTACAAGGTTTGTCATCCATGGCTTAAACTTTGGAGGAAATGTATGATTGCTTTTTATAAATTTAATATTACTCTGTTGTTAAAATGGCACTACATTTGGTGAAGAACACATTCTGACTTGTTAAGGACTAGAAAGTCAAAGTTTAAGACATGGGACTTGACTCAGAACATGCTAGTCTTGACTAGAGACTGGACTCGGGACTTGCCTGTCTTGACTTAGGACTTGAGTGCAAAGACTTACATGTTACTTGCAAAGCAATGACTAAATTCCACCTTGCCATTTGGGATTTGGTCTGGCGATTTCAGGTTATGTTTCCATTTTACTTTGTTGCATTTTGTTTTTATCAAAATGATCCTCCATACTTGATTTAATAGTTAACAAACACTGCATAGAGGAAACAGCAGAACCATTTTTAACCTGACCTGAGCCTTGCAGGCTGCGCAATGACTTCTGTAAACAGAAACAGCTTTAGCCAACGATCACAAAGCTCCTCTTCTTTCCTATGAGTAAACTGCCAGTGTGACCATGACTTGACAGAGAGACCTACACTATATTGAATTAAATGCCCCATTTTCAACCTATGACACATTTTCATCTATTGAGAAAATAACATTTAAAAAACCTTAACCCCCCTACCCATTTCTTTTTATTGACATATGGCAGGCTGGTGTTTTTGCCCTTATCAGCTATACAATTTTGTTATTGCTGTAGTCAACATAAAAATGCTCAGACCTTTCATTCAAGGTAAAATTGAATTGATATGAATCACTAGTATTGGCACCCTTAGCTCTCCCTCGACTCCATTACTTTCAAATTGACCTCTGACATTTCTTTGTGTGGGAGATAGATGCTTCATATGATTCTGCAGTAAAACTGGCTTTCTCAAAGTGTAGCCAGAAATGATTGGTTGTGAAGTGAGAGAGCAGAGGATGGAAATCAGATCAGCTGAGGTTCACATAATAAACTGACCATTTTCACTCCACAGCATGGGGCCTCTGCTGCTTTGTTTTGAAGGGGAAGAGTTCAGGACCAGTGTGCTTTTTAGAATAGTTCAACATTTTGGGAGGTAGGCTTTGCTTTCTTTCGGAGAGTTAGACAAGAGGATCAAAATCAATGCAATTTCCTGCTATTAAATAAACAGTATAATGCTTGTTGTATGGAGACCCTACAGTGACATGCAAAATAAAAATAAATAAATAACTAAATGTGTTTAACTACTAAACAAGACTAATGCTGTGCTTGCCATGGTGATGGCTCAGAATGTGTGCAACAACACATAGAGCTGAAGAAAAGTGATCACTCAGGACAATGGTTATTGCAGTGTGCAAGGACGACACACAAGATTTCCCATGAACTCCTTACCTCTTGAAACTGCATGGAATATATAGAATAGAATAGAAATCCTTTATTGTCATTGCACATTAACAAGGATGCTATCTATACTATTAACGATAATTTGGGTTTTAATAGTTTCTAACTATGATAAATGACGTAATTTTAGCAGTAAAATAAATACAAAATACAACCATTTAAATTTGCAAGGGCCTGAAGCATACGCTTGGGCAACGTGCATGGTCAGTGGTTTGTGGCACCCCCCTTGACAAGTATCACAGCTTCTAAATGCTTTTTGAAACCAGCTAGGAGTCTTTCAATTCTTGTTTGGTGGATTTTCACTCGGCCTTAATTGCAAAAAGCTTCTAGTTCTGTGAGATTCTTGGGTCGTCTTGCATGCACTGCTTTTTTGAGGTCTATCCACAGATTTTCAATGATGTTTCCCTCAGGGTTCTGTGAGGGTGATGGCAAACCCTTAAGCTTATGCCTCCTTAGGTAGTCTATTGTGGATTTCAAGGTGTGTTTAGGATCAGTGGCTTTATCGAAGCTTTTTCAGTGAAAACAGCTGCCTGCTGAAAGCTAAATACGACATTATGAGTGTGTTGACAGTGACCTTCAACAGTGAAGTTGTGGGCCGGACAGCTAAACACTGAGCACTGACACACTTCTACCCAGATGTGAGAGGATGCTGGCGTTGTTTGTTCATGGCTTTTCTGTTGGGATAAATCCTATTTTTTCTCCTATTCTTTCTCAGTACTAAGAGCAACCTTTGTCCTCACATGCCATGCTCTGGATTGCTCCGTTGTGCTCGATGCTTTGGTCAGCTGGCCTGTGGCTACCAGCTAATTTTTCCAGGCTCTACACTCCATCGCTCCGGACTGGCATGGCATTGAAGTACTCAGCCATGCATCTCTGCCATCAAAAACCACAGCCTTCTACAACAACCCAGGTACATTCGCAGAGGCTCTGGTCGCAAGTTTGTTTACTCTCAGTCAGGTCACTCCATCCCCGCTCTCTGGTCAGCTGAGCGCTGTCCTGCTCAGCGATTATGTCATCACAACAAAACACACGTGCACGCTCCTTGTCTGTGAGCCCTGGATAAATCACCCCAATACATTCATACCATGCAAAGCAATATGAAGCTCACTCTGTTCAATAACTGGTCCCTAAACAACAAAAGCCACATCCTACATGAATTCATTCTAGATAATTAACTGGACTTTCTCTGTCTTACTGAAACCTGGCAACAACCACTTGATTATCTACCACTCAACCTCACTGCACCCAGTGGATACTCATACATAGATAAACCATGCACCGAGGGTTGAGGTGGTGGGATAGCTGTAATACACCGAAGGGAAATCAAAACCAGTCTCATCTCCATCTCACCTGCTCCTTCATTTTAACATCTGGTATTTAAACTCTCTGGCCACTCCAAGTTAGTCATGGCAGTTGTCTGCTGCCCCCCAAAACCTCACCCATCATTCTTCTCTGACTTTCCTGACTTTCTGACCCAGCTTTGTTCTTTCTCCCCCTCAGTCCTCCTTCTTGCCGATTTCAATATCCACATTGACTCAACAAACTCCTCTACAACCACTGACTTCATTGATACACTCAACTGCTTTTATTTCATTCAACATGTCAGTTTTCCCACCCATAACCGTGGCCACACTCTGGACCTTGTTTGCCCCACTGGACTCATCTTGCATCATCTCTCTGGTTCCGACCTCACCATCTCTGACCACTTAGCAATCACCATGTCTATTGACATTCTCACCCCACTGCCAAAGCAAAAACGCACAATCACCTTCCGTAAACTAAACTCTCTTTCGCCTACCTCCTTCTAATCCTCCCTCTCTGAAAAAATATCAATTTTTCCCTTCATTGACCTTCACAGCCCCTCAAACCTCACAGACTCTCTGACTAGCTTGCACCCCTCAAAACCAAAACAGTCTCCTTCACCAACTCTGCCCCCTGGTACACCCCAGAACTTGAAAGACTCTGCAATGAAACAGGTCTCATAGTTCACCTGGAAGCCCTCAAGGACCATCTGCAGCAATACAAAGAAGCCCTTTCCTGTGTCCGATCCACCTACTATTCTCAACTGATTCACTCTGGCTCTGGAGATCCAAAAGCAATGCCCTCCTTAAAATCACTAACAACCTCCTTCTCTCCTCTGATACCGGAAACCTCAACATCCTCATCCTCCTTGACCTCAGCGCTGCCTTTGACACCATCGATCACTCCATCCATCTCACCCGACTTGAAACCGTCTTTAACATCACTGGCATTGCTCTCAACTGATTCAGATCATATCTCTCTGACAGACTTCAGTTCATCTCTATCAATAACCGCAAATCCCCCACTGTTCCCCTCCCCCAAGGTGTCCCCCACGGTTCAGTTCTCGGTCCCCTCCTCTTCATCCTGTACCTGCTCCCCCTTGGTCACATAATCTGTCATGGTCTCCAGTTTCACTGTTTCGCCGATGACATCCAGCTCCTCATCTCCACCAAGACACCCTCCACTGCCACCCACTCAACCCCAAAAAATAAAATCCTGGCTTCAAACCACCTTCCTCAAATTAAACTGCAACAAATCTGAAATTATCATCACTGGACCAAAAGCGTTCACCAAATCCACGCATAACTTCACCTTCAACATCGTATCCCCCTCCCCTCACATTTGAAATCTTGGCGTCATTTTTGATCAATTACTCTCCTTCGACCAGTTAAGCTCAAAAGTCCCCCAATTGGAGGACTCTGAGAGCGACTTTGCAAACACAGTGTGAAACAATGCACTGATCACGAAGAATATAGTGATGTTGCACATCAAATTAAACAGCAGAACCTGGGCTAAAAACCCTTTTTACATGCCCCAAACACAGCTCAAACAACAACTAAATAAACAACAACAAATCCAGCTCCATACAGCACCGATATCGGGACCCACTCGGTATATTTCGGGCTCTAACTCGACCACACGTTATTCAGAACACACACCATTCATCTCAAATGAAAGCTGAGACTCCGCTGTTTCCACACATATGCTCCAAAGTACTCTACCCCAAAACATCAGAGAGCTAGAGGCAAAAGAACAACAACAGAAATCTTTTCGCCAAAATATATTTGTAATATGTCTCTTACCTTGTTTTTGCCGTGAAAAGCTCATTCTGCCGTTAAATCACGCTTCATTCCCATTTACCACCATGTTGTCCATCATTCAAATGAATCTGGGCGGAAAACTTGTTGGCCAGAGGTTCCGGGGGAAGCATAACAATGACCACTCACAGCAGCCGACATCTCCCCACAACGCGTTCTGCTGACTCTGATTGGCTAACAGCACTGTCAATCTCGTTTTGGTGGGTGTAGTGTCATTCTATTGGCTCTAACGAATCAAACGAGGTGTCAAGTACTCAAATCGGCCAAGCTGTCACAGAGATACGGGCTTCCAAGGCTCAGAATAGAAACTCGGTTTCAAATGTAGTAGGTGTGTATTGGTCAGTTTGGAGTGGGAAATGGAGGAAAAAACGAAACAGACAGTTGTATGTGTATATCCTAAACATCATTAGCGATTTACAGAAACAAAAAATGAAAGATATAGGATTGTACATGACAAAAATCACATGCAAACGTGGTGCAATTTTGGAGAGCTCGCCTGGATTTTCTGTACTAAACCTCTCTAATATTGCTTCACTTTATCAGAATCAAGCTTTGCAGAGTTAATGTTCACATATTGTACTATGATTTGATAGAGGTTTAGAGCTGCAGCTGCATCATTCCTAAGCGATACTGCTTTTTTTTTTAGGCAAACCTCAAAATGTTTCATTTGTGCTGTGTGCCATCTTCATTTACTTCACATTTAACACATGTACTGATATTTACACATCTTAACAAATCTCACAAGTGTTCCCTTTACCATGACACCAAAAGTATTCAAATAGACCTTGTGGTTGCAGAGATATATTCATTTCATTATGGATATGCAATTTTCGAGCAGAGGGCTATAAAATAGGCTTAGTTTTGAAAAGGGTTTATGCATCACCAAAACAGCCTTCTTTCACCTCAAGAACATTGCCTGCTTCTGTCCATCCCTCTCCTCCTCAACTGCAGAAACCCTCATCCACGCCTTCATCACCTCCTGTCTGGACTACTGCAACAGTCTACTCTATGGCTCATTTTCAAAAACCCTCAATAAGCTCCAGTATATCCAGAACTCTGCTGCTCAGCTACTCACCCACTCTCGCACCCCTGACCACATCATCCCCGTTCATCAACCAGGCCCCACCCTACCTGTCTAAGCTCCTCCATCATCACACTCCCACTCGCGCACTTTGCTTTGCCGATGCCAACCTCCTGTCCCCTCCCACCCTGACCAAGCACAAAGTCTGGGGGAACAGGGCCTTCTCCATCGCTGCTCCCACTCTCTGGAACTCACTCCCCAAACCCATTCAAGACTCCCCCTATCTCTCCATGTTCAAAAAAATCACTCAAGACTCACCTGTTCAATGCTGCTTTCAATCACTGATAGTTTCTTCTCCTCATCCCTTATTTATCCTCTTGCTTGTCTGTTTCTTTTTTTTTTTTTTTTTTTTTTTTATCCCTGAATTTGTAAAGTGTCTTTGAGTGCCTTGGAAAGTGCAAGTATAATGTGTCATTATTATTATTATCATTATTATTATTATATGCTATGAAACCACACACACAATGGTTTGTATATGTGCTACCAATTAGCGCCCCACAAATAATGTTTTGTCCGTAACATAGAGTTATGTAACGCAAAGTTAACCCAGTAAATTTCCACTCACCCCACCTCTCCTCCACACCTACCTGCTTCCTATCACCTGTCCACACATCTCCCACTCCGCACCCACCTCAGCTAGCCAACTCTGTTCATCTGTGGTTCATTACCCCCCACCAATTTGCCTATCGCAAGAACAGGAGCACAGAAGACACAGTCTCCATTGCGCTGCACTCTGTCCTCTCACACCTGGACAATAATGACACATAGGCCAGAATGCTGTTCATAGACTTCAGTTCAGCATTAACATTGTCATTCCATCTAAGCTAATCACCAAACTCAAGGATCTGGGCATCAGACCTTCCATCTGCAACTGAATACTGGATTTTCTGACCAACGGGCCCCAACATGTTCGGTTAGACCACCACTGCTCCCGCATCCTCACCCTTAACAACGGCGTACCACAAGGCTGTGTGATGAGTCCATTCCTCTACTCCCTCTTCACCCACGACTGCAGACCTGAACATGGTTCCAACACCATTATCAAGTTTGCAGACGACACCATGGTGATCGGCCTCATCAAGGACAAGGATGATTCGGCCTACAGGGAGGAGGTAGATAACCGGGCTGCGGGGTACGATGTCAACAACCTGCTCCTAAACACCAAGAAGCTCATTGTGGACTTCAGGAGGAATGCTGTCACTCATCCACCCAGCCACATCAATGCTGTGACGGTGGAGCGTGTGACCAGCTTCAGATACCTGGGGATCCACATCTCACAGGACCTCACCTGGACAACCAACTACTCTAATCTGGTCAAGACAGCTCACCAGCGCCTCTTTTTCCTGAGGACTCTGAAGAAGAACCACCTCTCCTCAGACATCCTGGTGAACTTCTACCGCTACACTATCGAGAGCATCCTAACCAACTGTATTATAGTCTGGTACGGGAACTGCTCTGCCTCGCACCTGAAGGCGTTGCTGAAGGTGGTGAAAACCGCCCAGCACAGCGCTGGAGCCTCACTTCCTGCTATTGACGACATCTACAGGAAGCGATGTCTCAGGAGAGCAATATCCATCAGAAAAGACTCCTGCCACTGAGCACACATACTGTTTGCCCTCCTGCCCTCTGGGAGGCGCTACAGGAGCCTCAGGACCAAAACCACCAGGTTCAGGAACAGCTTTTTCCCTACAGCTGTCTCCCTGCTGAACTCTGCCCCCCAACGCCCCCTTCCACACACACACACACACACACACACATATGCACACACACATGCATATTCACCAACCCCCTCATCCCCTCACACACACTCATCAACCCGTGTCGGACTGAGTTGCACTGCCATCCAGATCCCTATGTCACCTCTGGACTATTTGCCACTACTGTACATTTATATCGCTCAATTCTGTATATAATGTAATCCATTTTCTTGCACTACTGTACATACTGTTTGAATCCTGTATATTTACAGTTTGCACAACTGTACTCACAATTTGCACAACTGTACATACTGTACAGTTATCCATACTGTTTCCATACTGTACAACAATTGATAGACATAGCCTACAGTAAAAAGACTCCAGCTTCACAGACTCTGGTTGCTCTTTGTCATACAATGCAAGCCCTTCTAGCATGGACCGCGGAACGCATCTGAACAAGGGGGGGCCATAATTTCAAGTCATGCGGAGGGGGTGGGGGGGCATATGCATTGAAACAGACAATATTACTGATGTATTAAATAACGTTGCAAAGCACTTTTTTTTATTCCGACGCCACACAGTCACATCTACAGTACACGCATGAACACG
>NC_065518.1:32113147-32132467 GCF_006386435.1 Epinephelus moara | reverse complement strand
CACCAACTGGTGGAGTGTGGATCAAAATGACTATTACTATTTGCGTTGGGTCCCGCCGGGTCCCAATGCAGCCCTCTATGTCAGAGTACAAAAGTTACCCGGGCCACGGCCCCCCTGGCCCCCCCGGTTCCGCAGTCTATGCCTTCTAGCATTTATTCCCGGACTGCTTCTTTGTTGTTGACCTTGCCCATCTCTGACTCTCCTGCTTCACCTTTGTCCTGATAAACCAATCAGCCCTCTGTCCCTGACCAAGAGCTCTGCTTCCACATTCCTAGTATCTGTTCAGCTGAGCAGAGGGACTGCCAGTTAGCTCTATGAAGTGAGTTTACCTGTTCTGCTGCCTGTGATTTCCTGTGCTGTGGATCACCCCGCTGCATGGCTGTACATTCTGCCTGTGTGTGTGCATTGCGGCATCCGCTCATCATCACCACTGGTTCCTCGACTCCTCGCCAGTTCCGACCAACGTGCAGTTGGCTCCTTAGAGGTGTGTTTGTTTTCCTTGTGTGTACACCTGGTATCGGATCCTCTGCTCATCTGACATCGCCTCATGTCTGCTCCCTCATGGTACCACTGCACATCATTGAACTGTTTGCTGTTTGTGTGCGCCCAGCAGACACAAGAGACACTCCTGCTTCCTGAGCTTCTGGACTAAACCTGTGCCCCAGGAAGCCACAGGCCGAATAGTTGATTTTGCTCACTGTTTCACTTGCCCGTTTGTTCTGTGAGCTGCAAGTGGTTTCATTCATTCATTTTCACGCGGGGGGTTGGGGGGGGGCTGGAGCCTATCTAAGCTGACATTGGGCGAGAGGTACACCCTGGACAGGTTACCAGACTATCACGGCGCTGACATGTAGAGACGGTGATTTTTTTTGTTGTTGTCTGTGGTCAGTTTGCCATATCTGTGGCTGTCTTATTGGTTGTGCTCTCAGTTCATTTTTACACACCTAAAATATGATATATTGGATCTTAAGTTTCATTTTGATAGAAAATATCACAAGACAGCATAAAATAGGCCACTGAGCCATTCCTCTGAGGAGAAATCTCTCAATATACAACAATTAAATATGTTACAATCCAGTATGGGAGCTTCTCAATAGCCTTTTTACTTCAGTATGGAGTAATGCATTTCCACAACCAATAACCATTTTCATAGTGAGATGATCACTCAAAGCTATCTTTAAAGTGTGACAATATCAACATGCCTGGTGGTAGATTAAAATGTTTATGAGGCTCGTTCACCACAGTGCTCTCTGTCGAGATGGGCCTGGATCCATATGTAAATGCCTCGCACTCTGCTCCCTCTCCATGGCAGTAAACTTGATTAAAGTTCTGTACGAGGCCTCTACTGAGGGATTGCCCCAGTTCAATGCAATTTTACATGGCAGCAGATGAACGATCTCACTCACTGTCGGAGTTACACAGCTCTGGCAAATTCATCACGCTGGCTGAATATAGACATCCATACCAAAAGAGAGGGAGCAGCAAGGTTACGGTTGCCGGCGCACTCAATCACATCGGGGGGAAAAGACCCCTGTGTCTATTTTTCTTCATCACTCTGATGCAAATAAAAGACATCCATCAAGTGTGTGACAGCCCTCGGCAGATAACTAACTGCTAGCATAATCATTACCTCGCAGGGCTCACGCTGACTGTGGGCTTTTTTAAGACTCACTGCTGGTTAGCCAGCTGGTCACTATGACATGTAGGTGTGTGTGTCTTTGTGTCCTATGTGTTGACCTTGTGCACTTGGATATGAGGCAGCCTTGAAGCAGATCTTTAAAGCTTGTTGGATTTTAGCAAATTGTTTCCAGTGCGTCACATCCACCTTAAACTGGTAGTTTAAATTTTCCCAGTTATTGAATCACTTTCACTATTGAAGTTGTATACAATTCTTAAAAAGTTAAAGTTATTTAACAGTGAATCTGATGATAGTTATGGGGTTGTTTGCTTATGTGGTCAGCAGTGTCAGCCAACTCTTGAAAATTACAATTCAAAAACAGGTTTTCAGGGGCTTTAAAGCTGGGGTAGGCAAAATTTGAAAATACACCCTCCTCCTGCAGCTCTTCCCTCTCTGTCTTAAGCCCCTCCCACCAGATGACCACAGTAATATTGCATTACATACAATAACCCAGTGTTTCCCATACATTTATTTGTTGATTGGCTTTTACTCACCACATCTGCAGAGGTTTCCAGCTTCATCTGAAACAGACAACATTATAAACAGGCCATTATTTATTATTCCCTCTGTATTTTTATATTTTTACTTTTTATCCACTCCCGTTTGCCTTGATAAAGTTAATGCATCATGACGTCATTTAAAACTCAACACTGCCTGTATCTGTTTCAAATTAAAAGCCCCTCATAACTTAGGTTGAGAGAATCCCTTCATTTTCAGCAAAGGCTTTTATTGTGAAACACACTTGCGGGAACTTGTTGTGGAGGATTCTGCGACTTGCATGTTTGCGTACCGTACTACAACATTTTGGCTGGCACATGAACAGATAGTGACTGAAATAATAGTAAAAGTAATATAAATAGGACAAGAATAACTCAATGACATCACACATGTTGTGAAAGACGACTGGGGATAATTGGTGTGGACAATCGTGTAGTGTGTCATGTCTGTCGGCCAAGTCACGGCACAATTTTGTGACTCCACAATCGGGTAATGTGACATAGTGACTGTCAGAACGGGCAGAAATGTCTTGTAGTGTGAACCAGGAATAAGTCCATTCTTCATGCCTCCTTTGTATTTTAAAACAGAACCAAATGACGGCAGCATCATTTTGCTCCCAGTGTATGATTCTAGACAGCATCACAACATTGTAGAACCCCTTCATTTTTTAAAAAGGTGCTAGGTGCTATACAATTACAGGTCTATCCAAAAGTCAGTCTACTTTCCAGTTCGAACCTGTGTAACAGTAGCAACATAACGTTTGCTCTGACCTGGATTCAGGGCTGTCCGGTTCTCCAGAAGTGGTGTTTGTGATGGCTGGATTCAGGTTGCTGCAGCCGCTGACTGCTGTCTGCTGTCTGCTGCCTGCTGCCTGCTGCCTGCTCTTCTCCTGGCAAGGTGGTCTGTAGCAGTGGGGGGTGAGCAGGACAACACACTGCAATTTGAGGCTCTAGCTTATGTTAGCTACAGAAATGTAGGCATGAAGCCACAGCTGTGAGTCTTTAGCTCCATTTAGCATAAGGCTAAACTATTAGCAACAGTTTTTCTCCATCCCTGAAACAATTTGCTGATATCAATATGTGTTTTGTTTTGATTGTTGTTAGACTGTCTTTTAGACTCTCTTTTTGATTCGTCCAACTTCCTTTTTTGGCTTTGCAGTCTAGGCAGTCATTGTCAATGACAGCAACTTTCTCTGAAGGATTTTCCATTATTGAATCAGACCTTTGACAAAGGGATGTGCATGTGCATCTGGATTTATAGAACAGCCAATAGGAACTCTGAAATGATCCTGTGATTGGCCAAACTCTCCCATCATGGGCTAGATTATCAAAGTCCTGAAAAAAGAGCTGAAAGGAAGTGCACTTGAGCCACAATATGATGGGATTTTTGCCAAATTGATGACAAAATAATGCTGCCTAACCCAGCTTTAATGAGAGAGAGAACAACAACTCCCAGCACATTTTACTGAGAGAAACCCAATCTCTGAATTCAGAATTCTATTGTTGGGTTTGCAAATTGCAAGCAGACGGTAAACATTATGCTTTGTGCTCACCTGAACAACATTCAGCAACTTCACTCAGCTCACTTTCACTCATTTCCACATTCTGGAAAAGGAATTCAGCAAACATCTATCAGCAACTTGTATGCTCCAAAGCAAGAGAGGAACAGCTGAGTAACTTTAGTCAAAAACAAACTTTGAGCCACAAATCTTGTAGACCATTCTTGAAAACAACAAAAAGAAAATCTTTATATGATAAATAAAAATAAGGTGAAAATATTTTTCGGCCATCAGGTTTGGATGACTGTAAGATCATGAGCTCCAGAAGAAGTTAAAGACCTTAGCTAAAGTTTATGTCCTTTTTTCGTCCTAGAAAATAGATGCCATAGATGCATGGAAAAACTTTTTTAAAATGAAAAATGAATCTATGTATAAACAAACCACAAAATGGATTCTCTGCAATAGCTGCTCCTCTCTCTCGCTCTTGTGCCTCTCGCTGCAGGCGATCTCTTATCCCTAAACATTATTAGTGAGTTTACAGGGAGAAATTTTGAAGCTTCTCTGTGCTCTCCATCTCCCTGGGAAATCTCTGAGGGACCAATCAGTGACTCAGTAATCCTGGCATCTAATGTTAGCTTCAGCGTTCTTGCAGCCATTCCATAATTCCACCTCTCCTACAAACCATTCAGAAGCATTTAGAAGCATGGAAATCCATTGTTTTTTTTTTTCATCACTCCATTTCCACGGAGTGAAATATTCGAATAGTGCCTCAGCAGAGTCCCTTCAAAAGCTTAGTTTATAAACAGCTCCCTGTGCAGCAATTTCTCAAACTTCTCTCCAAGTATATCCATGTGTAAGGTGTAGCATAACAAATCCAATTTCAGGCACTCAAGTAGATGATTAAAAATAAAAAGTTTTTAAAAAATAACAAATACTACTTTATATATACTAGTTGCAGGTTATTACACACTAATGAAAATATAGTTATAAATACTATTTGCAATTTCTGTCAGTAGATGCCCCCTGAATCCTAGATACTGGACCTTTAATAGTAACTGAGTTTGCCCTTTTCCAAAACAGCAACTGTCCATCCCCTCTGACAGTCACTCTGAGGATTTCATCCCGGTACGTAACAGCAGTCAAGGTACCGTTGGCTATGACATGGAGGTGTGTTTGACCCTCCAAGGATATTCCTTCCCAGACTATCACTGACCCACTGCCAAACCGGTCATGCTGGATGATGTTATAGGCAGTTTAACGTAGGCATCTCCAGACATCTTCATGCCTGTCACATGTGCTCAGTGTCAACCTGTTCTCATCTGTGAAGAGAACGAGGTGCCTTAGGTGGACCTGCCAATTCTGGTGTTCTCTGGTAAATGCAAGTGGAGCTGCACGGTGCTGGGCTGTGAGTACAGGTCCCACTAGAGGATGTAGGGCCCCCATGCCACCCTCATGGAGTCTGTTTCCGACAGTTTGGTCAGAAACATGCACAGCAGTAGTCTGCTGGAGATCATTTTGTAGGGCTCTGGCAGTGCTCCTCCTGTTTCTCCTCACACAAAGGAGCACATACTGGTCTTGCTGCTGGGTTGATGCCCTTCTATGCACATGTCCAGCTCTCCTCGTGTAATGGCCGGTCTCCTGGTATCTCCTTCATGCTCAAACCTTCTTGCGACCGCAAGTATGGATGGAGGAGCTGGACTACCTGTGCAACCTGACTGGGCTACAGGTACCGCCTCATGCTACCAGAAGTGACAAGGACACTAGCAGAACACAAAACTAGAGAAGAGAAGTCAGGAAGGATAAGGAGAGAGCAACTGTCTGTGGCCACCATATGCAAAACCATTCCCTTTTTGGAGGTTGTCTTGCTTTTGCCTCTCCATTGCACCTGTTGTCACTTTCAGTTGCACCAAAGCGGTGAAACTGATTCACAATCACTTGTGCATCCTAAATGGACCGATTGATTTACCTGAAGTTTAACTGACTTGGTGTTACACTGTGACAATTAAGTGTTCCTTTAATTTTTTGAGTAGTGAATGTATCAGATTGTTTTTAGTTTTTCTGGTTGAATACAGTGATTCACAAAAATTTGCAGTAGTGCCATTATTGTCAAAGTGTATCCATACACTGAATACAACCACTCTAATTGCTGAGGCAACAAAATATGACAAAAGATGGTAAGACTGAAAACACATTTAACTGGGTTACTGTAGTAATTGCCTTATTGGAGAGATTATACATGGACAGGAATTTCAGTGTTATGTAAATCAAAAAGTCAGCTCATTAAAAATATGTGATTTATTGTCTGCTATTGAAAGCATATTTGAGGTTTTGTATTATTGTGTTTTGAGACTTCAGTGCTTCACAGAGGTGTTTTTTTCCCCCTCTCAAAGACGTCTCTTTCTTCCTTGTCTATTTAAAGGGCCAGTTTAACCCAAGTAATAAAATAATTATATTGTCTCACCCACCTGGAGTGGTAATCTCTGCATGCAGATAGTTTTGGATTTCTTCGTCCAGGGTTTGAAATATTTGCCCCTGAGATTTCTGAGGTAAATGGAATTGTTTTGCTCACTACATAACAAAAAAACAATAAAAAAAAATTGAGTGCCCAATTCAGAGGAGGTGAATAGATAAAGTGCAGAATTAACAATGTACAATTTCCATGGAAATATTAAGAAACAGCCCTGATGAGAGCTGTTCAGAGTCTGTGGAAATTCCACTAACCTCCACTGTATTAAGGTCGAGGCAAAATAAATACACAGGGCCTGATTACTAACTACACACAGGTGAGTGGAACAAGACACAGGTGAAACACATGAGTTAATCAACAAAGGTGAAAAAAAATTATCAAGTAAAAGAAACACTAAACACAATGAGAACACATTTCAAAATAAAACAGTAACTGGACACAAACACGTGAACAAAAATTTGCATGATGGTATAATTTTATCCCCATTCAAGTTTACTGAGGGCCAAAGTGGGATTTATACTTCTGCGTGGAATCAAAGCTGTGGCCTGACGTGCACCTCCACAGAAATAACCAGGCTACATGTCGTGGCAACACAGACCCTTCTATTCTTGTAAGCTGGAAACCATTTCCCTCAGTGGAAATTAAGCTTTTGTTTCAAAATATAAGTCTTGTTTGTGATTTATCCTGGCTTCATATAAGTAGAGGAAATCTTAGCTAGTTGCTAGGCTAATTCATACAATGTAAAATGACATAGGATGGTGCTAATAATGTCAGAATGTTGTATTTGTTTGGAAAGGTGTTTAGTGTAGGACAATGGTTTTGTCAGTGAATGTTGTGAGCTGTAATGGAGCCGAATTTTGTAATGTTACCTTTGTTAAATATTGCTGTTGTCCCTGGCTTCATATGAGAAATCTCTGCTAGCTGCTAGGCTAATATATACAATGTAACATGCCAAAGGCTTGTCCTAATAATGTTAGCATGTTGCATTTGTTAGGAAAACATGTTTAGTATAAGACAGTTGTTTTTTTTAGAGAGCCTTGTGAGGTGTAATGGAGACAAATTTTGTTACGTTACCTTTGTTAAATGTTGCTGTTGTCCCTGGCCTCATATGAGTAGAGGAAATCCCTGCTAGCTGCTAGGCTAATTTATACAATGTAAAATGCCAAAGGCTTGCGCTCATACCATTAGCATGTTGTATTTGTGGGGAAAATGTGTCAGCAAAAGACAAGTGTTTTGCCTGTGAATCTTTTGAGTTAAAGTGAAGCTGATTTGTGTACTTGTTATTGAAATTGTTGTTATTAAACCATGTTTACTGTGTGTTTTGAATCAACTAAACTTTACAGCACTGCAGAGAAACCTCACTGCTGACTAGTGTTTTGGAGATGCAACTGCAGAGTGACACAGACACACCACTGCACAACTATAAATACTCACAACAGTATAGGCTACGGCATTGGCTTTGCATAGAGCTGACTCACAAGTATAAATCGCCTTTAATCAGGAGTTAGCTGCTTGTCTGGCATAAGTCTCTAGTGCACCTGCTCTGTGGGCCCAATGATGTGGAAGCTGAGTGGAAGATGAAGGTAATTTCACACATGGAAGGGCCCAATATCCAACGCTGTATCCAGGTATGGGATTCATAATAACAATATGAAGCTAGCAATGTGAAGTCAGCAGCTACTAGTTTGTTTCCACAGAGCATAGGAAAGATACTGCATGAGCACACACTGTTATATGTTACCATTGCAAATTAAAATGGATAATAATACTGCAATTGCAATGTTAATTTTTGTTTGCACATTAATGGTTATTTCCAGAAAAATAGTAACTAGTTACCGTTACTTGTAATTTCATTAAAAAGTAACTCAGTTAGTAACTCAGTTACTTAAACCAAAAAGTAATGCGTTACCGAGAAAAGTACGTTTTTAGTTACTCCCCCCCCCCAAAAAAAACCTCGACTTGTCTTGGCTCACCATCACGCCATGACCTTGACACACGCGCACTAGTGTCATCTCTACTCTGAGTATGTCCTGGCTGTAGATGACTGAGTGGGGACGCTAGAGGGCGCTAGGTGTTTTTCTTTTTTGCAGTGTAGTTTTTCTGAGCCACAAAGAAGACAGTGTTGCTAAGAGGGATCATGTTTTGGGAACCTCAGCCCTGCAGCCCAAAACATTTCCTAAATGTATTGGCTCGTAGCTACATCGCCTAAGCGACAGCGGATGGAGTTTAACCAAGGGACTGTTAGACTACAACTTGACAAAACTATTGAACGGTATAGGAAACATGCAACCGTCTTCTGCGTTTTAAACGTTTTACAACAACGGTAACGTCGCTTGGATACAAATATGGAAAATGAGCTAAAGAGAACATTTGAAGAGCTACATGATGATGTCGAGTCTGTCACCCACAACAAAAGCTTCCTCGGGATAACAATGGATATCACGTCACTGGATATAACGTTACTGGGACTAAAAATCTACAGAAATGCTACCACTTAATGTAACGTTACAGCACTGTGGTGAGGCCAGCAGGTCGACAGTGACTTCAGAGATGGTGAGATGTGTTTCATTGAGATGCTCTGGTAAGAATTGTTCATATACCTCTATCTGACTGGACTATCTTTTATAGTTTAGGGAACTTCAGTTTGTGAAGGAATACTACATGCTGCGCGCCGTTTTAAAACCTGGCCAAAAATAACGGAGTACCGCACCGTCTGGTAACGGTAACTGAGTTACTGAATTTAAAAACTAACGCGTTAGAGTATTAATCAATCAATCAATCAATCAACTTTATTTGTAGAGCGCTTTTCCTGCACGGACATGCAACACAAAGTGCTTTACAGAATTAGTATTAGTTACTGCCAAAACTAACGGCATTACTAACAACACTGGTTATTACTTATATGTGTTACTATTATGTGTGTTGAAAATGACTGTACAGGTAATCTTTACATACAAAAAGTGTGTACAGAATAAACATGTAACATGCTAGATTATACAATACAGTATAAGAAAAATCACAGCTGTAGTATTTCAGTTGTATTTTATTGATAACATATGATGCATGGTTTTCCTGAGGGTGGAACCACGTCAATATCTCTGTATTTTATAGAAAAGAAAATAAACAAAAAGGTGATGCAATTCAACCTTAGCGTCTCACCTGCTGACTGACATATTAGGTCTTTATCTGTACTTTAAGATTACATTTAGTAAACGCTCAATAATTCCTGACTGTTTAGGTGTGGAGCATCTCTCCAGTTGTTGCTGAGGGTGATGCAGTTGCTTGGCTTGTTTATCATATGAGCAAAACACTGTGTAGCTTGCAGCCAAACCCCAGCAAGTCCCAATCTCCAAAAACAGAAAACACAAACAGAGCCTCCCTGAGACTTGAACCGCTTCCAGATGATGCAGTGCATCAGATGCTAGTCTGCTCCGACGTCTCTGTCTCTCAGTGTTTGTCCACCCGTACCTACTGATATCTGTTTGGGACGTGTGAAGCCAGCCCTCTGTGGTGTAGTCGACAGCTGGATAGCTCCATGCCTCTTCGGTGAAGGAGAAACACATGTAGCAGTTAAATAAGCGTGGCTAAACTTCACACAACAGCAGTGAGCAGTGAGACCCGAGCCTGAACCCCGCAAAATGAATGTAAACAGTAACTGAAACGTACAAGCATGCAATTGAGATGTTTGTATCACTTCCACTGCATTAGGGTCGGCTGGCACAGGGACCGGGAAATGCTTCGTGCTTCTCGGCAAGTCTATTATCCTTTGTGGGGCTGAAGTAGATTGGAGGTTGCAGCTGGCGCAACAAAATGAGATTTATCTCTTTGGAATAGAAGAAGACAGTCATTTTTCTCCCACTTGCTGGTTAGTGGGGAAGGGGGTGTGTGGAAGGAGTGAATTAGCTCGCATGGAGTTTATGGGATAGATTGGAAGAGAAGTGAAAAGAGATGCACACAAGGGAAATTACTTTATCCTAATTGTGGGTTGGACAATTTAATCCTGTCATAAAAAGAGCCCTGGAGAAGCGGTGAGGAGAGAGAACATTTTTATTGACTAAAGCCGTCTGATAACTGAGTAAATTGAACTGGACAAATACACACAAACGGCTGCTGGAGAGCTTATTGGTGATTGCTTCGTACAGACAGACTGAATTGAAATAATTGGGGACTCAGGCCTTCTGGTGCTGCTGTCTAAAATCTGAGAGATATTCATTTTGAGGGAAACCGCTAAGTCAAGTCATTACCGGAACATCAGCCGAACAAATACTCTGAGATGTTTAATAATAATCTGTCTACATTTCCGCTCCATGTTAATGT
Organism: Epinephelus moara; assembly: GCF_006386435.1. Classification (NCBI taxonomy): domain Eukaryota; kingdom Metazoa; phylum Chordata; class Actinopteri; order Perciformes; family Serranidae; genus Epinephelus; species Epinephelus moara. Next base: position 32,122,009 of record NC_065518.1, on the reverse strand, counting down.
TGACTGATCATTTTGCGTGCTTACATCACATGTAGACTTACTGGGCTTCCAATGAGATCTTAATGCATGTGATCACTATTAAGTCATTTTTCTATCTTCATTTAAGGGTGTAGCTGAGCCACAGGGTGCATCCAAAATATCTGACTTGGTCATCAGAGAGTGTTCTCTGTGATAATGTGCTCACTGAAGTGACGGCTGCCTTCCAAGGTTTGGCTACTGGAGGGGCTGTTAAGGTGGCAGTGCCAGAGCTGTGGAAAGCCAGAGGAGGGGCTCACAGGCACTGAGCAGATGGTTTCTCTATGAGCTGAATATTTCTGCACTGTACACAGCATCTATCCTCAGGCTACTTCATGTGATTGCATCACAGAGGGAGCAAAAACAACAGGCCTTACTGCAAGTAGCAGTCCTGACTTAACCCACAAATTTCAAATGTTAAAGCCACTTTTGGGGGTAACACATTACTCTTGTGAAATTCAATGAACACATTACAGTTACTAATCACACAGTTATGTTGTTACAGAAGTTATTAAATTATCTGCATAAGGCAGATAGAAAAAAAATCATCAAACCTTGAAGACAATAGGTTGTTGACACATGATTTGTGAGACTCTTCTTCATTAAATGCAGTTCAGTCAGGACCAGTTTAGTCAAAGAAAACTTTATTTCCATTTGAAGTACTACACTGGGTGGTATGGCTCTGTTCTGGGGCCTCTCTGCCTTTCCTCAGGCCTACGCAGAAAGCCTATAAGGTGGAGAGAGCGTACCTCTCTGCCCTTCCATGCGCCGACATGGAAAGCCTTCAGGCAGAGAGAGCACACCTCTCCATCCTTCCACGCACATACAAGGAAAGCCTGAGGCAGAGAGAGCAAACCTCCCTGCCCTTCTATGTGCCTACCTGGAAAGCCCAAGGCAGGAAGAGCAGCAGCAAAGACCCCCCAGGAACAGAACAGTGCAAGCATCAGTGACAAACAGAAATGACAGTGATAAGTCAGACACATCATGAAAAGGAGGAGCTGGGGTGATGGTGGTGGGTTGCAAAACAGCTTGCAGAGGAAGCAGCAACAGTTGACAGGCCTAACCAGTTTAAACAAGGTGCCCTGAATGAGATTTGCCCATTGATTGTATAGAAAGGAATCATGTGATCTTTTAGCCGACTCCCTTCCATCAATTAGCTGATCAGTCAGTTGACTGAGCTGCCTATGATCAGCTGATGTAGCTGGAATGTGAGCTGAGTTTGACGTTGTGTCCTGCCTGAACTAACGCTATGCTCATTTTCATATACCATTCAAACATGTTTTCCCCTAAGTCTGTCATCATGGTGTATCTCTTCATTCAGAGAGGGATTTGTGCTGGTATGTAAGATTTAACCTTTCATTGTTAAATGACAATATGTGACAGTGCATCTCAGGCAATGTTGTGAAGTAATGCAAAAGTAAAATGTTGTTCACTTATTTGTACTCCCTTCCTTTAAGACTTTTAAAAGTCTTTTAAAAATGACCTGACAGAAACCTGTTGCAGCTTAATATAGTCCTTAACCTAGGAGGAATGTGTATGGATGTCCCTGGTATGGCTTGTACATTCCTTTTCTTTTACTACTTTGCCTTGTGTTGCTTTTATGTATTGTATGTGTTTAAAGTGTAACAGAGTTTATTTATTTTTTAATGAAACTGGTGTTGATTGTACTGCTGTCTTGACCAGGACTCCCTGGAAGAAGAGATCTTGTATTTCAACAGGACCTATCTGGCTAAATAAAGGACAAATTGATAAACAAATAAATACATTTAACGAGTTGTGTAACAAATTACTTTCTACAGAAAGGAATAAAGTAAAGTAATGCGTTACTTTTTTTAAGAAATAAGTAACATTACTTTTTTTTTTTTTTTTGGTAACATCCCCCAACACTGGTTATCATTCCATTGAGTGGGCATTATTAGTGGTTATGCAAGTGTCATATGGGTTAAGAAGGTCCTGGTACACTGACTAGTATGTTCAGAATGCAGAACAATAAATACTGATTGGCATCAGGTGCAGTTTAATTAAGTTTCACTATCATTTTCGTCGGTTTAGACTCAGACTTTGTTGTAAGGTTTAGTAAAACGCCATAGTATGGGCTTGTACGTTGCACAGCGTATGTCATATGAGATAATAGTCCATTGACAAACATCACGTACTTAAAATAAGTCAACTTGGTCTTTTGGTTTCACATGAACACAATCTAATCCCATCCTGAGTGAAACTCCTGTGTTTGACCACTCACCTCCCAAAGCATAACTTCTCTGTCTTTCTACTAACGTTATGTCAGCTGATTTCCTCCATTGCCACTGTCAGTAAACACAATGGTTCAATAAGGTGATAACTGAGCATACTAGTTGTTGTGGCAGGACCAACCCTTTTTACATTTCTGCAGTTCACAAATGTGTGTGACATTCATATATATATTTTTTTACATGTATCATATCAACGTTTCTAAAGTGACACAGTATATGAGCTGACTTCTTCTGGATGTGGTCTGGGGTTGGTGGATGTTGTGTCCCCTAGGTGAGACCCCTGCCAAGCTGCACACCACTGAAGACCACTGTTCAAGTCCAGTTGTGTTTTAGCAAGTCATCGCTGTTTCCAGTGGCTTTTTTGAGCATCAAATGTGGTGTGTTTTAGTGACCCGTTACTGTTTTCTCAGCGGGGATAGTGCCACAAAAACTGGTTGTTAATCAAGATGTCGCTGCGTATCCTGTGGGAATGGTGCCATGAAAAGCAGATATTTATGCCAAAATGTCATCTTTTCCTAACCATAATGTTACTGTGCCTAAACCTAACCACATGTTAAACAGTGTTGCTGAAATGTAAAGAAATGTTTGAGCATATAAAAAGAAAACATATACAAGATCTGCACACCAAGTAAAGCTCCCGTCAAAATGCCATTTGTTATAGTAGTGACGTTTTGAGCCCTCGGGCTCTTCTTCAGACTAGGAAATGTGAGCAGAGGTGCACTCTTAAATACCCACAATTCCCAAATAACAATTACATAATCATTGACAGCTGTACAAAGAAACATATAATGAATATAATTGTCTGAAGAAAAACAATCAAAAATATATAAAAAAAATAGTGTAGAAACGTACATATATATATATATATATATGTATGTATATGTATATAAAAAATATGCATTGATATGAGAAATGTCCCTCTCAATATACATATTCATATCTACTACACAATATTGTACAAATGTTATGTATCCATTGTTTGCAGAAATGTACAGTGCCAACATTTTATCTGCTGACTGGTTTCAGCAGGATCCTTCTAACTCCTACATATGACGCTGATAACCACTAATAACACCCTCTTAATTGAGTAATAACATTAGAACCTGTAGCCAGTGCCGGCCTGTGGCACAGGCAGTATAGGCAAATGCTAAGGGCGCTATCATCCATAAGTGACGCTACAAATAGCGGCCAGCTAGTTACACTTTACCGGCTCTCTGGGGGAGATGGGCAAGTTATCCGACATCAGGTGAACCCCAAATCATGCTGTATCGTTATCATGTGAAAAGGACAGAAGCTCTCTGGTGCCCACTCAACTACCACTACATTACTGAGAGGACACAACTACCACTACTCTACTGAGGGAAGCATATGTGGAGAGAAAGGACATGAAATAAAAACGAACAAAACAAACCTACAAATTTGTGTTTAAGTCAATAGTAGGAGAGCTGGTTATCGTTACCTCTGAGCAGCCAGTGGCAGCAATGAACAGCTCACGGAGGTTGTATTGATTTACATTGTGAAGCATTCAAGCTCTATTAAGTAAGTCTAGGGCACCACATGTGCTAGGGCCACCACTGTTGGTAGCTCAACCCAGCCTGGCTTACTTTCTTTCATAAGCTGTAGCTGTGGTGTGGCTGTGGAAAATGTGAAATTACAGAATCAGTATCAGTTATCACTGCAAGAATAAAATCTTCTTTTGGGTAGTTACTACTGTGTACAAATGAGTATGCAACTTAAAACAAACGACTTTAATTCAACTTTTTTTGTACAGTATCTCACGAAAATCAAATTCAAATCAATACAGAGAAGAAGAAGTTGAGAATCTTGCTCACCCACATTCACTCTGCTGGATGGCCAAATTCTGACTAATTGGTGTGCAGCTTTAACTTTCCCACCGACCCAGCAATGAATGCATTTGCTTTGTTGCATTATTTATAAAATGTTTTTCCTTTCATCTTTCACAGGAAAGTTTGAGGTATCTGAGAAAGACCAGATAATAAACGCATAGTTAATTTGCAGGTAAAACTGTTAAAATGAAATCACAGAAATCTGATTGGATGTTGACAGCAACTGACATGGAGGAGTTGAGCCAACATGTTGATCTTTAATCATTTGAGTTTGGTATTTCAGCTACCAAAAAGTGCAATTTCTAATGCAATCCTTTTACGATATGAACCATGTTTGTGGCACAGAGGAAAATAAGAGAGACAATTGTTCATAAGTTCAGTTAACTTAAAAAAAGCCACCATGTGAGCTACTTGGGTTGTAGATGAGTTAGTGTGAAGTACATCATGTTTGCTGGGGATCAGCTGTTAAAGGAAAATGAATGAACTTGATCCTGCTCATAGTGTGTACACATGGCCAGTACATGTTACTGCTTCCAAAATCAGTGGCCAAGTGATTTAATCAGATTTGTCTCAAACTGACTCGACACCATCGTCATCACTCATGTCCCCGCTGTCTCCTGCATTAATATTCAGCAGCTGACGTGAACAGAAGCAGATTCAGTGAGAGCGTGGACTGCTCTGTGAGCTGAGAACACATGCAAACATCTAAACGTTTGTACTCCAGAGATGCATTTCAAACACAACAGGGGTCGACGACACGCCGTGCCTCACAACAGTTTACATGGGGAGACAAAGTGTGTTTTCTGGAGAAGATGAAAAACTACCTTGTGTTTCCTCCTACAATAATGGATTGATTATTTATGAGAACAACAATATATTCTCTGATGCTTTCTGCCAAACTTGGTACGCTCAGTGGCTTCCGTCGGTGTGAGAAGTCTGCGGATCTTCACCTCCTACTTTGTGTTCTTGTTTACTGTTAGCTGTGCCCTCTCGAGGGCGCCTGCAAGAGAGGAGTTAGTATTGTTTTCTGCCAACCTCAGCAGTCGTTCCTGCCTCTGCTAATTAAAAAGCATCCTCGGCCTCCCCTTCACCCGCTCACAGGTAGCTGAGCTGGGGCTCCGAGTGTGGAGAGGACCATTATACCTCGATTTAAAAACACTTTGCAGGAATATTTTATTTTATTATCTTTTTCAGCTGCTACACCTAATACAAAGACATTTTTTTTTACTTTAACAATCACAAGCATTTGGGGGGGGGGCATTTTGAACAGGCACGGATCCTCAAAAGGGTTTTAGATTCTCAGACAACCCTACGCAAGGTAAAACAAAACACGCCCATGTGTTTTGTCACACCCTTGGCACGTGATATTGACTAGAATGGAAGTCTTTTATGTCTTTATGAGAACTCGAGTGTAAACCGATCTACAGCAGTATTTGGCGCAGAGAGCAACTCATGTGGCATAACGGGTGAGAAAGTCCATATAGGGCGGTAGGAAGGGGGGGTTGGATGGATGGGCCCGAAAAACTCTTACCCGGGAGACAGCAGTTTGTGTCCTTTGTAAAGCAAAGGTCAACTTTAAAAAAAATAAAATAAAAAATTACTTATGGTCTTCAAATACTTATATCACTCACATGACATATTAATGACATATTAATGTCATGTTGTCAGCCCCTCCAGGTAATCTCAACAATTATATCAAATTTTATCCAATCACCCAAACTTTCCAAATCTGACTGTTTGAAATGGGAAAAATTGAATTTCATTGCAGAGCTACGCGCAGCATATCCTCATAGAATGGTACGTAATGTCCTTTGAAAATTCCCACACAGCAGTTTGTATATGTGCTATGAACTAGCGCCCCACGAATGATGTGACGTCCTTGACGTATAGTTATGAAATGGGCTTAGGAAAAGAAACATAGTGACCACGCGTTGTTCAGAACACACACACACACACACACACACTTACTCTTGTACTTATCCTTTTTTACTCTAAACACTATATCTTGTATATTTTTTAATATTTGACTGATATTTAATACCCCATTGTTTAAAAAAAAGAAGAGAAAATATAGTCCTAGTTTGTAGGACTGTAGTCTCCTGGTCGACTAGTCGATTATTTGGTTGATATGTTCTCGTCCAACCAAATTCTCATTGGTCGAATAATCGCCGTGTTACTTTCATAAGGAGAAAAGTGCTACATCAATAGCTTTCCAGGTTTAATCCATTATTTCCTGCGGTGGGGGGGACAGGCTAAGTTACCTGTGAAAATGGGAGTGTTTTCAAAACACCCCCGTTGTTGACAGACAGTTGAACTCGCGCATCCTCATGCTCAGCGTCGCAGTGATGCAGACCTCCTGTCAGTTTGACAGGAAACCATTTCCCTCAGTGGAAACGAAGCTTGTATTTACTTGTATTTTACAGATAAGACACAGAGATGCCATAGATTTGTCATAATAACGTCAGCATGTTGTGTTGGTGGGGAAAATGTGTCCAGATAAAGACAAGTGTTTGTCTGTCAGTTCTGCGATTTATAGTGAAGCCAATTTATGTACTTGTGTCTGAAATTGTCTCCATTAAGCCATATTTAATGTGTGTTTTGAATCAACTAAACTTAACAGCACAGTCCTCCACCGCCGACTAGTGTTTTGGAGGTGTAACTGCAAAGTGACACAGACACACCACCGCAGAAGTAAAAATAACGCGCAGATTTTTTTTCCCCCACGACCAGAGTTGGGTATAGACTGCTTTGATTACTTTTTGCAGTAACGAGTAACCTAACGCGTTAGTTTGCTGTTTGAGTAATCAAATACTTGAGTACAGTTTCTACAAACCATCAGTTACTTTCGTTACTTTTAGAACGCTGGTCCTTCAGCTCGGAAACAGCAACGGCTGTCGTTTGGTTCTAATAACGGAGATAACGTTAAACCTATCAGTCCAAAAGATAAACCTATCAGTCCAAAAGAAGTCATGAAGCTTGTGGCTCGCTACGTGGTAGAAGAAATGCTGCCTTTGTCTACGGTGGAGTCTAAAAAAAGGTGGAGGAGGTCAGACTCAGCACTTGCATTATGCCTGGTACACACTACACGACTTTTCTGCCCGTTCCGAAAGTCCCTATGTCACATTACAAGATTGTGGAGTCATAAAATCGCGCCGTGACTTGGCCGACAGACATGACACACTACACGATGGTACACACTAATTATCCCCGGTCGTCTTTCACGACATGTGTGATGTCATCGGGTTATTCTTGTCCTATTTTTATTACTTTTACTATTATTTGAGTCACTGTCTGTTCATGTGCCAGCCGAAATGTTGTTGTAGTCACCTAAAAGCATCAGCAGATGGCAGGAGCTACATTTGAAGCACCATACGTAAACATTCAAGCTACTGTATCCTCCACAACCAAGTTCTTAGAAATGTTTCACAATAAAAACCTATTTAGAAAATGGAGGGATTCTCTCAGCCGAGGTTATAAGGGGCTTTTAATTTGAAGGAAAATCAGGAAGTGTTGAGTTTGAAATGACGACGCAATGTGTTAACTTTATGAAGACAACGGGAGTGGATAAAAAGTAAAAATATAAAAACACAGAGGGATTAATAAATAACGGACCGTCTATAATGTAGTTTGTTTCAAATGAAGCTGGTAGCCTCTGCAGTTGTGGTGAGTAAAAGCCCCGCCACTGTTTGTTAATGTTTATTACTTTATGTCCGACCATGAGGATGTAACATTGTTTGCTAGCTTGATGCTAATGTAAGTAATGTTAACTCAGCGGGTTGACAAAGTGCCTCTGCTGTTTCACACCATCATTTCCCCCTTTTACCCTGTGTGGTAACATCCCTACAGGAAATATTAAAAATGCTGGGGTGGTGTTGTCATACAGTTGTCTACGGCAGCAGATCGTTCTGTGTTTCTACTGGTCAAAGTGACGGCTGTGATGGGAGAATTGGATCTCAGCGAAGGGCAAGTGTATGGAGTTATATTTGTCTCATTAATAACTGTAAATGCACAGAGGGTGATCTACAAATATTTCTTGATCTGCACACGTTTCATAATTATGTGTGTGAACAGATCGACAATCTTTGTGTAAATGTGTAATCTGTAAATATAAAACACATTCCACAAATACAAAAAATATCTGTGAATACAAAAACACATTCCACAAATACAAAAAATATCTGTGAATACATTAAATTAATTTACAAATAAATGAAAAGCATTTGTGAATATCTTCCTAACATTTACAACTTTCAAACAGGCATTTGTGAACTCAGTTTTTATTTGTGAATCGAAAAAACATTTGTGGATCTCAGTTCTATGCGTGTGGATTTGCTTTTTACACACATGGATTTTTGAGACAAACTTTCTGCCGGTCCCGAACGAAAATGCACTCGTATCACTCGGCCATCTTCGGATAGCAGGTGATCACCCAGCTGATGACGTCATTTCCGCATGTGAAAGTAAGAGCACACAGTCTTTCTATGAGCTGTTTTTTGTTGTGGTTTTTTTAATAATAATCAGCGATAAGTAACATGCATTCATTGTTTTATGTTAATGTCATACAGTGAGTATTAGTGTGTGTTTATTTGTTCTACGTATCTGGCACACACTTTTGTATACATTTCTGTTTGAGTATGAAAGGCACAGTGGCTTGGCTGCTTCTTCAGTTGGCAGTTATCAGCCAACTCATCCTTTATATTTTTCATTTATTCTTTTGAGTAGGATTAAAGTCACAAAGCACTTCACAT
>NC_065518.1:32106732-32112276 GCF_006386435.1 Epinephelus moara | reverse complement strand
GCAAATTGGTATGAAAGCTGGCTCAGGGCATATTCATCCATTTATGAATAAATATGGAGTGGAAACGCTCATGCATGTGCACCAAGTTCCTTTGTTGACATCCTGTCGCTAGGCTACATCTTCTTCTTCTTCTTTTTCTTCTTCTTCTACTGTTTAATGGGGACCCGCGGGACCCAGCGGGATCCAATCCCAATGCAGCCCTCTATGTCAGAGTACAAAAGTGATGACACAAAAACACTTTGACCAGTAGATGGTGGTAGCAGGTCTGCTGACCAAATAAAGACAACTGCCAACTGATTATACATATAGAAAATACCAATTATGTTAAAAACAACAAATGGGGTGCATGATTACAATAAATGCAATGGTATCTTTTACAGGTTGGATGGTACTGACTTCCAGTCTATTAACAATGTTTATACCATGGTCTGGGTGAATACTCAATTCTGACTGGCTGCAGGATGTCCGTTAAAAGGTGTTATAGGACAGCTAAAAAGACGTTCAGGTCAAATTGCCCAATGACAGGTTCTAAATTATTGCGCTGGCTCAACTGCTAGTTTGTAACCATAGCAACGGAGAGAGACAACGGATTACAACGGGCATCGAGTGATTTTATCGTTTCATTTAATTTATTTGGTGAATTTGATCATTTTGATGACTGGGAAGCAGAAGAAGAGAGGTTAGAGAATGAAAAGAAAAGGGAGAAACGGTACAAGGAGTCGTGGGTCTACACCAATCACAGCCTCAGGAGCACAGCTGTAGGTCGGCTCTCTGACACCGGCCTGGAAACTCGTCAGATCATGACCGTCACGGGACATCGGTGTGAGAGCAGCCTGCAGGCTTATTGGGCTCCGTCAGCGCAGGAGAGACGAGACTGGAGCAACATCTTGTCGTCTCCAAATATCCTAACAAGCAGTGCTCACTCTGTCAATCTCCGTCCTTCAAATGCCACTATGATGGACATAGAGAACAAAAGGACACGCACATCCTAGAAAAGACTTAGCCTAGGTGCTGGACCACAAAGAGGCATCAGTGTAGAAAAAGTTGAGTCCGCACACTAGATACAGCTCCCAAGATTTAATCTGAATAAACAGAGACACACCTGCTTAAATCAATGTCAGGGATCACCTGACAGGTCATGTGATGTGGTAAACAAAAGAATGATAAAAAAAATACACATATATGATCATATCTAATCCCCAAAGTACAATACAAATGATCATCAATAATGCTAATAATCAATACACATCACATCAATACACAACAATAATGATACTCACAATCAGCATGTGAAAAAGTAAGATCGAAGCAACTTGAATATCACATGACAAAGAACATCAGGTATAAACTGTCATACTGTGATGTAATATCAAGAAGAAAAAAGAAAGTAGAAGGAATACCTGAAAGAAGAGGCGCCTCTGCTACTCTAAAAAGTAGTGATATAGAAGAACAAGACATTTCAAATTGTCCACAGCTATATACAAGTAGAGAAAATAAGAGAAAGTCATGTCAACATCACCACTGGAGCAATGGTGCCATGTACCAAAACCCACAAACAACCACAAGCTCGAATGCTAATGTCAGCACAAGGTAATCTTCATCAAAATACAAGAGTCAACATCATCATCATCAACATCAGCATAACAATGGCTCAAACACTAAGAGCAAGCATACAACGCATAGAACAGTCAAAAGGAAGTGTCACAGGAAAGGCCTCAGGTCAAACTCCTCATTTAAACCTTTCGGAGAAAGAGTGCCAAGGGTGTAGATCCAAAATGCTTCTCTCCTCAGTAAAAGAGAGTTTACATCACCTCCCCGACTGAGTAGTTTGACCTGTTCAATACCAACATATCTAAGGGAGCACACATTATGTGAAGTCTGTGTAAAGTGTACTGCTACTGGGCTTCTGTTGTCATGGTTACGGATGCTGGACCTGTGCTCTGAGATCCTAGTTTTTAAAGCTCTAGTAGTCTTTCCAACATAGGCTAAGCCACACGGGCATTTAAGCATGTAGATGACGTTCTTGGTGTTACAAGTGATCATGCCATTGATGTTGAAAGGTCTACCAGTACTTGGGTGGTTGAAAATGTGTGTTTTATGTGTGAAGTTACACTGAGTACAACGGCCGCATCTGTAGTTACCATGGGGAACTGTCTGTATAAAATGAGGCTGCACAAGTGATGGGAGGTGGGCTCTCACCAGCATATTACTCAGGTTAGGTGGTCTCTTATAGACAATCCGAGGAGGTGAGGTAAAGCACTTGAGTGTGGGATCAGACTCAACAATGTGCCAGTGTTTCCTGATGATGTCCTCAAATGCTTTGCCCAGAGGTGAGTACTGAACAATGCAGTTGACTCTGGAGTCTGCTGTTTTGACTCTGGTGTGTTGGAGACACTCAGTCTGTGATACATTTTCAAATTTGGTGCGTGCCTGTGTAACCCACTCACGTTTGTATTGTCTGTGTAGAAAACGTTTCTCTAGGTCATCTGCCTGGATTTGGAAATCAACATCAGAGCTGCAGATGCGTCGGATGCGACTGAACTGTGAGATGGGCAGACTCTTTTTCAATGGTACTGGGTGGAAAGATGTGCCATGGAGAATGGAGTTTCTGTCAGTGCTCTTACGTTATAGATTAGAACAAAGTCTGTTTTGATCTCTGTACACAAGGATATCTAAAAAGTTCATCTTGTGTTTATCATAGTCCATGGTGAATTTCAAGTGGTGGTTGTTAGTGTTTATGAAGTCATGGGATTCCTTAAGTTGTGTTTCAGAACCACTCCAGACAAAAAATACATCATCTATGTACCTCCTCCAGCTGGAGATGAAGGTTAGATGAGGATTGCGTTGTTGGTTGAAGATGATGTCATGTTTGAAGAATCCACAGTAGAGGGAAGCAAAGCTAGGAGCCATTTTTGCTCCCATACTCATTCCTGACACCTGGAGGTAGAAGTCAGGGCCAAACAGAAAAAAGTTGGAGGTGAGTACAGTCTCAATGAGATCCAAAATACAAATAGTACTGGGAATGCCATGAGAACGCTGATTGAGGAAAAATTCTGAAGCCCTTAACCCCCCTTCAAAAGGTACATAGGGATTCAATATCCATAGTCACTAAAAAAGATTCCTCTGGCATTTCGATGGATTGAATCATTTTAATGAATTCCATGGAGTCTTTAACATATGATGGAAGTGACATGACCAAAGGCTGTTGAAAGTGATCTACAAAGGCTGAAATGTTTTCTGTGAGTGAGCCGATGGCAGCAACAATAGGCCGACCAGGAGGGACATCTGTGTAGCTTTTGTGTATTTTAGGTAGGGTGTACAGCACTGGTGTCACAGGAGAGTCCACAACCATGAAGCTGTGTTCAGTTCTGGTGATTTGTCCACTCTCCAGAAAAGAATCCAATTTCCTCCTGATGCGCTCTTTAAACTCTTGTGTGGGATTGTGATTAAGTTGTCTGTAAAATGTGGTATTGCTTAATTGTCTCTGGATTTCACCCTCATATGCGTTGCGGTCCTGGATGACGATAGCTCCACCCTTATCTGCACTCCGGATGACCAGTGTGCTGTCATTTTTAAGAGCCTTTAATTCACTTAACTGATTTTTAGTCAGATTATGAGACACTCTATACTCCTTTTTTCTTTTGAGGAGGAGGGAAACATCATTCTTAACCAACCTACAGTAGGTGTCTATAGAGGCATTTCTCTTGTTAGGGGGAATGAAGGTACTTTTACCTCTGAAGTGAGTTTGTGCTCCAGTGATGGTTCTTTGACTCGTGCTGGTGGCATCAGCGTGTTGCGTCACCTCGTCCGTACCTTGGATGGAGACCGGAGGAGAGTTAGGAGAAGGCCTGTCATTGCCACTGAAAAACTCTTTAAGCCTCAACGTCCAAAAGAATTTATGCAAGTCTACGATGGTGTCAAAGTCTTTGCAGTGTGTGGTGGGAACAAATGACAGGCCTCTGCTTAAGGCGGCCAAACAGGTATCCGATACAGTTTGACTAGATAAATTAATTACATTGTGTACCTGTTCTGTCTCCGGCGAGTCGGATATGGATCTCTGACGGGAGCAGCCCTTCCCCCGCCGGCATTTCTTCCTCTTTGTGCGTGAAATGGTCTCCTGGATTCGTCGCCTCTCCCGCCATCTAAAAAAGAGCCGCTTGTATGAGAGTGGGCACTGGATTCGGAGTCCTCATCCAGGTCTGTAGTCGACTGATACTGTGTGTGGTGACGGTTAGTCGATGCGAAGTTAACGTTACCTCTCCGGTCTTTGCTGCTCTCAGCCCTGGATCCTCGTGTCCTCCACAAAGTCAGATTTTTCCATTGATACACTCTCCCACTGTCATAATCTGCAGCATCTCTTTCAAACTTACTCTTCTTGGAGGCGGTAATTTCTTTGGCTAGTTCATTCTTGAGATGTTCACACTCGTCCAAGAGCTGTTTGAGTTTGTCCGTGTCTGCGAGCTTGTTTCCCAGAAGTCGTTTGACCTGCGAGATCTCCTCACGCACTCTCGCGAGATTTGCCGACACCTCCTGGATCATGAGCGCCATCAAATCAAATGAACATTTATTCAATATCTCGCACCATCTGTCACAGAAGGTATCATTGTCTTTGCCAATAATGGGGCCCTTGTTAATCCTTAGGCCGTGTGGGATCCTTTTCACTCTCATATAGTCACTGAGTGTGACTGCGTGCAGGTATAAACATGTTTCTCTTTCCTGCAGTCTTTCCAGAGTCCTGGTGGAAACTTCAGCTTTGGCTCAGCTTTGGCTTTGGCTTTGGAAAGTCATCTACATGCTTAAATGCCCGTGTGGCTTAGCCTATGTTGGAAAGACTACTAGAGCTTTAAAAACAGGATCTCAGAGCACAGGTCCAGCATCTGTAACCATGACAACAGAAGCCCAGTAGCAGTACACTTTACACAGACTTCACATAATGTGTGCTCCCTTAGATATGTTGGTATTGAACAGGTCAAACTACCCAGTCGGGGAGGTAATGTAAACTCTCTTTTACTGAGGAGAGAAGCATTTTGGATCTGCACCCTTGGCACTCTTTCTCCGAAAGGTCTAAATGAGGAGTTTGACCTGAGGCTTCTGACACTTCCTTTTGACTGTTCTATGCGTTGTATGCTTGCTCTTAGTGTTTGATCCATTATTATGCTGATGTTGATGATGATGATGTTGACTCTTGTATTTTGATGAAGATTACCTTGTGCTGACATTAGCATTCGAGCTTGTGGTTGTTTGTGGGTTTTGGTACATGGCACCATTGCTCCAGTGGTGATGTTGACATGACTTTCTCTTATTTTCTCTACTTGTATATAGCTGTGGACAATTTGAAATGTCTTGTTCTTCTATATCACTACTTTTTAGAGTAGCAGAGGCGCCTCTTCTTTCAGGTATTCCTTCTACTTTCTTTTTTCTTCTTGATATTACATCACAGTATGACAGTTTATACCTGATGTTCTTTGTCATGTGATATTCAAGTTGCTTCGATCTTACTTTTTCACATGCTGATTGTGAGTATCATTATTGTTGTGTATTGAT
>NC_065518.1:32068067-32105913 GCF_006386435.1 Epinephelus moara | reverse complement strand
TAAACACGGTGCGGTCAGCACAGACATTACAACTACATTAGTAAGAGTACACTAATAATAAGATGTGAAGTGCTTTGTGACTTTAATCCTACTCGAAATGAAAAATATAAAGGATGAGTTGGCTGATAACTGCCAACTGAAGAAGCAGCCAAGCCACTGTGCCTTTCATACTCAAACAGAAATGTATACAAAAGTGTGTGCCAGATACATAGAATAAATAAACACACACTAATACTCACTGTATGACATTAACATAAAACAATGAATGCACGTTACTTATCGCTGATTATTCTGTCCTCATCTGACGTTCCAGTATCAGACTAGACAGATAGATAACAGAGTCCAATAAAGACCAAAGGATGTGATGGGTTTTTGTACTTTACTGAAAGTCCTTCAGTCTCATGGAACAAACTGTAAAACTGAAACAGAACAACAAAGCAGAAATATTACATTTAAAACATTGAATGTAGCCTTGTGTACATTATTCTATACAGTATTTCAAATAAATCAAATTAAACAAAGCAAATACATACAGTAGCCTAAAACACTGTAGCCTAGCTGTGGTGTTTATTTAGTCTGTTAGCTCTTTACTAGCTTAATTAAACCATCCAACATTTCTCCATAAAACAACCAAAAACAGAATGAATTTGATGCTAAACAATTCAACACTTATGATACAAACAAAATATAACTGCTCAGCAGCTCTCACAGGCATATGCGATCCATATCCACCAAGGACAGAGTAGTGATGAACTGCATGCTTGATCCACCATTCAACTAATATAACTGCTATTTCAGCATGTCCACAAGGGGGCACTAAATCATCCTACATGAGACCAGCACACTGATTATTATTAAAAAACAACAACAAAAAACAGCTCATAGAAAGACTGCGTGCTCTTACTTTCACATGCGGAAATTATGTCATCAGCTGGGTGATCACCTGCTATCCGAAGATGGCCGAGTGATACGAGTGCATTTTCATTCGGGACCAGCAGAAACTTTGTCTCAAAAATCCGTGTGTGTAAAAAGCAAATCCACACACGTAGAACTGAGATCCACAAATGTTTTTTCGATTCACAAATAAAAACTGAGTTCACAAATGCCTGTTCGAAAGTTGTAAATGTTAGGAAGATATTCACAAATGCTTTTCGTTTATTTGCAAATTAATTTAATGTATTCACAGATATTTTTTTATTTGTGGAATGTGTTTGTGTATTTGCAGATCNATGGGCAGTTCCCGTTTGAAAGTTAGGAAGATATTCACAAGTGCTTTTCATTTATTTGCAAATTAATTTAATGTATTCACAGATATTTTTTGTATTTGTGGAATGTGTTTTATATTTACAGATTACACATTTACACACAGATTGTCTAACTCTGCCCACTAATCAATTAGTTGAAGATTATGCACGACTTTAGTCGACCAAGATTTTCTTTGGTTGACTATAGCCCTACTAGTTTGTGACCCAGACACAGCGAACCCACTGGTTGTTGCTGGTTTGTGAATGTTAATTGTCGTTAAAACCACTCTTGAGATGGTGGGGGTACCACTGTAATCTCATGTAATTTTTCCCCCGTTAATTGTATTTTTTTTTTTTTTTTTTTTAAATTTTTTATATTATTTTTTGGGCTTTTTGCCTTTAATGTACAGGACAGAGTGAAACAGGGTGAGAGAGAGTGGGGGGTGACATGCAGCATGGTTGCAAGCCGGAGTCGAACCTGCAACCGCTGCAGCGAGGCATCGCCTCTGTACATGGGGCGCCGGTACTATCCATTATGCTACCGACGCCCCAAGATTTATTTTAAATTTGTGCTGGTATCTGCCTTGATATCAGCCCTACACCTCAAAGCAACATGAATATCAAAATATATATTTATAGTAAAACTAGAGCCTAGTCCAGCCTTTTTTGGGCCAGCGCTCTCCTATTTATTATCCAGGTCCCTTACCACCCCTCATTAATTAAAATGTAGGATAAGTGTCTTCTCTGAATATAAATGTTGATTTTTACCCTGTGTATATTATTTTAAAAAAAGCATGCTATTGAATGCCAAATAACAGATTTGATTAAACTGCACAGTTAGGTATCATTATCATTAGTTTCCCAGAGAGCAAAAAAGCCATGTGAATAGGAATTATATTTGTGAGTCTTGAACAAATGCAACAATTAGAAACTTGACATTCAAACTTTGATTACTGTAGAGCTTCTTTTTGATCACAATCAACAGCCTATCAGAAGGCGATCATTTGGTGCTGGTTCCAAAAATGTCTTTATTTATGTAAAGGAAAACACAATATTCAGGCAACAGGTGGCTATTTAAAATATAAAAAATGAAATGGAATATAATGCAGTAAGGCTCTCAGGCACTCTGTATTGCCGTTAAATATTTATTTTCCTCTGAATCAACTTTTCTCATTAAATGTTATCTCTGATAAGTTAACACACATGATTTACTGTTCTATCCTCATTTGTGTCCTCTGTTTGGGGAGGTAACCTCTTTAAATGTGCATGTGGCACCTACGTCAATGATACATTAATTCATTATAATTAATTTATGAATCCTTGGACTTTAGCTGTTTAGCTGTTTCAGCAAGATTTCTGCTCATGTTGAATACTTGATGCACATTCAAAACACATCCCACATGCAGTGGCGGCTCCTGCCAAATTTCTCAGGGGGGGCAATTGTTGTGATGATGGCTGAGGTGACCCGTTCAATGGGTAAATTTGAATTAATTTGGCTCTACAATGACTGAACAACCCACTGTGGTCATCAACAGACT
This sequence comes from Epinephelus moara, assembly GCF_006386435.1. Classification (NCBI taxonomy): domain Eukaryota; kingdom Metazoa; phylum Chordata; class Actinopteri; order Perciformes; family Serranidae; genus Epinephelus; species Epinephelus moara. Next base: position 32,103,131 of record NC_065518.1, on the reverse strand, counting down.
AATTTTGTTTCTGTTTTACCATTAATCAAATAAAATGACTAAGGTATTCACTGAGTCATTGTCAGTCCTAATCAGAAAACATTTTATTATAGCTAAGTGGAAATTCATTTTGTGTTCTGATTAAAGAAATAAATGCAGGCATACCCTACAACTTAATACAATGCACTATCGCCCTCTATTGGCCAGCCACCCCTGCCCACATATCTGAGTTCTCCGAAAAGTCAAGAATAAAGTCATAATTTTTTGGGAAAAAAAGTCCTGCCCTAAAGTCTGCTGTGTATCACATTATTGCTTTGCACTTTGGTATTCCCTTCACTGGTTGACAGACACAGAGCCCCGTTTGGAACTCTCTCTGGATGAGACAAAAATGAGGTGGAACACAGAAACTAGATGTAACAAAGAGAGACGACTGTACACACCAATAACCTAGACAAGGCTTGCTGTTGAAAAAGAAAGCGAGGCAGATGCAACCACAATCTCTTGGCCAAGCTTTTGACGCGCATATAATTGACAGGACCGGCCGCTTCATAGTAAATAGTGAAAATCTGCATGCAAAGGCTTCATTGAAAAAGCTCTCTGAAGTTTATTAACATCGACATGTTTCTGTGTCAAGATTAATGCCTCTGTGTCGGATGTTATCCGCAGCTGTGAGGCTTCGTCCATCCATCCATCCATCCATCCATCCATCTTCAACCACTTATCCGAAGCCAGGTCGTGAGTGCAGCAGGCCAAGCACAGCATTCTAGACGTCTCTTTCTCAATGGTTTCCAGCTCTTCCTGGGGGATGCCGAGGCATTCCCAGGCCAGATGAGATATATAATCCCTCCAGCATGTTCTGGGTCTGCCCCTACACCTCCGACGGGAGTTGCCCAGGAAGCATCCTGATCAGATGCCTGTACCACCTCAACTGACCCCTTTTGATGTGAAAGAGCAGCGGCTCTACTCCGAGCTGCCTCCAGATGTCCGAGCTCTAAGGCCGAGCCCAGCCACCCTTCTGAGGAAACTCATTTCGGCCGCTTGCATTCACAACCTTATTCTTTCATCATTACCCAACGCTCATGACCATAAGTGAGGGCTGGGACGTAGATGGACCATTATATCAAAAGCTTTGTCTTCTGGCTCAGCTCCCTCTTCACCATGACAGTCCAGCACAGCACCTGCATCACTGCAGATGATATGCTATCAGCTGTTGCTCCCCCCACCCTTGTAACTGTCACAAATAGATTCTAATTCTATCTGTGACCGCATCGCAAATGCTTTGGCAATTTTCACTTGCCCCTGCAATTCAGTTGTGAAAAATACCTATAAACATTGCAACAATAACATCGCAATTTTTTAGAAAAGCTGCTGTAAAATCAGGTGTTTCAGGCTGCAACAATAAAAAACAGCCAGGGACTGATGTATGGAAGTCCTAAATAAACATCATGAATATAATTTTTCTTGAAGTATGCAAATGGTATTTGATAGCATATAAAAGCTCTTAAATAAAATGTTTTGTTAGATTTAAACTTTTACTTTCATTAGGTTCATTAGGCTCAAAGACTACATACATAATAAGGTTCTGAAAAAACATCATGATTTGGCTTAAACTAAGTACATATGGTATGTCATGAACTATAAGTCACATATGTCATACTCCTCGTGACTTACATATATCATGTACTTAAAATATGTCAATGTTGCCTTTAGGTGACATGCTAGACAAAAAAAGGCCCTTGTTTGGCCCATGACCTCAACACATGGACTTAGTAGGTCTTCATAGTAGTGTTGCATCAGGGCTCAGAGGGTTATTAATGTGGTTAATATAGACACCAATAACTCTTAATTCTCATGTGACATATATGGAAGTCCAAACAAAGAGCTCTCAATAAAATGTACCTGAAATTGCCAGACCAAATTGCAAAGGTTAATTAGTCTGGTCCCTTGCAGTTTCCAACAGAATGTTGTCACTGCTGAACACCAGAATACCTCTGAATGCAATTGGATAGACTTATGCCTGGTTCACACCACACAACATTTCTGTCCGTTCTGACAGTCACTATGTCGGTTTAGGCGGTTGTGGAGCCATAAAATCGTGCCGTGACTTGGCCGACAGACATGACAGACTGTTGTTTATTGTTTATTAAATGAATCCCCCTTAGCTGACGCCTTGGCGACTGCTAGTCTTCCTGGGGTTCATAAAAGACATAAAACATAACAGACATTAATATAATGGACAAAAACATAATACAAAATACAAACAGACATAAAACTAAACTTTAAAACTAAGTGTCACCAGATGGCAGGAGCTAAAGTAACGTACGAAAGCATGCAAGTCACTGAATCCTCCACAACAAGTTCCTGCAAATGTTTCACAATATAAGCCTATTTAGAAAATAAAGTGACTCTCTCAACCGAAGTTATAATGGGCTTTTAATTTTATACAGGTACAGGAAGTGCTGAGTTTGAAATGACGGCCCGATGGATTAACTTTATCAAGGCAAACGGGAGCAGATAAAAAATAAAAATATATAAATACAGAGGGAATAATAAATAACGGCCCATTTATAATGTTGTCTGTTTCAAATGAAGCTGGTAGCCTCTGCAGTTGTGGTAAGTATGTATGTGTGTGTTTAATTTTCTTAATTTATGTCAGTCTCCATTATGAAGAAGTAACATTCTTTGCTAGCTTGATGCTAATGGCAGTACTCAGGGGCTTGATAAAGTGCCTCTGCTGTTTCACACCATCTATTTTCCCTTTTTACTCTGTGTGGTAATGTCCCTTGAGAAAATATCAAAAAGGCTGGGGTGTTGTTGTCCTGTAGTTGCCAGTGGCAGCAGATCACTCTGTGTTTCTATTGGTCAAAGTGACGGCTGTGACAGGAGCAGTCATGAACGAGAAAAAAACAAAAAAAAAAACATGCTAGACTTTCTGTTGGAATGTCCTGAGGTGTCCCAGACGTGGCGTTGGTTGTCGTCTACTATGACACACTACATGAGATGATGTTCAGACTTTACTTACTAAGTGCACCTAGGGCTGCACGGTATATGCGGTAGACGGTAGAAATGATATAAATTTGGCCCACGGTAGAGATTTGCGCTCTACCGTCCTATCGTCGATGACGTCATCGCACCTGCCTCAGTGTGAAAATGGCTGCGAGCACAGAGACAGCGGAGCAAGAGGAGCTGGTTCACGTCCGTGATTTAGCGTAGCACGTGCAACATGTGTTGCTGGAGAACTTGTGAGTGAGTGAGTTAATGTCTTATGAACAGCCCCGGACTTCTCAGACTCTTTTAGCGACTTACCGCTCAGAGGGAACTCATTCAGTGTCTCCTCTGGCAGCAGCACAGCGTCTCTCCCTCTCCTCTCTCGCCGTGCGCACACGGGAGTTGGTTTTCGGCAAGAGAGTTTGTCATAAACCTTTGGTAATGTAAACCTATGTGACGCTAGGGGCTCCACAAAAAACTCCATATGTGAATGTGTGATAGTTGTGGTATCATAGCAGCCTGTCACAGGTTACAGCGTGATGATTAGAGGAGAAATGGCAGAGCATAAAGGTCCAGGTGGAAAAAACACAACTCAGTCATTTAGGATTTTGCTAAAAGAAGGAAATTACCTTTTGATATAGATCCCAGGGGACATTTTGCACCATAGAGTACTGGGTTTTAATTTTGAGTTTTGAGATCTGCATTCTGCACAATAAATGCTCTAAAAAATACATTATATCTTTGCTTTTGTTGTTGTTGTTTTTTTTTTATCAATTTAGCTTTGCTAAGGGACTACAAAACCCATTCAGAAACACTTCTATTATAACTTTTACACTTAAATTTATACCGCGATATATATACCGTTATCGTGAAGGGATTCGATTTATACCGTGATATGAATTTTAGGTCATACCGCCCAGCCCTAAGTGCACCGGAGGTGTATGCCGGGTGGTAAGAGTGTGCACCCAATGCCCAAACAGCACTCCTATTTACAGTGTCAAGCATGCTGCGAATCTTTGGTCTGAACTGGGCTTTATTGGGAAACATCCAAGCAGAATGTGTGATGCCTGTAATCAAACAGACTGTGGATCATGTGATTCTTCAGTGTCCTAAATATGCATGTGAAAGACAGTTGCTGAGGAATAAACTGGAGCTTAAAGGAATTAAAGACATGCACCTCAAAATAATTTGAAAAAAAAAAAAAAAAAAACTGACAATATTCCATACAATTCAAATATATTAAATAACATTTTATAACAGAGCACTTTTTTGCATTTTACATATTTGTTTCTGTTTATGTCATTATTTATTTAATATCAGCCATTATGGAGATCCATATGTTTGTAGCCCACTAAGTATCCATTTCATACCACCAGACTACATTTATTTATTAATGCTACACTTCTCATATTTTTGCAATTCATCATTCTCTAAACCATTATGTACAAGTATGGTGTCCAATTACCAATAACGAGGTTGTGATAAACTCCATCCATGACAGAGTGAATCAATATAAATCATGTGGCACATCTTTGGAGTCCAGTCCAGCTGTCCTCCATAGTCTGCATGGATCTGCTCTTTTTCTTTCTGCGGGGGCTGAGGAGGGATTGCTGCAGCCAGCGTAGCCTTGGGCGTGCTTTCGGGGGGCTTTGGGCTCAGGCTTTGAAGCAAGCTGTGAGGGCCTGACCACTGCAGCTTTCCGGATGTGTGTGTGAATGCTCGTGTACGTGTGTGTGTTTGAGTGTGTATCTGAGACAGCCTGAGAGAACTGTGAACGTGATTCTGCATGTCGATGCACATATAAATCCCTAAATGTTTGTTAAGAGGCTTTTTCTAAACAGTGTTGTGTCGCATGTTCTTGTCAGAGATGTCTCATCTCCATCCCCACACAGTGCTATTCAACATGAGGGTGCCTTGCATTTGTCTTTGTGATAGATGAAGATTTGCCTCTGAGGATGGGGTAGGTACCCAGTTAAAACAACAGGCTATACTGTATGTCAGCCACATAGTTAATTCTCCAGAGACTGATGTTTAATGGATTCCCTCCATTCTGCTGGACCTTTGCTTTTCAATATCCGAGATATGTGTAGCTGCAGACACATTCCGTTTGTAGTGTACACAACACGCCCCAAAACTCGCGCCCACCACTAGTACAAGGCAAACCCACTGTAACAGCTAGCTGAACCCTGCTACAATGCTACACTTAAATGAGACAAAATGTAGCAATAATCCACTTTATCATTCACAATACATGAAGATATGGTTCAAGATGTTTCCAGTTACCCATATCCTAATTTTAACTGCCTCTCTTTTAACATAGTACTTCATAGTGTTGCACGGTATACTGATACCAATGGTAGACCGCAGTACTTAAACACCACGGTACATATGACACCATAATGTTGGAGTACCGTAGTACTACGGTACCCCACGGTACCACCATTGTGGGATAAGTTCAAAGTCCAATCGCAAGTTCAGATTTCAACCAGCAGCAGAAACGAAAGGCGAATCCTGCCCGTTGTGGGTTGAACGGGGGTCACAGACAGGAATATGGCGGAGCGCTACGGCCGCACAAGATAACGCAGTTTACCAGTGACTGAGAACTCCAGGTCTAAAAAAATCCTCTTTGTTGGTGTCATGACTGCCCAGGAGTACCTGAACAGCCAAGCCGTGGCGGCACACAGGTATGTGACGTGTCAGAGGAGAAATGAGCCGTTCACATTTCTCTCTTTGTGGCAGGTAATGGCCCACAAACCTCACCGCACTTAAAGGAGCTATATGCAAGAAATATAAAGCAAATAGTCATAAAATCCTCCTAATATGTCACAGAGACTAAGGAATAATGTTCATATAACATACTGATCTCACCGACAACAATAGTACAGCCAGAATATTCGCATAAAAAAAAAAATGTTATGGTCCGCAAATCCAGTTTATGTTTTGAATNTTAGCAGCTGGCTCCTCATGAGCTGTATCCCAGCAGCAGCGTTACCAGCAGAGAAGCCGGACTTGCTCGAACGGTCTGCTGGAAAACCGAAGATCAAGGACACGGCGACGCAGCCCCGCCACAGCAGCCGCCCGTGGGTAAACAAATCAGTCTCCAGCGTGCCGCTGTCCAGCAACCTCGAATCTGTAGGGGAGGGGGGGCGGACAAGACTCGCGGCAGTATTTTGAATTTGAGTGCAGTAACCGTTTTGGCCACATTCTTACATACAGCGCCTTTAAGGGACTGTTCTTAACTTATCAGAGGAGGAGGGTGGCTGGTAGATTTTTATCTTATTTATTTATTTATTTATTTTATTTTGATCCCCCCTATGTTAATCACTTATTCATACTTCAAAAACAGCATCAATATGTCAATAAGTAATTTATTCCATTGAAATATCATTGATGTATAATAGAAAAGTGGTTTATCTTTTTATAAATGACAAAAGGCACATCTGCCTAATTTTTGTTTAGTATCGTGATACTACTCAGAACTGTGATACTTTCACTGGTATCATACCGTGGGTCCCAATTTTGGTACCGTGACAACAACAGGTACTTCATACCTAACATTAACTAATTGTTAACAGAATTAGCATGAGTACCTAGATGAAGCCTTTCCATTACTCTTACCCTAACGTTAACCACCTCCCTTTTATCATAATACTACGTAGCTAAAATTAACTAATTGCTAAATCAGCATTAGCATAAGTAACAAGATGTAACCCCTTCCCACTACCCCTACCTAAAATTTAACCACCTCTATTCTAACATAATACTTCTTGGCCAGCTAATTGCTAACTTAGCATTAGCATAAGGAACACGATTTTGCCTTCCCATTACCCTTTCCCTTTCCAAAGGAAGCTATAGTCCCATTTACACTGCCAGATTTTCGGCGAATGTTGGGCTGTTTTGCAGGCAAGCTGCAAGTGTTTAGACACACAGAGCCAGATTGGCGAGTTGATCTGAGGTGCCCAGTTTTTCGCCATGTAGGGGTAAACATATCGGCGGAACCTTTTTGATTTAAAAAGAACGAGGCGCCCTTCCACCATGGGAGGGGCTGTTGATGACGCCACACATGCGACCCACTGGTGGTGGACTAACAGGAAACAGCAGATAGCAGGAATGAGCAGCTAGTAGCAAGAGGGAAACGCAAACCTGACAGACACTGTAAAGATGAGCAACTGGGGAGACAAGGAATTGCACGCCCTCCTTGCCCTGGCAAACGAAGAGGCATTAACCGTCAAGTGACAGGAACGGTGAAAGACAGGCCAACTTATGCTCCACGCGACTGACTGTTTACCTGCCACACCCCCTCACCGGAGTCTACTTCTTCTACGCCAACAACACCAACTGCTCACAGCATTATTTCCCCCGCCACCACCCCCCACAGGCCCCAGCTATCACTGCCACTTCCACCGGTCATTTTCCCTATAGAGACCATTGCTCTGCCCCGCCGGTTGCGAGCCCGCAGAGGTGGTGTGGACCATGGGATCCTTCGCCCGCTGGCTCGTGTCTCAGCTTCAGCCACTTCAGCCACTGAGGAGCTTACTCTCCGTATTGCCCTGATTAATGCTAGATCGCTAGCAAACAAGACTTTCTTGTTAAAAGACTTTTTCACCTCTCGTGATCTGGATTTTCTGCTCCTGACGGAGACTTGGCTTCAGGCTGGTGAGTGTACACCGTTCTCTGAACTCCTTCCTCCTGACTGCTTATTTCTCAGTTCCCCTCGGACCACCGGCAGAGGTGGAGGTCTAGCCTCTGTGTTCAAATCCAGCTTTGAATGTCGTCAAATTCTATTTGACAATTATTCCAGTTTTGAGCTGCAACTGTTTGAGCTAAACCTGTCCCCTCCTGTCATGTTTGCAGTTGTATATCGTCCTCCTAAATTTAATAAGGACTTTATTAATGACTTTGCCGATTTTCTATCAGAGGTTACTGTGAAGTATGACCACTTTTTAATTTCTGGCGATTTTAATGTCCATGTGTGTTGTGAATCCAGACCTCTGGTCAGTGATTTTTCAAACCTCATCGCTTCTTTTAATCTCATTCAGTCTGTGACCAGCCCGACTCATGAGAAGGGTCACACCTTAGATCTTGTGCTATCACATGGGTTATCTGTGAGTGTAAATGAGATATGTGAAACAGCATGTATTTCTGACCATCTGCCTGTTTTATTTACCGTTTCAATCCCCTGTTCGCGGACTGTAACCCGTGCTCCCTCACGCCGCCTGCGCATGTTGAACCCTCAAACTGCATCACAATTCTCTGCCATGTATGCCGACGTAAACATGTTTAGCACTCCGGATGTCAATCATGGTCTTAATGCCGAAGAGCTTTTAAGTGTTTTTAATTTTACATGCACTGATATCCTGGACTCTGTTGCCCCTTTCAGATTTAAGCGCTCTAAAGCATTTTTTGAGCCATGGTTAAATGACTCCACACGTTCTCTCAGACGTTCATGTCGGCGTGCTGAGAGGAAGTGGAAAAAAGATAAGCTCCACGTCTCCAAAGAAGCTTTACGTGAATGTTTATCAGCCTACCAGCGAGTCGTTAAAGCTGCCAAAATGGAGTATATATCAAATATTGTCTCCAATAACAGTCATAAGCCCCAGGTTCTGTTCAGCATTTTTAACTCCCTTGTAAACCCGTGCGATAACTCTCCAGTCGTGCCATCGCCCACTCTCTGTGAGAGCTTTCTTAAATTTTTTATTGAAAAAATTTCTGCCCTTAGGCCAGTTGCTTCCACTCTCACTGCCCCTGGTCCTGACCCCACTGTGCCTCCTTTACCTGCTGTCTTTGACCAGTTTGAGCCAGTATCTCTCTCCTCACTATCAGATATAGTTAAGCATCTGCGGCCGACTAACTGTCCCTCTGACAGCATTCCCTCTCGCCTCTTCAAAGATGTTTTTGGTACTGTGGGGTCCACTGTTCTTGCTGTCATAAATACCTGCCTTAGCTCAGGGTGTGTTCCAGCTGCTCTCAAACATGCTGTAGTGCAGCCCCTTATAAAAAAGAAAAACCTGGACCCCTCTCTCCTGTCAAACTACAGACCAATCTCCAAATTACCATTTTTGTCCAAGGTTTTGGAGAAAGTGGTCTTTACTCAGCTGCAATCATTCCTAGTGGCCCATGACATGTATGAAAAGTTCCAGTCTGGCTTTAAACCACATCACAGCACTGAAACAGCACTTTTGAGGGTTTTTAACGATCTTTTGTCAACTGTTGATTCATGTAACTCTGCTGTTCTGGTGCTGCTTGACCTGTCAGCAGCCTTTGATACCGTAGATCATAGGATCCTCCTGTCTCGCCTGGAACAGTGGGTGGGTATCACAGGTACTGCCCTTCTATGGTTTCAGTCCTACCTCACTGATCGGAGCTTCTCAGTTAACTTAGGGGAATTCAACTCAGCTACGGCTCCTCTCACCTGCGGTGTCCCCCAAGGCTCCATTTTGGGCCCCATCCTCTTCTTGCTGTACATGCTGCCATTAGGGTTGATTTTTAAGAAACACAACATACCTTTTCACTGTTTTGCAGATGATGTACAGATCTATCTGCCCCTTAAATCCATTAGCAAGGATTCTGTACAGCCACTGCTAGAATGTTTAAAAGATGTCAAATCCTGGATGGACACTAACTTTTTAAATCTCAATGAGGATAAAACAGAGATCATTATGTTTGGATGTGACCCCTCCGATTACTCTGCTGATTTTCTGGGCCCCTTCACTCCTAACATCCGTTCCTCTGTTAAAAATCTCGGTGTGACCTTTGACAGTGCTTTTAAATTCGATAAACAAGTTAGATCAGTAATACAAACCAGCTTTTATCAACTCAGGCTTTTAGCTAAAGTAAAGGGCTATCTCTCCCCCCAGAATCTAGAGAGGGTAATCCATGCTTTTATAACCTCACGTCTGGACTACTGTAACTCGCTTTATGTCGGTATTGACCAGTCACTGCTACACCGTCTACAGCTTGTCCAGAACGCAGCAGCCCGCCTCCTCACTGGAAAGCGTAAACACGATCACATCACACCAATCTTGGCCTCGCTCCACTGGCTTCCAGTGCGTTTTAGAATTGATTTTAAGATTTTATTGATTGTTTTTAAAGCCCTAAATGGGCTGGCACCCCCTTATTTAACCGAACTCCTGCACTTTCATGCTCCCTCCAGAGCCTTGAGATCAGCCAGTCAGCTATTACTGGCTACTCCTAGGACTAGGCTGAAGACCAGAGGCGACAGAGCCTTTGGGGCGGCTGCCCCTAGGCTCTGGAATAGCCTGCCCCTGCACATTAGGTCTGCCCAGACCCTAGAGGTTTTTAAGTCTTTTCTTAAAACCCACTTCTTCTCTCAGGCTTTTAACTCAGGTTGAGCTGGACACCCAAACATTTTAGCTTATTTTGATCTTATTTTATAACTCTTGTATTTTATTTTATTGTATTGTATTTTATGTATCTTATGGTTATTATTGTGGTGTACTATTAGGTACCTCATTGTATTTGCTTGTTTATTTCTATTGATCTGTTCAGCACTTTGGTCAACCTTGGTTGTTTTAAATGTGCTTTATAAATAAAGTTTGAGTTGAGTTGAGTTGAGTTGAGAGAATCGACGAAGGACTGAGCAGCCGTGGCTTCCCTCAGAGTACGTCACTGTTTACATCACACGCTGAGCTACACGTTTTGTTACTTGCTCACATCGCCCATTGCCCTGAAAAAAGGCACATTCTGTATGAACAAAAGTAGGAAGGCCGCATTTTGCTGCATTCCCCGATTTTGTTTTTATACTGCCAATGCTGAAAGAAGTGATTGGGCTTTCCTGCAAATTTGCACAATTCCTATTTAAAAAGGGCTTATGAAGAAGGAAGGGTCATGGAGTCAGTGACAGTGTTTGAGGAGCCAGACTTTAGTGACAGTTCTATTGGAGTCAATATGGCGGGCACAGCAAATCATACTATAACCCATCATATCTTTGTGATGCTTGCCGACATTTTTTATCTAAATGTGTGTGTTTATTTCTCAAATTACTGGTCTCCAAATAGATCATGTCTCTGTCCAGCAGATCTGGTGGAAGGACTTTTCAAATTTGAAACAATATAGATATGACGGGTTAAAGTGTGATTTGCCGTGCCTGTTTACAAGGTCTTTAGTATCCTGGTTTTGAAGCTTATCTCGGCTTTGAGCATATCCGGGATATGATGTTTACATGGAACACAGAGAAACCCGGTTATTCATATCCCTGTGTACATGATAAATACCAGTAACCCGTTTTCTGATCACTGCATCCTATCTGCACAGGCGTGTGTTACGTCTTTTACGTCTTTTGTTTACAACAGATTGAGTGGGAAATGTGATATATTTATTATATTTAGAAGTAAGACAAAAATGAGACCTCTGTGGCTTCTAGCGGGCTTATCGTTAGTATATACTCACATCGCATTACAGCTATGGCTCATCCACTTCATCTTCAGCAATGGGAGGAGAGAGCGACAACAAATATTGAATACGTCACCAACTTTGATAGGTATTCGGCTGTCATTTCATCATTTTCAGGCAAAATTCAGTCTCTTCGTCACTCCAAAAATGGGAAGCTCTCGTTGCCGCCATGTTGCTTGTATATCTGGTGCGTCACTCTGGCACCTGCGCACACGGCGGGCAGCCGTCAGAGACCGGGATAAGGCGTTTACATGCTCCAGTATCCCGGCTGCTATCGGAGTACTCCAGGTGGCAAAACCGGGTTTCTTGAAACCGGGAAAAGGGCAAAACCCGGTTTCTGAATTCGGCATATGGTGTTTACATACTGACTTCATGACCATTTCTTCTCTTATAACGTAATATATCACAGCTAGCTAATCGCTAACTCTGTAATTTTGTCAGGCCTTCCGCTTCCAGGCCAAGCAATGAAGGGGAATGTTTGTGGACTGATTGCGGACTGACATGTCCATATGGTGGGCAAGTCATGTCGCTAAAGGGTGGGTCACATAGCTGACAGACCTACTCTTAATCTACCCTTGCAGCCACCATTTTAAAAAAAAACTTTAACACAATGCGCCCACAATGTGTTCCTTTATCCATTTACCTATTTGACTAATGTTCCTGCAATTTGATCCACTCCCATCTAATCACAGATGGATGGAGAGTGATTTTCTGCACTCAGGTTTGCTTGATTTTCATCAGTTTGCAGTTGGCAGGCATGCATCTCTGTCCGTGCTGGGCATTTTATTCAGTAGATGAAAAAACAGCTGGGCCACTGTAGAGGGATCCCTCCCTCTATCTGTAACTGACTGTACCCAGCCAGCTCTTAGACAAGATAATAAAAGTCTCCACGATGTGTTCTCTCCAGGAGGACATCATGTACTGTACCACATGAATAATAAAACCCTCTTGAAAACTTCCAGCTAACTTCTTTGCATTTGAACAGGAGACATAAATCCTGCTGTCTAATCAGAGCTTTAATTTGACTTTTTTATGGCCCCCCAAAATTTCTAAGCCTCTGAAACTGCATTTAGACCTTGAGGCTACTGAAATCTACGCCAATTAAATTGCTGTGGGTGGGCTCTCTACATGGAAACTCTGGTATTAGCCAAGTTGGATGCTGTTCTCAAATAAAATGTTAGGATGCCTTTTGGTCATTTTGCTCACCACCTCAATTGTAGAGCTTTGGGGATGCAGGAAGAATTATACGGGTTGGGGCAAGAAGTGTAAGCCTCATAGGTCATTAACATTCACATATTTTTTTTCTGTTTTTAATTTTGCTGAAGGAAGAGGGAATTGGTCTTTTTTTCGAGAGCAGGGATGTTCTTTATTCAGACAGTCTTTTTTAAATTAAATTTCAGCCTTCAGGCTCTCATGTGTGCCACAGGTTATAAACGTGGATTTTACATGCAATGGATTAATCCTGTCTCTGTGTCATCATATTTTAAAAACACAACACATACAGATCCCATTAATTATTACTAATTTAATGACTCTAATGAAGAGTGTTTTTGGATGTGCCCTACAGTTGCGCCCCCAAAGGCCACCCTGATGCAATCGACCCCCCAAAAATAATTGGAGGCCTCTGTGTGATGTCCTGATGTGAGGTCCTCAAAATCAATGTTCTCCATCAAATTAAAGCTGTTTATTTGTCTTTTCAAGGAAAAGAACACCCAGCCTATTTAAAGAAAAATGAATCACCTAACATGTATATATAGATACATAACACAACAGTATTGTTTTGGAACTTACATGTTATCTCTACTGGTATTAGTCTATTTACATCAGATATCAGTATGTGATTCCTTAACTCTCCATATTGATATGGTTTTCAGCTAGCCTATACACCTCAACAGCATAAGAATTCCTGAAATTCAGTTATGGCTTTTGGTTTTGGTGTGCCACTCCAAGATTTTTAGTGGCCTCATCTAGCCACCCCTGTGAAAAAAAACTGTGGGGCAGCACTTGTGCTCTGGCACAGATTAACACGCAGAAAAAAAAAAAAAAAGATTGCTGAATAGGTTTTTTTTTTGTTTTTGCTGAATAGATTTGCTGAATAGATTTTTATTATTTTATTTCATTTTTGTTTTTATTTTTCCAGTGTGACAGTTTGCAGAGGTGTAGAAAAATATATTAGCATTAAGAAAAGAACTTTGAAACAGACATTATGATATGAATATGATACAGATTTTTAGTTGCTTTTGTTAGTGGGGTAATCATTATAAAAAAATTAACTGCATAAAGTACCATAAAACTTGGATTTATAACCAGGGCTATTATTTGCTTAAAGGGCCAGTGTGTAATATTTGGCATGGTTTATTGTCAATCTGAATCTGAATCTGAATATTCTNAAGGAAGGAAGAAGGAGGAGGAAACAGCAGAGAGTGTTAGTAGTTCGACGATAGAGAGTAGTGGAAGGATCCTTATTGACTTTTAATCCTACTGTTTTCACGGAGTCATGAACTACCACACAGTACAATAATACTGTCATGACAAATACAATGGTTTCCATGGTAACTGCCTTATTAGCCCAGCCTTTGCTGTAACCAAGTGTGAGATGTAACCTATATTCTAGTGTTAGTGTCATTCGTGTGACATGCTCGACAGCTTTCTGACTGCACACACACACACACACACACACACACTCTTGTATTTCTATCTTCTTTCTGTGAGGACCCTCACTGATATAATACATTCCCTAGCACTTTACACTAACCATCACAATTAATCACCTAACCCTAACCCCATGAGAATGGAGAGCTGCGGATGATGTGTGTCGACTCATACCTTGCCTTTGGTGGCCCAGTTCAGCTGCCCAGTCGATGGATGAGACAGTTACAGTCACCAAGATAACTTTTTCCCAAGACTACAGTGGCATGCAAAAGTTTGGGCACCCCTGGTCAAAATTTCATTTACTGTGAATAGTTAAGTGAGTAGAAGATGAACTGATTCCAAAAGGCATGAAGTTAAAGATGAAACATGCTTTTCAACATTTGAAGCAAGATTAGAGTATTAGTTTTATTTTGTACAATTTTACAGTGAAAAAAAAGGAAAGGAGCACCATGCAAGAGTTTGGCCACCCCAAGACATTTTAGCTGTCAGAAAACTTTTACCAGGGTCTAAGACCATAATTAGCTTGTTAGGACTCTGGCTTGTTCACAGTCATCATTAGGAAAGGCCAGGTGATGCAAATATAAAAGCTTTATAAATACTATGACTCCTGAAACCTTGTCCCAAGAATCAGCAGCCATGGGCTGTCCTAAACAGGCTCCTCTAAACAGCTGCCTAGCACTCTGAAAACTAAAATATCTGATGCCTACAAAGCAGGAGAAGGCTATAAGAAGACAGCAAAGTGTTTTCAGGTAGCTGTTTCCTCAGTTTGTAATGTAATCAAGAAATGGCAGTTAACAGGAACTGTGGAGGTCAAGTTGAGGTCTGGAAGACCAAGAAAACTTTCTGAAAGAGCTGCTCGTAGGATTGTTAGAAAGGAAAATCAAAACCCCCGTTTGACTTCAAAAGACCTGCAGGAAGATTTAGCAGACTCTGGAGTGGTGGTGCACTGTTCTACTGTGCAGCGACAACTGTCCACCACAAAATTTAGTGTCAGACAAACAAGGCTGATGTTTTTTGGAAAGAAGTCCTGTGGACTGATGAAGTTAAAATATAACTTTTTGGACGCAATGAGAACACCTGTCCAACTGTTAAAAACAGGGGTGGATCAATCATGCTTTGGGCTTGTGTTGCAGCCAGTGGCACAGGGAACATTTCACAGGTAGAGGGAAGAATGGATTCAGTTAAACTCCAGAAAACTCAGGAAGCAAACCTCACACATCTGTAAAAAAGCTGAAGATGTAGAGAGGACGGCTTCTACAACAGGACAATGATCCTAAACACATCTTGAAATCCACAATAGACTACCTCAAGAGGCGCAACTTGAAGGTTTTGCCACGGCCCTCATGCATGGTGTTCCTTTCCTTTTTTCACCCTAAAATTATACAAAACAAAAATAATACTCTAATCTCATTTAAAATGTTGAAAGGCAGGTTTAATCTTTAACTTCATACTTTTTGGAAATCAGTTCATCTTCTAATTACTTAACTACTCACAGTAAACGAAATTTTGACCAGAGTTGCGTTTCGGTCCTCACTATGTAGCAAGTATGAGTACACACACACTTTCACAATGAAGTGCAGGGATTTTCAGCACATGTGACAGAGGGAAGTGGAGAACTGGTGACACACTGGTTTTTAATCAGCTTCACCTTTATCCTCTTTACTACGCTTACACTTTTCAAAATCAGTGTTGCAGTTCAAAGAGGTATAAATAGACAGCTCGTGCAGTGCAAACTGGGGGGCATTTTCGCTGATATCTCCAAACTTCCATCCACCACAGCTGAAACCTTTGGGTTAATTAGGCAATCCCTCCCTGACTGCTACAACTGTTTTGATGCCTGGCTTCAAAACACTACTCTGTGTGCTAGTTACATAATGAAAAACATTCCAAAGGCTTGTCATATCACACGTCGACCCGCACGCTGTGTAGGAAAACCTGCTGCCTGAAATTGAAACTAGACAAATAAAGACATTCATAATTTCCACATTAGATAGCCTCCTGTTTCACAGAGCCCCCTTCCCACAGCTGAATTATTCATTTGCTGCATTATTCAACAAAGTGTTATTTATCCTTTCCTTGGGTTTTTAATCTTTGCCAGCAATGACTTTGTTCCAATATTAATGAAACCTGCCCTTTAACAAAGACATCATCTCTGGCAGGGGGAATGGGTGCAGAGCTCAAACAACCAGGATGAGGAATGACTTTGTCACAACAGTTCACTGCTGCAAAGCTTACCTGTCGTCAGGCCTCAGGAGACACACACACACACACACAGACTTTCCTACTTATTAGTTGAGTCCCGTCGCTTTCTTTCAGTCACGTACTTTTGATGTAATTTTCTTGAATGTTGATGTTAAATAAAACATTATACTCTAATATTAACAGAGTTGCAAGTTTTGTTTTTTTTTGTTTCATGTCCTGCATGTCATTGTTCCCTTTTTGAACTCCTACTGTCAGTTTATTTATGCAGCTACAAGTCTTCCTTTAAACTGTACTGAAAAGAGGCCATGTTCCCACAAATGAGCCATGTACTGTTCACTATTCCAAAGTCTCAGTTTGAAAGCACTTTTGGGGTTTTCAAAAACTAATTTGCCCCCACCCTCCGAACTTTTCTATGTAAGCTCTCTGGTAGCCTGCCAAATATGTGGCTAAATAACTGAGGGCTCTAGTTTCCCGGCGCAGCACAGGGTGGCGCAGGGTGGCGAACCCCGCGCAGAGCTAGTTTCGAGCAGCGCAACCCGAGGCACGCTCAGTTTGGTAGTTTGGCAGACCGAGGTGCGCTGAGATGGGTGTGGCGGCGCAGCAGGGGGAGGTGTCGACAGATCCAGCTTGGCGCAGTTTTGTGCCAGAAGGCTTCGCCAAAGGTGCGCTTAAAGCTCGCCAGCTGAAACCAGGTCTACTGTCAACACAGGCGGAGTGCAGCCGGTGTAAGCCGAAGTTTGGCTGACCGGCGGACAGTGTGCACACGTCACCAAAACCGCACAGGCAGGTATCCAGAATATCAGGCACATTCACAATGCAATAAATACCCACAAACCACTATTCAATGCAACTATCTGCAATCAGCACATAAATGTATCTCTATATCAACTGTCCCGTCACATCTGATGTCAGATCAAAGGGGATTGGCACCGTTTGGCACGTTTGGCACGCGTAATGGAAACCCAACCTGATTTGATTAACACAGCTGCAAACTAATGAGTTCACATCCCTCTCAGCCAACCACAAACAGCCACAGCATCAGATAGGGAGTATATATTCAGCATCTGTCATCTTAGAAAAGTCAAAAGAAAAGAAACAGAGTGAGACTGCGAGAGAGAAAGAGAGAGCGCGCGCGCACGAGAGAAACGCAACATTGATTTACAATTGTGGTGACCTCCTCCCAGGCTACCTTTGCATCATCAGCCCGTGGAGGTCTGCTCGCAGTTCCGTATATTCGGACACTGCGAGCTTGGACCTCCCGGACCAAAACATCAGTTTCCTCCTGGGAGAAGTTTGGCCGTCTGACGCTGCTGCTCTCTTCTGCCATGGCGAATTGAGTAAACTCTCATTACGCCTTCGCGCGGCGCATTTAAGGGCGAGGAGAGGGGCTCATTTGATTGGTGTGATGTGTGTAAAACCCGCTCCATGCCTTCTCTCCTCCCTCTTTCTGACTTGCGCAGGTAGGAGGGACGGAGGTGGGAAAGAGGAGTAGCTGCGCCAGGCGCACGGTGTGCCAAACTTGCAAAATCCGCCTGGCCACACCTAGTTGGTGAAGTGCAGGTGCGCTGCGCCCCTGCCTCGCCCGGTCTGCGAAACTAGAGCCCTGAGTGTTTTGGCCACATGGGAACAGCAGTACAGGTTAACATGGCAAACGTTTGCCCTTCTACACACAAAACAACATAGTCATTTATCATGCACAGGTGTGTCAGTACTTTCGGACTGTCGTGAGATGTCTGCTACGGTTTAAGATAGGCAAGGTTATGCTGGGTCATTTGTGAGACATGGATGTAGTTACGCCTCATTCCTTACTGAAGTTGCTCACCAAGTGCAAGCTGAAAAAGTTTTTCAGGCTGCTGTGGGCTGCTGCATTTTCTGGTCCTCAGAGACCAAAGTCTCCTCCTTCCTCTGGCTGTGGCGGCTCATCCTGTTTCCATCCCTGAGTGATCACTTACTGTCTCTTTTACAATTACCAAGTGCTATTTGTCTCCATTGTTTCTCTGGTTGTGTTTCTTATACACCATTCCTGATGAACGATCAGAGATCTTCTGTAATTAAGTCTTATTTTTACTGCTTAGTTTAAATATAAATAAATAAATAGATAAATAGGGCTGTTAAGTGATTTGAAAAAAAGTTACATGCTCTGTGATAAATTAATCTAAATCCTCTAAATCATCCAACTAAAATCTAAATCTAAGTTAATTAATCTAAGTTAATTGCTGTGAAAGTATTTGAAATATTTATTCAGATGAATTTTGGCAGATGTGTTGCAGTAGAGCTTCTGGAATTTGGACATATCCCCCTGTCCTCTACCACTGAAACTGGTCCACAGTCCATTGCAATCCATTTTGAAAGTGAGTTAGTTAGTTGGTCACAGGTGGACTTACTCAATTTGCTACTGAATGCCTGGTCGAGTGTAACATGACGAGACTGGCTGCTAGCTTGGACCTCTGGGTTCACTGCTAAATGCTTTGAGTTGAGGTGATATTTCAGGCTTGAAGTACTCTGATAGTACAACAATTCCTTACTGCAGAGAACGGTGCTCCTATCAACAGTTTTATGTGGGCGTTTTTTAAAGTAAATGTCTCTCGTGGGTCCAAGCAGCATCGTCTCGTCTGCCTCCATCATGTGACAAAGTCAATGTGGCCTTCAATGATGCACCAGGTCAAAGGGCACCACGGAACGCGATTAATCTGCATTAATATTTTTAACGCATCATTTTTTCTGAGATTAATTATTAGAGATTATTGCAACAAAAAGATTTTGTAGCTTTAAGTAAATATGGTGTCTAGCTGTAACCATACAGAAAACTGAGAGAAATCAAAATGAGATGCTGAATATACACCAGAAGAAAAAGAAAGAAAGACCATGTTTGATGCAGTCACTCTAGCCATGATACCACAATCCGCAGCTTAAAACGAATGGCTCCTTCTCTACTCCTTACCCCTCTTCTTCCAGCCCCCTTGCTCAGACCACATCCATCTTCAAAGAAGGGTTGGCTACTTTGTGCTTCACAAAATATTCACAAACTTAGATTTTTGACCAATAATCATCAGTGATGTGGATTAGAGGGTGACATTGGAGTGGATATTCACTCCTGTCCCATCCCACTTCAAGAAAAATACTCTTGTCCCATCCCAATCCCATGACAGAGTAATAAAAAACAAAGGAGGCTGACCTTATTGATTACGTTACATTATAATGCTTGAAGATAATTTGGAATGAAGGGTTTGAATTATTGTATGTGATTATTATCAAATTCTAGGCTAGCAAGAGTAATGCAACAACAACAACAACGACAACAGCAACAACAAATAGTAGATATCACAAACATGTGAGGTCATGTACTCTTCAAATAAGTAAATAAAGTGCTGCATAATGTAACAACATTATTTGATGTGGTTTAAGGCTTCAAGCCACTGAATAGTGTTCAGATAGACAGAGGGATGCTCTTATTGCCCAGTGCATTATATATCAAATACCCACCTCAATCAAATCTAGTGTACAACATACAGGTGCATCACCATCATTTAGAATATCATAATAAGTTCAATATTTTTTGTCATATATATATATATATATATATATATATATATACATACATATGTAGTTTCTACACCACCTAACCTCATGTAACTTTATTTGGGCATGAAACAGCCACCTGCATAACGTTAAATAACGTTACTTTTGGGAGCATGGCACTGACTTAATGAGCTCACATCATGCATGATTAGCTAGTAGCTTTCAACACATTTTGTCACAGCTAAAGCTTCTAACATTAATGCTACTTAGCAAGAACTTAACTCCCCCCCCCCCCCCCCCGCAGCTGTCAAAGGTCAAAACCCATGAAGCAAAACATCAAATTCATCAGAGCTGGGGAGAAGCCAAGAACAACACCTAGAGCAACATCAGGGCTTCTCAACACTGCACAGGACTGGCAGCTATCAGAAGATTTGGGCAGTCAACTCAAGTTCCCTCAGCATGTCGTTAAGACCACCCTCAGACCTGACATCGTCCTGGTGTCAGAGGCAACAAAGAATGTTGTTATGCTGGAGCTCACTGTGCCATGAGAAGAGTGGATGGAGGAGGCCTTCGAGCGGAAGAGAGAGAGATACGACAACCTAGTCAGCGACTGCCACAGACAAGGCTGGAAGGCAAGGTGCCTGACTGTGGAGGTAGGGTGCAGAGGCTTTGCAGGACAGTCTCTCTGCAAAGCATACACTGCACTCTGCATCACAGGTGAGAGGAGGAGGGCCGTCTACAACAGCACAGAGGCGGCAGAGGTGGCTCTGGATAAAGAGGGCAGATCCGTGGTCGAGTGCTGCTAGGCCTGATCAACCTCAGCTGGGTCGCCTGAGCGAGGGTGTCTGATGTTCGAAAGACCCGAAACACCCAATGACCTCAGGTAACATCACTGATGATGTGCCCTAGCTATGCATCAGAAGATGTTTCACTAAGGGCTGGTGAACACACAAAGAAAGAAAGAAAGAAAGAAAGAAAGAAAGAAAAATACATTTTTGACAAGTTAACTAGTATTCTGTAACCTATTCTATTTAAAAAGCTACCTTTCCAACACTGTGTAACTACAGTAGCACATTCACTCCTGCATGTGTACAGTACCCTCCCATCCCTGAGAAATCAAGGGCCTCTTCCCACAGCTCTGTCTACAGTTGACACATATGTGAGCTATGAGTTATGTGTTACAGAGACCTGATGCGCTCTGACTATTTATTGGAGTTATGGAAGTGGGTGACCCAGTTCTCCAAGTCTGTCTCACATCTGGGCTGAATTTTGCATACTGGAACCATGAGCTACACTTACACGACATCTAAATCACACCTAATTAAGGACAGGATGTGAAGATACACGAGCTGGGACTGCTGTTGCTGCTGTGCTCCTCAAGTTGAGCTAATGAAGTGCAGTGAAGAGCAATTCTCCCCATCATCAAAGCAATCCAAAGCGGAGAGTTTCATTCATGTGCTTGACGTGTGCAAGCCAATTTCAGTGGGTGGAGCCAAAGAACTACAGGCACCACTGGTGTTTCAATGCCGAGTGCCACGCAATGTAAAGAAGAACACAGAGCAGGATGAATGAATCATTAGGAGGAGGAATACATTAACAGGCACTGTGAACTTCAAGAATGGCAAATAGCATTAGCTACAGAATCATACACATACTGCTTGAATCAACATAACTTAATCTTTGCAGTGATAATAGTTTTGCCATGTCACGCTATCTGTAAAATATATGTCCGTGAATTTCTTCAGAAATCATATAATAGAGGGTCTCCTAATAACTTCAGGTCTTATCATCAAGTTTTAAGGTTGTCTTCAGTACTGAGTAAACCAGGTGATTGTGGTCTACATATCTGGATACAGTGTTAACAGGAACTGCTGGAGAAAATTAAGCATGACTTTCAATAGGGAGGAGCAGGAATGAGTCCCTAAGCCCAGAAACGTGTTAGCATTTTTGCACGGAATTTCTGAATGGGGTTTTGGTGAGATGACTGAGAAAGGGTCTATGGTTGACACAAGCTTAAGAGACTTTCGCATTTTGCTCTGCAACATAAAATACATCAGTTAATACCCCACTCATTCATTTTGAACATGGATTTACAGCCTTGTTGTTGCAGCTACATTAAGTCATCTGACGATAGTGTAATTCGCTTATAGCATAATGTGGCCTGTCCAATAAAAATCAATAGCTTGGATTAAAACATATTATGAAGGTGGATTAAGGTCATGTTAAAGAAGAAAAAAAACTTTTTATTTTGAGAATTAAGTTGTAGATCTACAAGAATAAAGTTGTAAATCTTTGAGAATAAAGTAAAAAAAATTATGAGAATAAACTTGTAATAGGGCGGCACGGTGGTGTGGTGGTTAGCACTCTCGCCTCACAGCAAGAGGGTTGCCGGTTCGATCCCGGGCGTGGGAGCCCTTCTGTGCGGAGTTTGCATGTTCTCCCCGTGTCAGCGTGGGTTCTCTCCGGGCACTCCGGCTTCCTCCCACAGTCCAAAGACATGCAGATTGGGGACTAGGTTAATTGGTAACTCTAAATTGTCCGTAGGTGTGAATGTGAGCGTGAATGGTTGTTTGTCTCTATGTGTCAGCCCTGCGATAGTCTGGCGACCTGTCCTGGGTGTACCCTGCCTCTCGCCGATGTCAGCTGGGATAGGCTCCAGCCCCCCCGCGACCCTCAAGAGGATGAAGCGGTTAGAAGATGAATGAATGAATGAATGAACTTGTAATATTAGGTGAAAAAAATTAAGTCTGGAAAGCTGGGTAACGGTATAAAAAAGAGACAAAGTGTGTACAAACAGTGTTGGGGGTGACAGTAATATGTTTTAGCATAACCAAAGTAATAGAATGCATTACCAACAAGATTACAGGTGAGATTATTACATTTACACATAACGCATTACAACCCGAAAACTGTTTATTGTTTTCATTTTTCATTCATCCACACTGATCCACACCGCTCCACAAAAAATGAAGGCACTGACAACGCCACCTAGGGTTTAAGGTTCTTACGTGAACATTCAGTCATTCATTTCCATAACCGCTTATCCTCACTGGAGTTGGGGGGGGCTGGAGCCTATCCCAGCTGACATTGGGTGAGAGGCAGAGTATACCCTGGACAGGTTGCCAGACTATTGCAGGGCTGACACATAGAGACAGACAACTCACTCACCCCTATGGCCAATTTAGAGTCGCCAATTAACCTGTCCCCAACCTGCATGTCTTTGGACTGTGGGAGGAAGCCGGAGTGCCTGGAGAAAGCCCACGCTGACATGGGGAGAACATGCAAACTCCTCCTGGGTTTGAACCAGGAACCCTCTTGCTGTGAGGCGACAGTGCTAACCACTACACCACCGTGCCTGAGAACACGATTAAAAAATGTATTACATAAAATAATGAATAAAAGACAGCTGTAAGATAATTAAAATATATTAAAAAGTCCCTTAAAACCAGTTCATTACAAGTCAATTACTGTCCTTTGTCAGGTGAAGCCATCGTCCTCTGGTGCCAGCAGCTGTGTTGGCCTCAGTGGCCTGTTCCTTTTTCCATGTGTCCGGCTGTGGCTGCTCTGTTGTTGCCGTGCCCCTCTGTACAGCCCTCCACTCGCCCTGTGGAGACAGACAACAGCCTCCAATGTGTTGCCAAAACACCAAGATTTGCCACACTCTGCCTGGCCCCGCTGCCAGCCCTCCCAGTATCCGCCGTAAACCAGAGATTAATACTCACGGTATTCCTGGGCAGTAACTGCTGCTATCAACCCAGGCTGGAGCATTCACGCTGAACAGATACTGGCTGCTGCGCTTCAGGCTCTGGTAGCTCGTCTCTGGAAGGTCGCCATGTGACTTGCGCTGGCTCCGAGGTTTCACTCCGTCTTTCTCTGCCATAGGCCTCCGTGCTGATTCCTACTCCTTGCCTGTCATGTCCCACACCTTGCATGCAGTGACCGTGGCACAGCAATGTTGGCATGCAGGCATCTGATTGAATGATAAAAATAAATAAAATTTAAAAACAAAAGCAATCCAAGTTAAAACACTCAAATGATAGAAGTCATAATTAAAACACTCTATAAACCAAGAGAAAGATACAAAACATACAACAAAGGATGAACACACATGCAAAACAAGCCCCTTAACAATGACCCTGTCACAATCATGTTAGCCTTTTACTTCTAGTGATTACATTTATGCTTAAAAAAGTCATGAAAGTAGTGTTCATTTGTAATGATTATCTTGCTGAACAAAGCTAGTATAAAAAACGTTTGTTTGCCATAGAGCCATTGCCTTTTTCACAATGGGACCAGGGCGACGCTAATTTCTGTATCAGCCTATAAAAAACAAACAAACAAACAAACAAACAAACAAAAAACTAACAAAAAAACCCCACTTATGCCTGAGTTGCTGTTTTGTGCAGATCTTTTACCTAAGTTGTTATTTGGCCCCGGAGCACTGTCCTTTGATATATTTTAGTGTGTGATGCAAACAACTACGGCATGCCTAGCTAAAGCATGTGTAAACATCTAAAAAAGGCAACAACAAATACTTTTGAAATTGGTGATACATGACCAGAAAATAGAAAAAAAGGCCTGTGGCATTTATTTTTACCAGAAAGCACTGCATCGCACCAGACCAATAAATGCCCACGCTGGTGGGTGACCTAACATGAGTTGCCCATCCAAAAACAATATGGTTGCCTACTGGTAACAAAACGATCTCATATTACAGTTAAACAGTAAACCAACATATGTTTCTGAAGACATTTGAGGCAAGAAAAAGTTTTCTCAGTTGATCAATTTTTTAGCCTCCATTTTAACAATACGGAAAACAGTATTGCACTCACTTCCTCTTCACAAACTCTCAAATTACATCTACACAGTGCACTAAAATATGTTTCCAAAAATATTTGTGGCAAAAAAAAAAGCAACACAGTAACAGAATCTTGGTTCATACTTGATAAGCACTGTCCAGTGTTACCGTTTGATCTGAGTTTTTTCAGCCTCTGCTTTCACAATACAGGAAACAATATGGCACTCACTTCCTGTTTACAAACTCTTGAATTACAGCAAAACAGTGCGCCAAAATATGTTTCTGAAAACATTTTAGGTGAGTAATAGATAATACAGTCACAGAATCTTAGTTTCTATATGATCAGCACTGCATAGTTTTTGAGTTTCATTTGAGTTCGAGAGAGCGAGAGAAGGGCAGCTCCAGGGGCAGTGTAATAGTATTTGATATGGTGGGTGTACCGTGTTCCATGAGATGGATGAGTAGGTTACACAGGAGGACGTGGGTATACTCTCCTATATATTCCAGTGGTTTTTTGGCTGATTGGTGGGTACTGTAAATGCCCACATTGTTGGAAACTGGCGAGGTATCCCATTAAACTATCAGGTCACAGGGAATATCATCAGTTGGTCCTCCATTGTTTACCAACTTCAAACTTGTTGTCGTGACCACCACAGAAGGTCCGCTTCTCAAATTATCCAATTGGACAATGGTAAAAAAGCTGACATGACGTGGGACGCTTTTCCACTTTGAGTTGAAGTTTTTTCATCTTGAGTAGTTCAGACCACTCCAGCAAAAACGCCAGCCGCCTCAAGTGCAGAAACGCAAGGCGTTTAGCAATACAAAAACAATGAGCAAAAAGTCAGATCAGCTGATAAAGACGCGTCACAACCACCACCAAGTGACACTTCTGAGGAAGGCGGAAGTTTCCGCCGAAACATGTCAAGGTATGTAATATCCTAACATGTCTGAGATAAAAGAACAACTGAAGTCATAAACTAAAGACTGCTAAAATGCTTATTGAAAAGCCTGCATTTGCTTGGCTCTGTTTGTGGAAATATGCAGGTCACTCCCTGAAGTCATGTGAAAGCGGCAGGTATTTGTCTTAAGTGACGTACACTGTCAAAGTGCAGTTATGGACATCAGAGGCCCTGCAATTATTGTTAAATTTGTAGACTCATTATTTTGTTTTGTAAGAAGTTCATTCCTCATATCCTGGATGGATCATACAGTTTAAATAAAGTTGGTTATTAAGGCTGCTGATAGCTGATGGTGAGAAGATTACATTTTTCATGCTGTCCTGATGAATAATACTACAACACAACTGCTGCTGCCTTCATGACACAGGAATAAAGTAGAAATTACTTTTTTCTAACACACAAGGAAATAACAATAATAATAATAATAATAAAAGAAGAAATGATTTCATGCAAGTTTCATTGTGGGGAAAATATGATGGTCCAATATCTTCAATACATTACATAACTGATTCACTTTAAAAGAGGATGAGACAACCTGACGTGACAAGCCATGATTATTACCAATCTGAATCACACCTCGCAACAATGTATGATAATATATTCCTCTTAATTGAGCTTGTACTTGACATTAGATGGCCTGGTGTACCTGGCTTGGTCAAGTACAGTCCAAAAAGTTGCTGTGTTGTTTGCAGGCTGAGGTGCAAACACAATTTTAGTGTCAAAACAAAATGGCATTGTTTCATCTGATCTGTTTTAATGCACCATTTACACCGTGTCACTTTGCACCAGTGCTTTGTTTGGAGCCAGGAAATTACCAAAAAGGCTGAAGTTCAAGTGAAACTAGTTATGCTTAACAAGTACACTGTGTTTTTGTTTTTGTTTTTTTCCCAAAATTAAGTGATTTATAATAGCCTTACCATATGTGCAATTTGTTAGGCTTCAAAGTCAATGGTTTTATGAGTGATAACAGAACCAAAAATAGAGGGAGTAACAGCTAAAATGGCTTTATTGATAGTAAAAGGGGAACACCACCTAAATTAAGATATCCAATTTGTTATTTCCATGCCCACATTATAAACCCCAATTTGCTTGCTAAACTTAAAAAAAAATTGTAAACACGTTTGAACTCAAAACTTTTAGTTTAGTACAATACATTAACATAAACATTTTGAGTACAGAAGACAAAAAATAAATGTGTCACGTGACCCTTGCCTGACAGGAATTTTATGTAAGTAAAGTAACACATTTCTTTTGTTGTTGCTGTTGTTTTTTAAGCATTTAATGTCATATGAACATAAAAACATTAAGTACACATTTAACAAAATTTTCTTTCGTTTCACTTATGTAGAGGTAAAAATCGGTGCCTGGAATTGGGCCTGTAGGCTCCCGACCTTGTCCTCCACTTGACTTCCCAGTTGTCCTTTGATGTCGATCTGGTACCTTGGATTCAGCTAATCAATACTCAAAGAAACACTGGAGACAGGCAGAGTCCGATGCAATCGAGTTTAATGTGTTCACAAGCTTCAACACATACAACTCATCGAGTCAAGCCCCGGAGCTGGACTGAAAATCTACTTTCAGCGCGTCTGCTTTTATACTGGTGGAGACTGGAGAGAGTCTCCACCTCATTCTGCTAATCCATCCTACTTCAATGCAAAGCTATTGGTGGCAATCTTTTTCTTTTTGTCCAATCGTGAACAGGCCCGATTTTAATGGTGTATCACTTTCATTTTGAGTCTGGAAGTTCCCAAATTTTCCACCCTTAGCTTCAGATTTGCTTTCACTTTATTTTTAAAAAACATGTGAATCTTAGGGACTTTCTTTATGCAGTCCCTTGTGCTCTTATACAATATAAACTTTTAAATGTGCATCAGGTAGTACAAACATTTGAATGTGTGTGTGTGCTATCATTATACAGAACATGATAGGTTATGTGTGTGCTCTGTAGTGTGAATACAATGTTGACTCATAACTCTAATTTGTGAACACTTTAACATGTATAACAGTGCTTTAACACATATAGATGCATTCCAGTCGGTTTTATAAGATCTTATACATAAAACATGGTTATATGATGGTTATATGGCTTTGTTTCTTAATCAACTTATGCAGTATAACATTTTTACTTGATTAGGGATTAACTCTTACACTACACTTAACTACAAAAATATATTATGGCAATCTCTTCTCAATCACAAGAATGACAAAAGGATTGAATTCTGAACCAGGAAGTGCTCTTTATTTCACCTCAGCACAACTGTACATTAATATCCACACAGGGTCCTGTACACACAAACTGTGTATACAACTTAATTCTTGATACAAAATGTCTTTTACCACAACACTAACTGTAGCTTTGATAAGGCTGCCAAATGTCCGCTATATAAAGTTTCAGTAAGAAGTCATAATTCCCTCAGGTGAAAAGGGGTCAAATGGCATACTTTTGCTGTTGCCTGACATCTGATAAATCTAACAAGCACATACACTCTCATTGTTTTTGTTCGTTCAGATTAGCTCAGATTGGTTCTTCAGATTCTGCCCTGCCAGCAGCTCTGCATGAGTGTAGACACAACCCACCAACTTGATAATTTTATAAGTAGCACAGACAAAAAGTGACTCTCGACTACCAATGCTCAAGTCTCAAGCTAAGCCACTGACTGCAGACAGCTCCACCTCCCACAGCCAGGACATAGGTTGGGTAGTAACACACTGCAGAGGAGGCCTCACCTCCTCACTGCTGCGAAACAGACCTCCATATCTGATCAACCATCACTTCATCTGTCAGTCCACTCAGCAAATACATGCATCAGTGTATCCATGTTAATATTACTTTATTCTGAGACAACAAAAACCTTTCCTGTCTCTTAGACCTTTCTTGTACATTTTCTACACATCACAATGGATGATCTGTACTGTAGCTACTGAGGTGCTGGAATAAATAAAACACTTTGGAAAGAAAGTCATAAGTGCACTGATTTTAAGAGGGATGATAAATACTATCTTTGCAAAACAGAGAAAACTTGGCAAAAAAATCAATTTCTCAAGGAGTGTGCGCTACAAGCTTTGGCAGATTTTCTATTTTTATGTAGTGAGGGAAATAACAACATCAGGCACTTAGCAGGGGTTTAACAATTGGATTTGCATTTTGGAAGAACTCAGAAGAAAGATTTCACCTTGACCAGCATCTTTATAAGTAGCATCAAGTTTAACATCACATAAAATGTGTAAACAGAGGAAACACTGTAGAACGTGGTGACCAGGGGCAATTGCTCTTAGACAACAAAATTTCCTAAAAATTTCCTGAAATTTCATAGGAGAAATGTTCAAATATGCACTATTGAATTTACATTAAAATAAGAATTTACATTGCATTAAATTATTATTTAATACTATTATGAGTTTCACATCATGACTATGATGTTCAAACGTCAGCCGTTTATCACCAGTTTTCAAACGCGACCTCCCTGTCATACGTTCACGTGTCGGCACAGTGGACGCGGAGCCTTCAAGCATTCCTATGAGACAGTGCTGAGCAGGTTTTTTTCATGCAGCAAAGCGAGACGGTCATTGGATAAATGCAACAAAATCGTCACTTCCAGGGAGGCTCAGCTTCCCTGGGACCTAATGGAGCGGTAGGCGGGAGAGGAAAGTCGGTGTATGCATGATGATTGGAGGAATTGTTTAAAACGCTGAACCCCTTTGTGATTGACAGTGCTTTGGAAATACACACCGGCATCGTCGCATTTCGAGCTCAGTCCCATGCGGATATTTCGAGTGGAGTCTTCTGACAGTGTGCCTTCCAGAGTTCTATATATAGCTCATTTTCACTGTTAAACCCATCTGAAAATCTTTGAGGTGTGTTTTGCTGTGGTTCTATGGCATTAGTGTGGTTGAAAAACAGCTTCAACAAATTTTATGATGTAAACTTGAAGTGAGCTTCCCCTGTTTGAAAGACAAGCAGCCGCCACTGGCAGTGACACAAATAGAATGAGACTTGCATCCATAGGTCTGTTGTCCCTCTGCATGAACAGAGGTTTTTTAGGTGTGGAGAGCCACTATCTCAGAATCAATGTGTGCAGCATATCCATTATGGCCTCCCACTGGGTCAGCAGGTCCAGCCTGATGATGCAGGGGTCTTGTACTTCCGCTGGTCAGCAACCAGGTGTTGAGGATAACATGGAGAGACCTTTTTTCTTTGCCCCTTTATGTGCTAACACCTGGATTGTTACACTCCGCATCCCTGGCTCATTTATGGGCAACATTTATTTGCAGACACAAGGGATATTTATGGGATACCTGTGGAAATAAGTTAAAGGAATACTTCACCCTACATATGATTATTTGCATATCAATCACTCACCCTAAGTTACATTGAATTGGTAAGGTAAATGGTAAATGGACCTGCATTTGTATAGTGCCGTTCTAGTCATCTGACCACTCAAAACGCTTCTTACTCAGTCACATTCACCCATGCATTCATACACTGATGGCTGAGACTAATATACAAGGTGCCACCTGCTACGCAGTTTTTTTTAACTCACTCACACACCGATGGAAGCATCATCGGGAGCAATTTGGGGTTCAGTATCTTGCTCAAGGATATGCATACCTCTGAGCCACAGCCGCCCCTAAGGGAAGGGAAACTTTGTTTTGATCTCATGCCTCCAAGATGAGCAGTGAATCCAAAAACTGAGAACTTCTTGATGAATTGAAGTAAAGGGAATCCGCATTTAACAACAGCATAATTAAACTCACCGGCCACTTTATTAGGTACACCTTGCTAGTATCAGGTTGGAACCCCATTTGCCCTTTGAATTGCCTTAATTCCTGGTGGCATAGATTCAACAAGGTGCTGGAAACATTCCCTGGTGGTTTTGGTCCATATTGACATGATAGCATCACACAGTTGCTGCAGATTTGGACACAGTTGGCAACAATACTCAGGTAGACTGTGGCATTTAAATGATTTACAATTAATTGGTAATAAGGGGCTTTGGTGAGCCTGTGTGAACTGTAGCCTCAGTTTCCTGGCCTTAGCTGACAGGAGTGGCACCCAGTGAGGTCATGCTTCTGTAGCCCATCTGCTCCAAGGTTTGTGTTGTTCGTTAAGAGATGGTCTTCTGGTTATTTGAGTTACTGTTGCCTTTCTATCATCTTGAACCAGTCTGGCCATTCTCCTCTGACCTCTGGCATCAACAAGGCATTTTCACCCAGAGAACTGCTGCTCACTGGATAGTTTCTCTTTTTCGAACCATCCTCTGTAAACCCTAGAGATGGTTGTGCATGAAAATCCCAGTAGATCAGAGGTTTCTGAAATACTCAGACCAGCCCGTCTGGCACCAACAGCCATGCCACATTCAAAGTCACTTAAATCACCTTTCTTCCCGTTCAAACCGAGCAACAGAATGGGGATTGGCTGATTACCTATTTATATTAACAAGCAGTTGAAGAGGTGTACCTAAAAAAGTGGCCAGTGAGTATTTATCAAAACATCTGTTTACAAACTTTCTCACAGCTTGTGCATTATAATCCAAGTGTCATTTATCCAATTGTATGCTCAGTACTTCACAAACACATGCATTTTTTGCTAAAACCTTAGTATTTAAAACAATTCACGGTAACAGTCTCATGCATGGACAAGTAGTGTGCCTGCGCTTTTTTTATGAGATGTGTTTTAAATATTGAGATTTTATTGAAAATGCGTGTGCTTGGGAAGTACTGAGTAAATGGATGTCTTAATATAGTTTTGCTATTGTTAAATGCAGTCCCCTATGACTTCAGTTCATCAAGAATATTTTCCATTTTTTGATTCTTCATTGTGGAGGCATTCAAGATAACTTTTCTTCCTGAATTTAACATTACACATGGGTGAGAAATTGATATGCAAACTGTCATTTGGAAGGGTAAGGTGTTCTTTTAGGTTACCTTATGGTAGGTTACCCCCAGTGATCTTTGGGAAGTAGCTCTGTGAATTAAAGATTCTAAGACTTAGGTTGCTCTCAAGTAGTCTGTATTTGTCTTTAAAAAGGCAAATGGGAAGACCGACAGGATGGATTTAAGATGCTAGTTAGCCAGTTAGCACATTCACAACACAACCCAACGTTGAAAGAACAAGGTATACCATGTGCAGGCTAACAAAAACACAAACAATTACAAACTGTTTATGCTAAACAGCTCAATGGCTCAGAATAATCTTACCTGTTTTTATCTCATGCTCTCTTAAATTTAGTCATTTGTTTGCTTTCCTCACTTCCCTTTCTCTTCTTGTGCTCTGACACCAATTCGCCATATTGAATCAACCGAAAAACAGCCAAGTATTGCCTATTGCCAGCAGTATAGGACGCACCACAAAACTGGGGCAATGGATGCTCAACGGCCTAACATTGGCTGACGGCCGACTGTCGGCTTGGTGTATCAGGACACTTTTGGTTAATGTGGCTTTTCGTTTGCCTCATTCGCATCTTTCCCCTGCTCCCCCAGATAATTTAATATAATTTTAAAGTTTTTGAAACCTTGTAATGATGTGCTATTTTGGCCAGGTCTCCTTCAAAAACGATAATTTAATCATACGGGTCTTCCTGTTAAATTAAGCTTAAAATATGAAAAAAGTGATGTCTTTTTTGTCTTCTTACAGAATTAGAAATCATGCGATGTTGTTTATAGTAAAGATATTTCCACAACAGCCAACTGTCCTTTGACTGTTTTACATTACATTCATAAAATCTGGTAAAAAGGTTACGTTCAGGTTAATGACTTCATAATGACAATATCACACTGTAATCACAGTTGATAAAAAATTGTTTTGTATTTATAATGTAATACATACTTAATTATATCACATAATTTCCATCATATAGAGAAGGATGCCATTGACACGGCAGTGGCACACTGTGCTCAATACTTCATTGGTTAACTGCAGGCTGGGATGTTTGAGCTTGCAGTGCAGGTCTGTGACAGATGGATAAATGTCCTCACAGAGAGAACCATGCACTAATAACACCACGGGTTACATTTCTCCTAATGTTCTGCCCTCTTTCCCTGGCTGCCTTCCTCCTGCTGGGTCTTTGGTGATACAACGGCCCCCTGTCTCCTTCACTGCCACTTATTTCATATTACAGCCATCATCTGTGCAATTGGCTGTGTAATGCCGACGACGACTGCGGAAACCTCAAATGAGTCGTAATTGACCTATAATAGCACTTTCATCTATGAGCCTTCTGCCCAAATCCCAACATTGTTCCTCAGTGATACCCATCTGCCTCCCCCTACTGATACTGTTCTTCCCACTACCTACTGGAGGTTACAAAGGTCTGCCTGGTTTCGTTATAGGTCACAGTTAACCTGAGATGATGTATTTCCCACTTGGAATGATTTGAGCAGGAGGGTTAGTTCTAATGTCTTCATACTGTACTCTGAGGCAGCTGTTGTAGTGGATCGGTTAATGCAGTTGACTTTTTCTGTCTGACCCCCTTTTGCAGATATAGATATGTCATTGTGACCTAACAAGTGCAGCAGAGTAAGTTGTTTTCTACCCATTAAACTGTCATTAGGCTCATGGATGGATTTCTGAATGGGCCTACCAGGTTCAGGCCCAGGGGCCCAAAGTGTCAGCGGGCTCCTTGGCCTTCACCGGCAAAATGTCACTCAAATTCAAACTTGCGTACCAAAGGAAACTCAAAATGACCAAGAGTCACAAAAAGACCACAAAGAGATGCAAAGGTACTGCAAAAAGACACAAAATTACCACAAACACAGGCAAACATATCTGTGCCCAGGAGCCGCTTGTGTCATACTCTGCCCATGACTAGGCTGCATTCTATGACTCAGTGGTGTGCTGATTACTGAGCAGCGCAGCTAAGTGCCATTTCTAGCAGAGTGACTGCTAGTTAACTGTGCATTCCTACCTGGCTTTTCTGGTTGGTGACAATGTCTGCAGTTTGGAATGGCTGACATTGTATCTCTTCTTGATTTAGTTTCCTAGTGATTGGAAGTGGAGTTTGCTCATCTTCTTGTAGCAGATCTGGAGAGTAGCCCTGTCTCCTAGAAATTCTGTTTAGATGCAACTAATTTGGAACAACAAATACGTTTTGAAGGAAACATATTGCTGAGGGCATTCTTTTTTCTATTTGCTAATTAACATACCTGTCAAGTTGCAAAAATGTTGATACTAAACATATCGGGAAAATCATTATTTAACACCGATTTCAGTTATTTTACGCCAAAATGGGCAATCTTGCAATACAGTGGACTATTCACTCGTAGTGACTGCAGCATTATATATATTCCCTTTTATAATTAACTTTTAACCAAAATCACAATCTTCTCACCTGAAACTATTAATCGTTGTTTTTTGTTGTGACAAGTGGGTGTAGGACTCAAAAGCAGCACCAATGACAGGCAGGTCGGTTTATAATGAACTCTAATGCATCGCTTAGATAAACACAGAATGAGCAGATAGGCAATACATCAAGGAGAGTCAGTATCTTGGCTCGGAGCCTTCCGAGAAACAGGTTCAGTCCAAGGCTCTCAGCGTGGCTCACCGTAGCCAAAAGCTGGTGAATAGCCAGCGTCTGCCCGACGCACACGCACAGCAAACAGTTCAATTATGTGCGAGGGTATTGTGAGGGTGCAGGCGGAAGGTGATGTCAGACAAGCAGAGAATCCAAAACCAGGAGAACATACAAGTGAAGCCAACACACCTGTGTGGAGTCAGCTTTAAGTAGGATGGCAATGATTCCATGGCACAAACACAAAGGCAGAATGTGCAGCAAGGTAGTCCACAGGACAGGAAACCACAGGCAGCAGAACAGGTAAATTCACAACGGTGAGCTTAGTGATGGTCTCTCCACACAAACACAGGGAACAGGCAAACAGAAACTAGGAATGCAGAAGCAGGGCCCTTGGTCAAAGACAGAAGGCTGACTGGTTTACCAGGGAGTAGACGGAGCAGGAGCGTTAAAGGCAGGCGAGGTTGGCAATGGGAAAGCAGTCCAGGGATTAATGTTGTAAAGTGTTACATTGATATGACAAAAAAACAATCTAGCAACAAGAGTCTGTGAAGCTAGAGTACTTATAGTGACAGGGAGTACTGAGCCAGAGGTGAGCCGAGTGGGCTTAAGGAAGTGGGTGTCGTGAACAGAGTTGGGTATAACGTGTTACAAAGTAGAGTACTTTTATTACTTTTTGCAGTAACGAGTAACCTAACCCGTTAGTTTGCTGTTTGAGTAATCAAATACTTAAGTACATTTTCAAACAAGACATCTGTTACTTCCGTTACTTTTAGAACGCTGGTCCTTAAGCTCCGAAACAGCAACGGCTGTCGTTTGGTTCTAATGCTGTGTTCCCACCAAACGCGATGAACGCGATTTAATCGCTCGTAACGCGCCGCCAGTAACGCCCGAGTTTCGACGCCTGACCATTTTGTTAATTCGCGTTATCGCGTCATTCGCGCGAGTAGCGGGGAAGCCAGCTGTGCTAACTGGAGCTAAGCTAGTGCTAACGTTCATAGTACAACCATTCTGCAAACTAATTAAAGACACATATTTACAGAACTTA
>NC_065518.1:32054854-32066709 GCF_006386435.1 Epinephelus moara | reverse complement strand
CTCAGGGAGTAATGCAGTAAAGTAACTGGTTACTTTTTTAGAAAGTAACGCAGTAACGTACTTTGATTACTTTTAAAGTAACCCTTACCCAACACTGGTCGTGAACCAGCAGGAGCAGGAGATGTGTGGACAGGTAATAGGCTGGCAGGTAGGTGTAGTGGAGAGGCGGGATGAGTATAAGTTTACTGAGTGAACTGAGAAAAGGGCATGTATGGCAGGTCAAAAGTGCACACTGCGACATTCATTGCCTTAGAATGAGCTGTTCATATTTATATACTGTTGGGATTCTATGGACCACAAATGATTTGTCATTTGTGCTGATCCAAACTGGACATGTAAAAGTTTTTCCTCTGGGTTTTGTCATCTGCAATGGTAAGAGACTGCATGTTCTTTGATCTTCAAACAAAGGACAGTCATTTGGGACTTATCTCCACAGGGTGCCTCATTGTCACACCTAAGTGAGAGACCAGTCTTCAAACCTGATTGGGCACTACTGGCATAGTGATATGTCACACTGTGATGTCATCAGGCAAACTAATGGAGAAATTTTTACTCTGCAATGCATTTGCCTTCTTGCTGATCTTGCCCCTCAACCACTGAAGGGGGCACTTGCTTCTAGATTGTCTTGCTCTTTCTCCTGTACCATGACTGAGGTGGGACATACGCAGGAGGACCTACTGCGCCCTTCCCCAGTTTTCACACTCCTGCATGCCCCCAGCAGGAGCAGAACCTAGAGACCAGAGAGGTTAGTGTAACAAACACAAGGTTTGCAACTAAATTTCCAGTAACAAGGAGAACCAAGTTGAGTTAGCACCCCAACCTCTCACTCTGCAAGGACAAGTGACTGGTCTCCTCGGATCGGCACCTTCAGAACAAGGACACAGCAAAGACTGTCTCCGGAAGCAGCTCTTTCCAGCCTTCCTCTGCCGGCTAACAAAAGCAGCACACCACAAAACAACTCCTCCCTCCATCCATTCAAGGATTGGTAATGTAACAACTGGGCATTGCATTATTGCAGTTGTACAAGCTAAGCAAGACAGTTTAACTTTGTCAGAATCAGAATCAGAAAAACTTGATTGTCCATTGCAAAGCAGTGGAAATTTGTCCAGAATTTGTCAGTTATGCTTTATGCTGTTTGAGTTATTGTTGTGATTGTTTGCAGTTAGGTTATTGGTTAGCTGGCTTCATCAAAGCTAAGTGATGTTAGTTTGCTAATGCTTTTCACAGACAGTCTTGAACGCAACTAAACATCCTTTGTACTAACCCAGACCCTTTGCAACACATACCACATATGCTCACTTACAAACTGGCTCGCAACATAACTATATCCAAAGGGGAAACTCGCTTCAACTCCCTAGTCTTTGTCCTAACCGGCCACACAGTCAGGCAAAACACACACCCACACACACATATACACACCCATGCTTATAAATAGTAGTATAGCATAAACGGAACCTGGGTTTGTTGAAGGTGGCAGTGCTCTTTGGGCTGAGAAAGCCATGTGTAAGTAAGATAAAGCAGGTTGTTGGGTTGATGCGGGGAGCAGTGAGAGCTGGCATTAGGGGAGTGTCTCTGGGACACCAGAGATCACTGTTTAGTCTCCTGCAGGTGTCATGGGTCCAACTAGACGAAACACTGGTGAAAGGAGGTTCCCACCTGATGACCCCAAAGACGGGTTAGTTATCACTGCTCATTATTAATTTAACTATGAATCAAAACTCCAAATTTATAGTTCAGTGAACTTTATGAGACTGATATCATTAACCGGCTATTAAGGAATGGTGCCCCACGAGGTGATTTAATGTAAAGTAAGTCACATTATTTAACATAATTAATTATTATTAATAATAATTATGAATTATTTTGGATAGCCATTTTGATACTTTAATTTGAGAACTGTTACGAGGTCAGGCCTGCATTAAGGCTTAGATCCCAACAATGCAGAGCGGGTCCTCTTCCATGGAGTACACCATATTATTTCTACAGCTCAGAATGGACAAATCAAGTACTGGCTCTGAATAGGGCCATTCACATTTTTATGTTTGTTCTCTCACACTCTTGGCACACCTGAGGTTTCAGTCCTGCAACCTCACAGCTAGATTCCATGAAATCCTACACACCACGCCTTTTTTTTTCTTTTTTCTACCTGTCTGCATTGGTCTTCGTAGCTTAGCGCCACGAAAGGGTGTAAGCTTCTTATGAAGATTGATGCACTGTTAATCTTGCAGTCAAGTATTTTATATCCATACTTGTGCGTGGTTGTGACCGTCACCCACCCTCCCTGGAGACAAGGGGAAAGTAAGGAACAAGCAGGGGGGATTGAGGGGCAGGTGCTTAGGCCTGAGTTATATAGCGACAGTGCATGCGGAGAAGAGGGAGGAAAAAACAAACAAACAAACAAAAAAACAGAGGAGAAACAGGCAGTGTAGCTGATGTATTGTGGCCTTGAGGTGGTTGTGCTCCATACAGATTATCAAAAATAAACATATACACGTCTACTATACTGTACTGAAAAACAAAAACCAAAGAGAAGTCTATACTGAACACCAAAAATGTGGGAGTCCTGGTGGAGGAGGAAAGCCCGATTGTGGAGAAGAGTTGCCAGTGCAGTGTGGTAGGTTCGAGAAGCAAGTGGGCCCCTTTTAAGTGATCCCATCGGTTCTTTGCGATGCGTCACGGAGCTGAAGTATCGAACATGCATGCGTGTATTTGAACCCTCCCAATGTGTTTATGAAAACCATCACCAGGGTCCAGGGCCAGCCCTGCGGGGGAAGGCGGGCGGTATGGCACCCCAAGACCGCAGGAGCGCCCAGACCCCACGCCCAGGGAGCCGCAGGGGCCGCAGGACACCACGCAGGCCCAAGGACCCGGGGCAGCAATGGCCAGCACCCCCAGGGAGCCAGAGACACACCCCAGACGGGCGGGGCAGGAGGGCCAGCCCACCCACTGCCCGACGCGGACCCACCACGAGCAGTCAATCCCCTATCGGGACCCCCTAGCAGAGGGCCCAAAAACCACAGCCGGTCAGGAGGCAGAACTCCGGCAGGAACACCACGCCTTTAACCAAAGTGCTCTTGTTAACTAAACCTAAGATGGATGCAAACATGAAGCTCAGCGTAAGTTCAATCAGGAAGACCTTTCTGTGCTTATTCATTCACAGGATGGATACGGATCCATCACCCTCCTCATAGCTCTCCATCTCGAAGGGGTCTAATCGCCAATGACTTTTCACATTTTCACATTTCATTCTCATGTGTATTTGTAATTAAATATTTTCTTTCCTAACCAAAAAACATGTCTCTCCTGATTGAACTGAAGTTCTGGTATCAAGGTCCTGCAATTTGCATGCCCACCATCCTCCCCAATCCAGAGCCTACGTGATACATGAATGGAGTGTTTTGTTACCCGAAAGAAACACTGACCCTGAACATTATCCAAGCAGTGATTGTGATTGTGTTGCCACAACCAAAAGCAGTTTAATAACATAATAGAAAAATCTATGAGTTAGGATTGCTGGAGTGATGTTGTCTGCTTTGACAACTTCAACTTGTTTTTATAGTGCTGAGCTGTATCCTGGTTGCTCTTACCCTCCTGTTGCTGGGAAGCTGCACCTCTGCTCTACCTCTGCTGTACCATGGTTGGGGCCTGTTCCAAATCCCCATCTTCCAATCCCCAGTGCAGCAGCTGCTTTGTCTCTACATGCCTCTACACCTACACGTGTTTTGTCCCTTTGTGGTTTTGTCTCTACTTTTTATGTCTCTGCATCCACGCTCTACACTCCAGCGATTGTTTTCATATCGATTGGTTTTATGTCTATTATTTTTGTTTGTTTGTTTTTGCAGCAGAGGCGGTTCAGCCCTGCTTTGTCTGCACTCCCTTCAGCAGAGAGTGGTAAACTGTCCATGTAGGACACTGGGAATGTTTTGGGTGCCCAGTGAGAATACAAAAATACAAGCAGTTTGTGTTTTGTAACTTTTTCTTTCTGTATGGTAAGGGTTGGTTTAAGTGGTGGTATTGACTTTCTTTTCAGTTTGTTGGTTTGTTTATTTGAAAGAGTTAGTTCTTTTGTGCTACATGTGTCATTATTATCATTTTGGTGGTTTTTAATGTTTTTAATTGTCTTCATGATTTCGTTTTCTTGTTTTCTCTGTTTAGTTATAATTATATAGTTATAGTTATATTTGTTTATAATAATTAAACAAAATGAATAAATATATTAATAATTCTAGTAACAAAATCTATAAAAAAAAAATTGTGGTAAAAATTGATAGTTTATGTAGTATGATAATAATAATAGAATTGAATAGAAAACAAGTAAAATCTAAATACTAAAATGCATCTGATAAAAGCATCTGTGTAAAATCAAATACTGTAGATAATGAGACAGACATAAGAATTATAGTTTATACAATATGGCTATCAAGATAAGTATGCACTCGATCAATAACAAACCTATATAGAAAGCAAAAGACTGAAATGAAGGTTACTGTGCTAAATAAAACCAGTCCGTTAATGTAAAGAGTAAATGGCTTTTTATATACAAACATACATATATTTATATAAATATATAATATATATACAGTACCAGTCAAAAGTTTGGACACACTTTCCCATTTACTTGAATGGAAAAGTGTGTTCAAACTTTTGACTGGTACTGTATACTGATCAGGCATAACATTTTGACCATCTGCCTAATATTGTGTTGGTCCCCCTTTTGCTGCCTAGACAGCCCTGACCCGTCAAGGCATGGACTCCACTAGACCTCTTAAGGTGTGCTGTGGTATCTGGCACCTGGCACCAAGGCGTTAGCAGCAGATCCTTTAAGTCCTGTAAGTTGCGAGGTGGGGCCTCCATGGATTGGACTTGTTTGTCCAGCACATCCCACGGATGCTTGATTGGATTGAGATATGGGGAATTTGGAGGCCAAAGCAACACCTCAAACTCGTGTTTCTCACACCATTCCTGAACCATTTTTGCTTTGTGTCATGGCACATTATCCTGCTGAAAGAGGCCACTGCCATTAGGGAATACCATTTCCATGAAAGGGAGTACATGGTCTGCAACAATGCTTAGGTAGCGGGTACATGTCAAAGTAACATCCACGCATGGCAGGACCCAGGACCCAGAACATTGTCCAAAGAATCACACTGCCTCTGCCAGCTTGTCTTCTTATCACAGTGCATCCTGGTGCCATGTGTTTCCCAGGTGAGCGATGTACCTGGCCATCCACGTGATGTAAAAGCAAATGTGATTCATCAGACCAGGCCACCTTCTTCGATTGCTCTGTGGTCCAGTTCTTACTGTATGCTCACGTGTCCATTGTTGGCACTTTTGGCG
The DNA here is from genome assembly GCF_006386435.1 of Epinephelus moara. Lineage (NCBI taxonomy): Eukaryota > Metazoa > Chordata > Actinopteri > Perciformes > Serranidae > Epinephelus > Epinephelus moara. Next base: position 32,061,372 of record NC_065518.1, on the reverse strand, counting down.
GTGGAGAGGGGTCTGCATGGGCACCCTGACTGGTCTGCAGCTATGCAGCCCCATATGCAACAAACTGCGATGCACTGTGTATTCTGACACCTTTCTATCAGAACCAGCATTAACGTCTTCAGGAATTTGAGCTACAGTAGCTCATCTGTAGGATCGAACCACACAGACCAGCCTTCGCTCCCCACATGAATCAGTGAGCCTTGGCCGCCCATGACCCTGTCGCTGGTTCACCACTGTACCTTCCTTGCACCACTTCTGATAAATAGTGACCACTGCAGACCGGGAACATCCCACAAGAACTTGTTTGCGAGACCAGCGAAAGCACGTGAACACACATGAAGGCGGTGCCGATGTTTCACGGTCTCGCTCAAGCGCACATACGTGACATGACAGAGAGGCAGTTAGAGCTACAGGCTACAATGAGGCTAAAAACAGAGTTTAAATGACGTTTTCCCAAACCACTTCTTTTTGTCGGGGCTTCAGGACACTTGGATCACTACGGACGAGCAGTATGGAGATATTCTGTTGTTTCAATTACGTGTTTTTTGGATGTTTTAATCTGGAGCACCCGGCCTCCATTAGGTGGAGTTTTGTTGCTAGCCCCATCTACGCAAGGGATGTGAGGACTCTGAAACTTCACCTGAGCCTCCCTCGGCATATGGGTGAGTAGATAATGGCTGAATTTTCATTTTTGGGTACACTATCCCTTTAAGCTTTGCCCTGAAATGTGTAAGCTATTCCAGAAGAAAGTCAAGTTCCTGGGACACGAAGTCAGCAGCCAAGGAGTTGCACTGGACCCAGAGAAAGTGATAGCCATCCAAGCTGGAACACCCCCACCACAGTCAGGCAAGTGAGATCCTTTTCAGTGTTTGTAGGCTACTACAGACGGTTTATCAAAGACTTTTCCAAAGTTGCTAAGCCACTAAATGAACTTTTGAGAGGCACGGGCGGGAGCCGGGGGCAACGCTCAAACTTTGACTACACAATCAAGTACTGCCTTGGAAGAGATCATACTAATACTGATGTTCTGTCTAGGCTTCCAGTTTCCCCCACAAATCCTACAGCAGCTGAGAGGGAGTGTGATGAAGGCCTGCTGGTAAGAATGGTGGGATCTGCAGACCCTGGAGGGGACTGTCTCACCAGCTGGGGATGGGACCCTGACCACAGGGAGAAGACCCTGTTCTCTGCCAAATTCGTGGGTACTTGGAGCAAGGTGGGTTGCCAGATGATACACAGAGACAGTTACTTCCACAACCCGTAAAGAGGCTGCTAAACCAGTGGAGAAGGCTGGAGCTTTTAGATGGGGTTGTATGCAGACAAATACAAGACTCATTGCCTCTTGAGACATTGAAACAAGTAATGGTCACTGAAGCCCAGACCCAGGCCCTGCTAGAAGCGTGCCATAAACATTCAGGACAACCAGGAACAGAACGGATGCTATCCCTGTTACGGAGGAACTTGTACTGGCCCCAAATGTATCAGGTGGTACAGGTTTACACACAAAAGTGCCCTCGCTGTGTTCTGCATAAGGAAAACAAATGCTAGAGCCCCCCTCATCCCCCTCACTCCAAACGCCCCCATGCACATCGTAGCCATGGATTTTTTTGACACTGAGCTGCCCAACAGATACCAGAACATCCTTGTGATAACCAATCTGTTTACTAAGTATGCATGGGCAATCCCTACCCCAGACCAAACAGCTTCAGTCACAGCTCGTGCATTGTGGACTCATGTCATACAGCCCTTTGGCTGCCCAGAGATCTTCCATTCAGACCAAGGCCCAAATTTTGAGTCAAAATTGATAAAAGAACTGTGCCAAGTGTATGGTTGTTGCAAAAGTCGAACCACCCCTTACCTCCCACAGGGCAATGGAGCTTGCAAAAGATTCAATCAGACGCTCTTGAATCTACTTGGGACATTAGAGGTAGAGTAGCATTGTAACTGGGTGGGGTACTTGCCGGGGCTAGTTCGGTCCCTAGGACCCCTACAGCCTCTGAAACAGTAGGTTCAGAGGCCACTGCTACCACAACTGAGTAGGTTGAGCAACACCATAGACAGCTAAGCTATGCTTACAATAAGGCAACAGCTCATCTCAGTAAAGCAGCAGGGAAGAATATATGACAGGACAGCTCAGGATGCATCCATGCTGCCAGGGGAACATGTACTGGTTTTAGACCAGAGAAGACAGGGAAAAGGAAAATTGAGTGACAGGTGGGAGAACTAGCCCCATGTGGTGGTAGCCGGGCCCTATCCAGATCGTCCATTGTACTGAGTCAGGCCTGAAGGCAAAAACGGCCCAGAATGTGTGCTCCATCGCAATAATTTATGTCCCTGCCTCCCCTGTTTAACCCCCAAATCAACTGAGACCAAGGAGCCTGAGACCAGAGAAACCAATAATGGTTTTCCAGTTTGGGGTTTGGCACTCCCCTTTAATCCGAGGGATGCTGCTCGAGAAGCCCACGGCCCTGAGTTAAGACGATCCCAAAGGGAAAATAGGCATAAACCCCTAAGGTATACAGAGTGAGCCGTTCTAGGGACTAGAACACTTTGAGTTGGTGGGAGTGTCACAGGGTGACTGTGTGTCTATGTCTGTCTGTGTGTGTCTGAGCCTTGGGTGTGGGGGCGCTGTTTTTTCTAGTGCTTTAGCGGGGTTTGGCTTGACCAGGAAAGACACCGGCTAAGCAGCCTCGTGGTTGGGGGGAGTTTCAGCACCTGTCCATCGACAAGAAAAAGGGCAGATACAGAACAGGTGTGTGGAATGATGAGGGAGACTCGGTGCGAGCCGACACTGCCAGAGAAAGAGATTCGGTGCATACAGACCGCGACGCCAGGTTGAGGAGACGCCAGGTTCAGGAGGACTGTGGACGAGGGGACGTTTGGAGCCAGAGGAACGGCCGACACCCCGCACGAGCCACGAGAGAGGCGGAGAAGAGCAGACGGAGCCCGCTGTGCCCACAGATCACTAGAGGAGAGAGAGATGGACACCTCATGGGAAAGCGGAGGGGTGAATATGCACTTCACCCCTCCTCCAGTTAAGTCTCCTTTTTGAAAGTTTGCACATCTTTTGCACATAAAGTCGTTCCGATGCAGAGAACAGAATAACTGAAAGACGCTAGAATAAAGTGGTAGAAACTGGATTAAGAAAGAGCCCATCCTTAATGTTTGCTTCTTTTTTTTTCTTTTTCTTTTTTTTTAAATTTTGTTTCATTTGCATGAATATTTAGTTGTTTTGTGTGCCGTGTAGTTTGTTAAATTTGCTATTTAGTTTATTTACTTTACTGGCTCTACCAATTATTCACCACTCACATAGGAACTTTTAAAATAGCGAAACACTGGTCAATCTGTTGATTTGATCTCACTTTGTCTGTTTGTTGGAGCACGGAGCAGCTGTGAGGGAAGAGAGACCACCTGCTCACCGCAGCTGAAGATCAAAGGATTGTACTTGATCGTATTGGACAATGGACTCTGTTATTTTACCCCTCTTAAAAGACATTTTACCCCCACCAGATAGATAGATGACTTTTACTTAAATTTTAGATCTGGTTTTAAATTGTGCATTAATTTTCATTTTATTGTGAAATATTAACCTTTGTCTGCATGCTGTTTTGGGTCAGCACGACTCCCCAGCAGAGGTCCGCAGAAAGTTATTTTAAATTCACAACACTCACCTGTGACACAACTGCACGTTAAGAATGTAACATCGTAGGGACGTAGCCTCCATCTAAATTTCAGGCATTGTAATAGTGATAATAGCGATTCCAAATATAAAAAATGTTTAAATTTATGGAGGCAGCCCTGATGAGTCTTCAAGCACTTTAGAGGGTTTACAACTAGATTTGTAAACCTCTCACATTACCAAGTAACCTGTGCCAAACATCAGTATTGACTAAGGTCCCCAACCAGATTCTCCTTCGCTTGTTGGGAGGGGATTAACTGGGGATAAATCAGCCCAACACTCCTGTAGCCTGAGCCCAGCTTTAGTCAATATCAAGCCTCATCGTTTTTTTATTTTGTTGTTTTTTTGCCAGTGGTGTTTGGAGCAATCATAGTTGGATCATCATCTGCCAAATGTTTACTTGACAGTCCTTTCAAAAACTTCTCCATGCTGTAGAGCAGTACCACCGCATTCACTCAGCATTCCCCTTGTTGTACCTCCATGTCATCCAGTTTGGGAGTTCAGAACATATTTTGTGGACTGAATATGTTTTTGTGCTATTTTTACTTTAATAGCTATATTTCTTTCTTTTTTTAATGTTACTTTGTTGAAGGTAAAGTGTCAAAAAGGGGAAAAAAAGTTTCTACAACTTGCAATGCTTTCTGCTCTCTCATGTCAGACAATTCAACAAAACACTGTGGAGTCCGTACTATGTGGAACTCAAACACAACTCTTTGTTGATGTGGCTTTTTGAATGCAATATGGAGAGTAACAAATAGGGGTCATTTTATGGCTGGCACAGAATGCATCAGAGCTTAGACTCCGTATGAGAAACTGAATTTGCTCTCATCTGATCAGCACAGCTCAAGTCTCTGAATACAAATTGAGAGGGAGGGCTGAGGAGAATGCTGCTCCGGCTCTTCTGATTCCAGCAGGATTGGATGTGCCTTATTTCCAAGTGAAGTGCTCGCTGCTTCCATTCTCTGCCCTTTGGTCCTCCCCTGCTATCTCGCTTTCAATTATTAGTTTTCTTCCTCTTTTTTTTTGCAGTGGGGGTGGAGGGGCTGTGAAGAGGTAAGAGGTGAGGTGACCTGATATATATCAAATCAGCCCTAACAGAGGACAACTCATCGTCAGATTTCCTTTTGATTAGACTCCAGCATCAGAGCAGCGGAAGAGAAACGCATCAGAGGGGCCAGAGGAGTACACAGGCCTGATAACAGGCAATCAGTGAGAGCCACAGGTCAGCTTGTACACGTTGTTGTCGAGCTAATAGTATTGAGACTGCGCCATGCTTCTGTATCGGTTGTTGTCTTGGTAATGAGGCTGCACAAACACACAGAACAAAGACATGCTAGGAGAAAAAAGGAACAAAGAGCAGCATGTATGAGCATTCACTCTCAAGGATTTCTGCAGCGTCGCTCCCCTGTGAGCATGCCTTCTCATGACTGTGCTTCAGAGGCCATGTTCAGCTTGTCTTACAATGTTTTATTGGCTTCAGTGTCTGTAGCACAGTTGTTCTGTACTTTGACTGGAGTATCCCCATCCTGCCGTCCAGCCCCTTCAGGGCATAGCTCCACCATTGTTGAGCACAAATAGTAATCCATCTTGCGCGCTTACAAAATATTGCAGCTTCTCTCTAACTTTCCGATAAGAATCCTGTCAGAAACAAAAGAAAATCAGAGACTGACCTGTCACAGATGCCTGGCAAAATCTAGGTCTTGGGGAATTTCAGTGTTGAAATGCTAAAGCAGAATTTCTCAAGGCTATTAATATTTAAAAATCTACTCAGTTACCCCTGTCTCTCCCTCACAGTGAGCATGAAAGAGCTTACTAATCAAAAGTGTCTCCCCACGTGGCCTGATTCTGGTGATTATAATGATGTTTATGTCACTTAGTCATTCCCTTCACTCACACACTTTGGTGTATGTTTTATACATTTTTTTTTAGCTCTTCTAGTTTCAGAGCCTCAGCAGACATTGAAATAGTTGATTCTGCAGTTGTGAATCAAACTGGGCGTGAGGATCATCTCCTCACTCAGCAGAGCAGTAATTGCAGATGTGCTTGGTTGGAGATGACTGGAGATATCCTGACACCAGAGCGCTAATCACCTTTTATGTTGACTGGTTATGTGGTATCTTGGGACTTCAGCCACATCACTCTGGCTGCAACTCTGCGCTCATTCAAGCAGTTTGTGGACTGTCCAGTCAGGGGAAATAAGCCATTGGACAGGCTGAATGAAGTGCTGTACACTATTCAGTGGAAAACAATGTCATAGTTGTTCGGTCATTTCAGTCTGGAGAGAAATAAGCGACTGAACAAGAACATTGCCAGGCCAAAAATCAGGTTTTCTTATGGACTGAATATATATTGAGATTTCACTACCAGGCAGAGATGTTGGCAGTAGTGATACAGGGAGTGCAACACTATGCCTCTGTCCCCCTACCCCAATCCAATCGACAGCTTCACATTACTGCACCAAACTTTTGTTTTTGTAAATAAAGTGTTGGTGCTCAAATTTGTCTGACTTTCTGTCTTTCACTGTAAACCCCAATCCATCTTTGATACAACATTTTAATGTAAAGTCTACACAAATGGCCCAAATTGTCAAAATGACATAAAAACTTGAATCTCAGGTATAAGTTTTATTCCCTTCTTTGTATTATTTATTTAATTCCTTGTTCATTTATTCATTCATTTCAGTCAATAAATTTTATTTATAAAGCCCAATATCACAAATCACAATTTGCCTCACAGGGCTTTACAGCATACGACATCCCTCTGTCCTTATGACCCTCGCAGCGGATAAGGAAAAACTCCCCAAAAAACCCCTTTAACGGGGAAAAAAAACGGTAGAAACCTC
>NC_065518.1:32051092-32051211 GCF_006386435.1 Epinephelus moara | reverse complement strand
TGGTGAGCCATGGGCTTCGGCTTGGAGCTGTGCTTCTGGCGAACCGTAACCCAACCTCCCGGCTGAACGGGAGTTACCGGAGGACAGTTAGCAGAGGCTAAGGCTATGCTATGTGGCTC
>NC_065518.1:32045863-32050998 GCF_006386435.1 Epinephelus moara | reverse complement strand
GGAGTTACCGGAGGACAGTTAGCAGAGGCTAAGGCTATGCTATGTGGCTCCGCACCAGCTACAGGGGGCTGGCTAACTACCGCAGCTACTGAATGGTTTTCCATGGTGCGGAGCCGCGCTTCTAATTCACTAAGCCTCGCTTCCAACGCAGCAAATAAGCTACACTTATTACAATTAGCACTGTCGCTAAAGGAGGCAGAGGCATAACTGAACATTTGGCACACCGAGCAAGAAAGAGCAGAGGGAGAAGCCATCACTAACTGTAAAGCTGATGTAGCTACCAAGGCTAGTAACGTGCAAACAACAGCTAAGAGATTAGCGAGAGAGTCGTAGAAAGGAGGAGAGCTATAAGTGCTTAAACAGAACCAGTGTGGGTTAAGACTTGAAGTAGACGTTAAAGCAACTGAAGTGAGAAAGCAGGCTAGTAGAATCCACCAGAGCAGTCCACCAGAGCAGTACAGAGACGCTGTCACAGAAACACCGGAAATGACACAACTCGCTGTTATTTACGTCAGCACGTAATACGTCAAAACTCTTTATTAATATTAAATACATATTATTAAATACATATATACATATTAAATATTTATTAATATGTCTATTCATTTATTTACTTTGATGGCAAAAGGAAAGTATACGCTATTAAAATTCTGGTAAACAGCAGCACAAATCAAATAAAAGTGATAAAAATTCATATAAAGTACATAAAATGGGAGCGATTTTACTTTTGTCCATGGTTACCAAATATAACTGCAGTTCCTTTTTCTACCGCAGGGAGGGAAGTTTGTCCCAAAGCTTGCCACTGTGTTTATCCCCTACACCTTGATGTAGGGAGCATCATTCAGCTGTGAAGGTGACTACAAACCTGCCAGAGTGTGAGTGGGTAGGGTCCGGTTTTGGAAAGGCCCATATTGTGGCCTGTTGGGGCTAAATGGGAGGAGTTTCCCAGCATGCCTTAAGACAATGTGTTTAAGGTTATAAGCCGGAGAAAACTGTGTTTTAATGTGTTCTAAATCACTCACGTTACCCATCATGCAGTGATTAATGTTTATGTATTTCACAGTGGTTCTAATGGGTTTCACTTAATGTTGTCGTAAAGGACATTTTTGCACCAAGAGTTAAGTCGTATACACAGTTAGTGACGTCCCGCCTGTGTGGATATTAGAGTCTAATGTAAAGTTGGGGTAAGGTGAAACATAGAACACCTCCTAGTTCAGAATTCATCTATTTGCCTTATTCTAGCATTCAGGAAACCTATGCTCAATATACTCAATATTTTTATTGTCATATAACAAAATTAAATGGTCAAATAACCATAAAGAAGTCATGTTAAACTGACAGAAAATTCCTGTCAGACAAGGGTCATGTGACGTGTTTGATGTACTAAAAAATGTTATGTTTCTGAATTGTACTAAACAAAAAGTTTTGAGTGCAAGCTGTTTACAAAAACATTTTAAGTAGCATGAGCGAATTGGGGTTTACAGTGTTCCTTACATCATGAAGAATATATGCTTTCAAAGGTGAGTGATGTGATTGTCACACAGTGCTACCCAACTGCCACAATAAATGGTTGTTTCTCCTAAACCGAGAATACATTACATTTGTACATTATTATGTAGTGGAAACGGTTCAACTTTACATTTCAAAAACACTGTGGTTAATGTGGTTATGTTTAGGCACAAAAAACATGTAGTTATGGTTTGGAAAATGTCATGTTTTGGCTTAAAATAGCTGCTTTTGGTGGCTTATTTGGTGCTGGAAATGCAGCAATGTCTTGGTAAAAACAGACGCTTTTTGTGGCACTGGTAAACACACTGATAGATTGCTGAAAAACAATTACGTTTAGTGGCTAAAAGGTCACTGGAAAATGTAGCAACGGGTCACCTAAAAACAACCAGTTTTGTTGTTAGTTGGTCTCGAACAGTCGTCTGTGGTGGTCTGGCATGTGTGTCACACTATCACCATCCTCTCTGCCTCCAGATGACAAAGTCAGCTCAAGTCACTTTAGAAACATCAATATGATACCTAGGAAGACTACAAATGTAACATTTCCGTGATTTGCAGGCATGAACAATGTTAACATATTCTCCTGATGACTGGGCTGAACAATGTATGTGAAGATGGGTGACATGACAGCCCCCCAAAAGTGAAGCCAAAACATCTCGACCGCCCCCTGGTGGCTGGCTGCAGTATAGGTTATAAACCCTGCTTCCTCCATCTTAGAGGATAGGACATGGGCCAAACTAAAAAACCAAAGTACAGGTAAAATACATTTTTTCCCCAAAAAAGGTTTCCATCACTTTAGGTAGCTTTATAACGTCTTTGTTTGTTCAAGCAATCATTTTTCTGAGAGGTCTGGTTTTAATCAGTTATTTGATGCTGTAAAAAGGGGGTGTGATGTCATGATTGACAGTTGTGTGTGTCGGTCGGTGTGTTTACAACAATGGTGCTACTTGCGATTGGCTCCACTTCCTGATAGCTATCATGCAGACTTTGGCTACCAATGACATAACCTATGCAAGATTGCAGCGGCCGTGTCTGGGACATTTTGGCTTCATTTTTGGACAGTGGGAGGAAGTGGAGGCACGTTGTCTATCTTTATATAAGGTCTATGGTCAGAAATGGTAAGCCTGTCTCCTCAAGTGCACATACATGCAGTCTGACTTAATCATGTAGATGTATGCACATCAATTTTACATGTTATAACTTTTGATTGGCATGATGACCTGGTTAGCTAGCAAGTGGGCTCAAATTAGGCTACAGGTTAAATGCAATGTCACCAGAGTGGATATTTGATTTCATTTCAAAACCTCCCTCTGAGCCAGCTAAGTGCCAGAGAGAGAGAGAGAGAGAGAAATGACAGTTGATAAGTTGACAACTGCCCCTCCCAGATCTGTGCCAGTTGGCCGACAGCAACAGCGGCAGCAGCAGCTAGCCCCAATCAGTAGTACTACTCTTCCTTCCTGGCCTTCTGAGGATACTCAAAATCCAGGTGCAGCGTCCCTCAGAACACCAGATTATGCATTCCCAATCTGAAAATTCACTGGGGAGAGCTTCACTCACTCCTGCAAGGCCGCTTGGTTCAAACAGAGGCAGTGGGTAGAATACAGAATCAGAATCAGAATCAGAAATACTTTATTGATCCCCGAGGGGAAATTATTTATGTTACAGGTGCTCCTTGCAAGAGAGGAAAGATACGTGAAAATATAAGAAATTTAAACAATAGTATTTACAAATATATAGTTAAATAAACAGGAATTATTAACAAACATAAACGTAAATAAATATATATATATATATATATATATATATATACATATATATATATATATATATATATATATATACATATATATATTGTAAACATAAATATATATACATATATATATTGTAAACAATATAATAATATAATACATTGTGAACGCTGATAGCATTGTGTGCAGGTGAGCTATCAATAACAAGGTTAAAGAGTACTTGAGTAAAAAGTTCCATGTACTAGCTGTGCTAAGTGCAGGTACCTATTTTTCTTTTTCTTTTTTTGCCTATTTTAGTTTGGCCTCATGTTCCATTTCATGCAATTTCTATATGACTATATGAAATAGCCAAATTTTATTCAGAAATGGTCTCTTGTTTATGTAAGCAACCACATCAATTTCCATGAGCAAGTAAAGTTTCCTCGGACCAAAGTTCCTTCCTTCACATATGGAGAGAAGGTCGTAACCCTTGTCTCTGTTCAAGGATTGTCTTTGACACCACATGATGTCAGCTGAGCCGTTACATTAGCTAGCTCACTGGTGCAAGCTGAGCTAGCAGCAATGTTGCCAACTTAGCAACTTTGTCGCTATATTTAGCGACATTTCAGACCCCTCTAGCGACTCTTTCAAAAAAGCGACTAGCGACAAATCTAGTGACTTTTTCTGATGTTATTGGAGACTTCTGGAGACTCTGACATGAAAGCAAGTATCGTTCTTATTCTTGTCAACGAGCAGCAGATGCTGCCGTGGGCTCCTCCCTCGCCCTAAAGAACTCACAGACGGCCCAGTCCTCCCTCCCAGCAGCAGTCAGAGCAGGAGATGTTAACCCCTCTGCATCCAGACTGCAAGTGAATCGCGCATACACGAACCACCACTGGCTGATCCCGACCTGGCTTACAGTCAGGGTGGGATGTAAATGTAAAATTTTCTTTGTCTAACATAAATCACTGAAAGAAAGTTAATTTGTATTTCTAAACATATTCAGGGTTTTTTTTACTCAGTTTTTGTCTCTCCCACAACGTTATTCCTCTCTCCTACAGCGGCCATTACAATTACATGCATATAGGCAATTATAGAAATTAGGTGATGATGTCATTTAGTGACTTCTAGGGACTTTTAGGACAGCCAATAGCTACTTTTCTTACTGAGGAGTTGCAAACCGTGGCTAGCAGTAGATTCACACTTTCCTCTGTGTTGATATGGTTAGCAAGTGTAGTTCATTTGTAAGGAAGTAGTTCCTATCTGGAAAAAGCTCACAATGAGGTTTGTGGATTATCTTGAGTAACTGGGTCACGGTTTTTGGATAAAAAACACATTTTTAGTTTTTCTGGTTTAATTTTTAGCACTTTGAGCACTACAGGTCGAGCCCCATCTAGTTCCATTATACTGGAGAGAAGGCAGACATCTCTACTGCCGATATCACCAACCATCAGCAACTCACACTAAAACAACCCAGTTGTTTAACATCTAACATCTGGAGGAATGTTACATTTTATTGACACTAGCTTAACATGTGAGCCTTTATAGTACAGATAATTCCACCCCCTTTCCGAAAGTGTTTTATCTGGCCTTTATTAAGCACCGGCGATTATCTGAATACTAGATTTCATTAAGAATTAATTTACAGTAAGTCATTTCCTCATGGTCTCCTTGGCAACCAACCCGTTAGTGTTGATTACCACCACCCCAATGCTAAAGGCAAAGGAATTAGAAAAGAGAAATGCATCTCCTGTGTTTCATATAACGCAGATTTAATAGACAGGAGTGTAGAAGTAATGATGTCTAATTGCAGCACACACCTGTCAGAGGTTATGTATTACTCTGTGTGTGTGTGTGTGTGTGTGTGTGTGTGTGTGTGTGTGTGTGTGTGTGTGTGTGTGT
>NC_065518.1:32021977-32045837 GCF_006386435.1 Epinephelus moara | reverse complement strand
GGTTGTGTGTTTCTCTGTGTGTGTGTGTGTGTGTGTGTGTGTGTGTGTGTGTGTGTGTGTGTGTGTGTGTGTGTGTGTTTGTGTGAGTGTGATTTAGCTTTTAGATGTGTTAAGGTGATCAGCTGGCTGATGTGATTGAGCAGGATAATCGTTCTGCCGATGTGATTGATCTGGAGCCGCTCCAGAGGGACTTGGCTATTGGACAGAGTGCAGCGGTGGGATATGGATGATAGAGGAGTGGAAGCAGTTACTGTGGGTCTGTGTTCGTTCTTCTGGGCTCATTAATCACGGTATAACTTCATGCCTGATAACTGATGTAGTTTTAGTTCTCCCAACACCCTGACATCTCAGTGACGTTACACACTGTTAATTCTTTATCTTGCATGTTGGAAACTGTTGACCGCACTGCTATGTCCTGGAGGCCTACTATATTTTGCTGACCAGTCACCTAATAAGGCATTAATATTTAATTACACACATCTCTCGGAGGATTGAATTGTGTCCAGATCCATCTGGTATCAGATTATAATGGCTGCAGTGTTTAGATTTTTTTTTCTCCGTACTGACTATTAACACTAATTCAGCTTTATCTTACCTGGTCTGCCAGTGATCACTGATCTCTTTGAAATAAACCCTTACAGTTAGAATCCTTAATGTTTGCATGAAACTAAGTTTAATACTGTTTATGTTTGGCAATTTTCTACAGTAGCCATTCAATGTATTTACATTCTGTAATTACCTCACTATACTGGTTTTCATTGTTAGTGGCCGAGTCTGCCATTCCTGCTCAGGACAGGAAACAATACAGCATGTGTTATTGTTTGTAATATTATGTCATTGATATTTGCCTCACTGAGTGTGCTTCCATCCACCTGTTTCGCACATTTTCAATTTGTGCATGAAGAAGTGTCACTTGGAAACACCAAAGAAATCAAAGAAAATCTCAAAATATCACAAAAAGGTAAGCATTGAGGAGGCACACCCTGGACTTGCCTCTCTCTGCCTCCAGTTAAGGTCCACTGCAGCGCTTTACTCTTTTCACATTTAAGAGTAGTAACTGAGCTCATGCTGGGACTCCTGCCCCTATCTCAAACTCTTGTACTGTTTTCACACTTTAGGGACCTCTGCTGTCTCTTAGTGTCTTAACCCTAGTTCCTGGTAAAGCAGTGCACATGCATGTGTTTAGAGTCAAATGTACAAATCCTTCTTGTCTCTTTATCAATTTCCGATCAACTTCAAGGTCCTTTTTGGAGGATTCTTGACATCAGTCACTGCATCTCCCCAAAATCTGGTGAGGTCACATTAAGAATAAAGATCAAAACATCTCTTACCTTTTTTTTTTTTTTCCCGTTTTTGTGTGTGTGGCCGCAATGTGCTCCTCATGCAGAGTATAGAGATGCAGCAAACTGGATGTCATTTCCAAAACCAATCCCATCCTCGTCACCAATTATGTTGTGGATTAAAGATACTCAAAACACAGGGTTGACATTTCGGGGTTTACTCACAAGGAAGCCAAAGAATTGGTACAGCATGACAATTTACAGTGTCTGACAAACAGTGACGGACTGGGACCAAAAAGAGGCCCTGGCATTTTTGACACAGAGGCCCCATGGCGGCGCATCGGCCAGCCAGGGGTGAAAAATTTTCATATTATTTTACAAAAAAAATATGCATTTTTACGTCATTTTAGATCATCAGTTCCTTATTTGTGAAAGAACAGGAATGGTGTCTCATATCCCCCCTCCCACATATTACTAGGTACTATGATTGATGATTTTACACATACTAACATAAAAAAACACTACCATTGGCGGAACGTTTCAGAGTGCCACAGAGACACAGACTGTTCCACAACTACCATAGAAACTCACACACTCACTCACTGCCTTGATGCACAATAGAAGAGTAGATATACAGACACAGTCACTATGAATGATACAATTGATTTGCATGGAAGCATGTGGAAAGCTAACCATATGATGAGAATGCAGAAATTCAAAACACACACCACGCAATCAACTCACTACAATCGCACTGGTACAGTAGACAACAATGCACAGCACACAAGATAATAAGGCAGCAGCAGAATCCCCATAAATTCAGGCATGTTCAAAGGCCAGACTAATAAGCTCAGTTAATAATACTAGCTCTATGTCTACCAAAAAACGAAAATCTGAAACACCACACAACTTCATCCTAAAGGCTTAGCCTACTTCCACCATTAACCATAGGCGCCCCCTCTTGGACAGAAGACAGCACAACCAAATTATAACAACAGAAACATAAATCTTACACCAACCACAATGCATGTTACAATAGCTTCACCAAAACATGAAAAGAGCACTGCACAGCCACAGTGCACACTTCAATAGCTCTATTAAAAGCACTAGTTACAACAGAAACAAGAAGGACCCTATGTGTTATAAGCAATAATAAATGTTACAGCAGCCACAATGCATATTACAATAGCTTCAGCAAAACATGACAAGAGCACTGCACAGCTAGAGTATAAAAATAAATATGTGTCTCATGTGTCTCTTTATTGTTTTATGTACTAATTGTTTTTATTGTTAAGCACGTTGTAACTCTGTTTTGAAAGGTGTTATACAAATTAAGTTATTATTTATTATTATTATTATGTCTTACCTTTAAGTAGTTAGCAGGCTGCAAAGGAGTTTGCTCTTCTCTGAGGCAGAGGCCGTACTGCTAGCTGCACTTGCTGCAGAGGTGCTCGGTCTGTCGCCGCTGGGTAAACACTTTTTTGTAAATAAATCTGATATTTTCGCATACTTTTCACTCTCTGCGAGCATAGCTTTCCTTTTTTTCTCTCTCTTTTTCTCCGCTCCACCCTTCTCCACCCGTCTTTTCGTGCCTTGATCCATTTTCTTTTCTTGTTGTGATGTTGTTGTTGATGTTGAGTGCATTACCCATCATTCATTTGTCACTTGTCAGATGTCAAATGTCATCACTCAATCATTTGTCACTTGTCAGATGTCAAATGTCATCACTCAATGATCGCGAGAAAACGCTTGATGACCAAAAACACTTTATATTACCGGTAGCCCCATTTCACTCATATTTATTTAAAATTATATTTAGGCTACTACTTTTGTGGGCAATAAAAATGTTTTGGGCCGCCAAGAGAAGATTTATTTATTTATTTTTTAATTTTTAATTTTTTAATTTTTTTTTTGCCTGCCGGCCGGCGGCTACAGGACCATGCGGCCGTTCTGGCATTTGCCCAAATGCCAGATGGCCAGTCCGTCACTGCTGACAAACAAGCAGTATCAGTTGACACACCTACAAGCTTTCCAATAAAAACATTAAAAGATGTTTCCCGTCACTTATGTTGCTGTGTCCTGTTATTCCGATAACCAGTTTGTTGAACAATTGCTTCTCCTCACATACCCAGTTTGGGCCAGAGTCACGTCAAGTCATTTGGCTGAAGTCATGTCTGGTCATCTACACCAGTAATTCCCAACTGGTGGGTCAGGGTCCAAAAGTGGGTCACAGGTCCATTCTGAATCGCAAACGTGTCAAGTTTGTAACACACTTCATTTTTAAGTACAGTGAATTTCCAGCACAGAGCTTTCATTCTGACGTGCCGTTTCCAGCTGTCAAGTAAGTGACTTACAGACAGCTACTTGACTTTGACAGCAAACTAACTCGATGACAAGACCAAACCCAAGTATGACGCTGAATATATTACACTGTGTGGACCTTGAACTAATGACTTAAGAGAAATATGGACCCGTGGCTGGACCAGTTAGGAACCACTGATCTACACTATAGGAGTTTATGACAGGTCATCTACACTATAGTTGGGGAATTGTAAAAAGGTGCAATAAAACAGATTCACTAAATCAATAATGGCTTACAGTCATATGTACCACCATTGCATAAGCCAGGGGTAATTACTACACTTGTCCTCAGGCCAGACTTTTTCATAGCAGACATTGTTATAATGGTGTTATTTTTGAATAATAACTGTGTTATCTTAAAACATTTTGCAACATCAGCCTCAATTTTTTTTCTTGTCCTCTCTAACCTTTTCCGCTCCACTTTTTCGCTTTCTTGATCCTTTATTATCCATTTCCTTTGCTCTTTCTGTCTTGATTTCATCTGATTAATTCTGCTTGACCTTTGACATTTCATGGATGGATTCACTTGAAGGGTTCAGGGGGAGGTGAGGACAGTCTGTACTACTGCACCTGCCTTACAGTAAAGGTAGCCTGTTGACAATTTTGGGGACCATGTTACCCCTAATCAGATGGGCTTTTTACATCATCAATTGGGCCTGCAGATCAATATATTTTTTCCCACATTGCTTTCCCATCTGGCATTTGCCAGAATTGCCAGATTGCCAGTCTGAGCCTGAGTAGCTGCTCAATGAGTGTTTGCTGTAGTATTGTAGGGGCGCAAAGGGAGAGATGCACAGATACTGTGTGAGGTGAGAGGGACAAGCGTGTGCTGGTGCTCTAATGACAACAGGGAGTTAGTTATCATAGTTTTACCAGCTTATCAATACACACAGCTCATGGAGGCAATTAAGGTACTTTAAAACCATTAGAGCCCCATTGTTGCAAGTCACAACTCAATCAAATCTGAACGCTTAGTCCTAATACACACTTTCTGATTCAGAGTGACAAACACTTAGAAGGATATCATTATCTCTGATACACATAGCGAAGAAACAGCCATAAATCCACTTAGGAATCATAGAAATGTGTAACTCCAAAAGTTTGATGTTTCCTTCTAAGTACTTAAGTGATAGTTGTCTATACATTCACAGGTACAAGTCTTAATAGTTGATACAGCATATTTTTAGTGGTGCGTCTTTGCAAAAATGTAAACATATGAAAGCCAAGACAAAAAAGACAGGGCTAAACTTGTAGCTGATTCTTTTTTTCACAATCCTAGTCAACAGTGTCATTAACCGCCATGATGTAAAGACATTAGTTCCTTCTAAAGTTTGGGTTAAAATGATCACTTGAAACATGGTATGTGAAATATGGGAATTTCGCAAATCTGGGGTTACCATCTAGAAAAAACCAAAGGAAAGGACTTTCTGACAGCAAAGTAATGCAGTGACAATATTCTGAATATAGCTTCCACTGATTCAGATTTTTTTGGGTAGGCCTTTTTTTAAGTGGTTAAAATACATTTTGCTGCTAATCTCCATCCATAGCAATACATGGTTTCGCTTCCCTGGTGGCACTCCCATCTGCTTTTCAAAACTGGAGGTGTGCCAAGTGCCATCTACTATAGGTATTACATTGACATGGATTTCAGAAAATCCCACTTTAAAATATCCAAACCATTCTTTTAAACTCAATAGAAATACCCATAAACTTGGCCCGTAAAATGTAACAACAGATACACCACATAGGACATTTATACATACTGATGTAATGTGATTTATCCACCCTGCTCCGTTCAGCCAGACAGGAACTAACCAGTGTTTCTTTGGTGCGTGTCAGAGTAACTTGGGTCCTTGGTATAGAATGAAGACAAATTCTTCAAGCTTCAGTGGCCACTGCCAGCAGGCTGGTGGCACAGTGGGGAAACAGCACACTCAGCAACAACCTTCATTCTGCACACAACACGCACCCAAATATGAAGACATCTGTTTGTGTGTATGACAGTGTGCTTATACATGAAGCTGTAAGGGAGTCTGACAAATGAGCAACAGCTAAAAAGTGCTGTATAGGAGAATAGCCTGCACGTCTCTGGTTGTTTTCAGATGTTTCTTTCAAAATAAAAGCTTCTCCTTCCACCATCTTCTCCCCTCTGTCCTAACTACATCATTTCTCTCCCTCAAGCACAAAAAATTAAGATAAATCAGGTCAAGGAGATTGTGGACTGTTGCTGAGCTATAATGACAGAACAACCCATCAACATCACCCACCTTGCAACACAACACCTCTGTTAATAAAATGAATGCTATCCTCCTCCACATCTCTCCCTGGGGCTCTCTGATAAGGGGTAATTGCCTCTTTGCTTATCTGAGGACTAAGATTAGCAGGATGGTATGGTCCTGAGCCCTCCTCCCCTGGACTAGCAGGGAAACCAGATAACTTTGCTTCAGGGACAGAAGAGACAGCATGAACAAATAGACATGGAGGGCTATGATCAGATAGGATGCTCATGCTAAAATACATACAACTCAAGGAAGCACTTGTTCAACCTTTACTGAAAAGACCAAAGCTAGCTCATACCATACTCAATCACTTAAGATCAGTCTTTAAATTGTTATTTCTATCGAAGGCCCTGCAGAAAGTTGTCTTATCACAACTTTTTTTTTTCTTATTTTAGACTGAAACAACAAATTTTAATAAGGTTCAGGAGTCAGTTTTGCTAAGATTAATTAACGTCTTGCTGCTGTCCTTTGTGCTGCTTTTGATTCAGTTGACCATTGTGTATACTCTTGGTCTGTCTTAAGCATGCCGTAGGCATTCAGAGTAAGACTTTAAAATGGTTTAAAGAGTACCTACAACAAAGATCAGTATCAGTTATGATACTCCTGCTACAGTCTCCTGTGGTGTACGCCAAGGCTCCATCCTAGGCCTATTTTATTTTCGTCATATATGCATCCACTGGGGTCTGTTTTTAGAATATTTAGCATCTCTTATCACTATTATGCCAACAACACACAGGTACAGTTCCTCTTGAAGTTAAAAACACATTAGGTAATAGTCAAATGGGACTAGTTTATTTCCTGAGAAGAGACGATATCTCTGACTAGCTTCTTTGTCCATCCTCTTTACATCACAAGTCTAACTGTGCTATAGAAGGGCAAGGCTAAATCAGTGGACTATCTCCGATTGTTCTCATTCTGAGGTTGTCAAATACCATTGCATTGTCAGTGATTTCAGCATCAGACACCAATGCCAAAGTCCAACTTTCATAGTGTTATGATACACCACTGGTCAGCCTGATGGCGTCGGTTGTGGCAGTTTGATACCCGGGGAGGAGGTGTCAGTACATACCACTGCCGGACAACACCTGTTGCAGCGGTATGATATGCAGCGTCACATTGAAATGCTGCCGGTAACTACGTAACATAAGGAGCTGAACAGTGCCTATATGGTGGGTCCAGTAAACCCTGGACTTTGACCGTTGAGCTGGTGTTTGCTTCCAAAGTAGAGCTAAACCGATCCACATGCTTTTGTTGCCTTAACCTAACCACATGCTTTTGTTGACGTCCCTGCATTGGTTGCGGCATCCTAGTCAGCAGCAGATGCAGAAGGCTGCCTAGCACTTAATATGTTGACGCGAAAGTCCACTGACAAAGCAGCAATATGTGACGACTTGGGATGAGAATGTGTTGAGTGATCCTGTAAGGATTCTAACTTTAACACTAGTGCTCATGTGTTTAAATACTGCTTAATGAACAAATGTACATGCTCCTTTTCACCTTCACTAAAACTCTCATCAAGTTGTCAGTTGTTACAGAGGAAGAATCATAACGGTATGATGGATGATACCCGCAGCTTGGAAATCGATGACAACTGTGAACAAGCCAAACAAGCCGAACAATTATCAATCAAATTATACTTTGGAAAGACAGAATAAAGGGACCAAGAAGGAGTGCACAGAGTTAGAGACAAAAGGACAAATAGATCAGCAGAGACAGATAAATATGAACATTATCTGTCAGCATGAAATTGGTTCTTGTCTCTTCTGCTGCCTGCTCCTCTTTGTCATTAAGCTGCAGGGCCAAGGAGGGATGTAATGACCTACAAATAGGTGGAGACTTCACCACAGCTTATTTTACAACTCCAGCTCTTTGCTTCTGTATTCAAACCCATGTTACATGAGTTAATACACTTTTGCTGGGCTAATGATTTTTATGTAGTCATGCATGTAGTATAGAAATCTGAAACGCAGGAAATAGATATGGATGAATAACTGTGCACAATAAATACAGATGAAAAAATATACAATATAACAAAAATATGCTTAAAATGACCAAAAATTAAAAAATAATTTATTAAAAACACTTCCATGTATTTATTCATTTTTTCTTCATTAATTATCTGTTTATTTTCATTTAAAATAATTTATGTAATGCCACAGTTTTTCCCCATTCATTTTGGAAGGCATGGTCAGGTAATAAAGAACAAAGTATTTGCTAATACTAGTGCAATTGTAGCTTGGCTACCATCAGACTTATCATACAAGGGAAACATAAAAAAGTAAATGTGGAAATTAGGGTTGTCCCGATGCCTTTTTTTTTGCTCCTGATCCGATTCCGATACTTAATAAACACTGTCTTGCTGATACCGATCCAATACTGATCCAATATTCCAATCCGATACAGTTTGCCGATACACAGTTGCAGTGCTGACTTCAAGTAGGCCTACATTAAAGTTAATAATACCAAAGCAGCTTATGCTTCACAGATGAATTACATGAAAAAAATGCCCACATCCAAGCTCTTCCTTAATGCATTTTTATTTAAGAACTAGGCTTATACAGCAAATAACTGGAGCCATTAGGAGTCTGAACATTTCTGGTCACTGGCCAGACAAAAACAAATAACAAAAGCATCAGGACTTTAGTCAAGAAAAAAATTTTGACCTCTTCCACTTAGTGCAACATTATTTTAACATTTTACTTGTATAAAACTAGAATAAGATGTGCTGTGAGGTAGTTTGATATCACCACAGTGTATGTGGCAATGTGTGTAGGAGAGGCACTTGCTCCACATCAAATAGTGCCGTACTGAAGTGCAACTACAAATTATCACAGCAAAATAATTCCACTTGCAAGTGGTAGATGTGATATATATTGTTTGTCTCAATGAAAACAAAATCTGTTTAATATTTAACTAATATAGACCTAGCCTACAACAAGAGGACAACCTAAATCTCAAGTCTTGTAGCAGCTTAACTTAAAAAAAAATCAGTTTCTTACTACTTGAAGTAGCAGCAATAAATAAAGTAAAATCACAAGGAAGTTTTTTTTTTTTATAATCAAGTAGGTCCAGTTCTTAAAGTACTGCTTCAAACAAGGTTTGTGCTAGTCTCGCCACCAGACAATCAGAGATCTCCGCCTTCTGATAGTCTGGGGACACTCCTTTCTAAAGTGTGTTTAACACACCGGTGAAAACGGCCAGCAACAAAGCAACGCCTCTTGCATTTTTGAAAAGGACACGCCTTCTCGGAAATGTGCGCTCCCCCATTTCTCGTCCGCAAGGAAACAAACACACAGAGAGCTTTAAAATGGATCCGAGAGATTTAACTCCGTTTTATTATAGGTGTGCTCATCTGTGAAGAAAATATTTTTTCCAGCGGATGTCTTAGTTACAACATTATTGAGCTAACTGGAGTAGTTTCATGTCATATCCGACAACAGGAGGCTTTTAACAGATGACGTCCTGATAGTAGCTTTGCTGCTGCTGTTAGCTGTCCCTGTCAGCTGCATCATCCACTGATGCTTTCTCGACATCATGATTTCCCAAAACTGAATAAATACCACACATAGCAACACAAAACTGCTTTGCTAGCTCAATCATGTTGTAACTAAGATATCCGCTGGAAAAGATATTTTTTTCACGGACCGTTTAATGAGTTATTACCTATTACAGACACCGCTAACGGTTAGCCCAGCTAAACGTGCACACAGAAATAGTAATGTTTGTTCAATCATTGTGTTTATAGACTTTACAAACATCGGATTAGTCTAAACGGTGATACAGTGATGTGAAAAATGTGATATATATATATGTATATGTATATATAGCTAAAAGCTCTGCTGGTTTTCTACCCAGAAGTATTTGTAAACAACAAGGCGATTCCCTCTATAGTCCGGACGGACGGATGAGTCATGGCCTTGTAAAAGATTATGTTTGTTTCTTTTAGTTGGCGAGAATGTGTCGCCGCAAACGCGACAAATATCCACTAACTTTGACGACGTTTTCTGCGAGCACGGCTGAGCCATTTTGTACCGCTACACGTGTTTCTAGTGAGACTATGTTTACAAGCACAAGAGTTCAGCGAGCCACCGAAGGACCGCCCTGCAGATTTACTATTGGTTCTGCAACGTAGGGAGTTTTTTTAAACTCTAAAGACTGACTTGTGAGTCTAGGTTTGTGCTCACAGATAAAGAAAAAAAAAGCATATTCTTTCGCTCACTACCAAATGTGGTGAAGATTCTTTCTAAGGAACACAAGCTTCTCAGTTCAGCGTACATCCGATTCCTAGTTTCAGTAAGGATATGTGAGACTGCACTAAAGACTCTCTCAGAGTCCACACTCATACAGGGCGCACAGCGAAACCTGGTAGCAACAGCAGCCAGTAAAGGATACTGTTTAGCATGTGCCTTCCACAACTGTAGTGGACTGGATGATCTTGGGATGGTTTGCTCACCAAGGTAGGTCTGTATTTCACCTGCTGACGAGGAGCTCACAGACCCTGCATCCACCTCCTCTAAGATCTCATCAAACACACTGCCAATGCTGCAGTGTGCTTCATTTTGACGTGGTGCTTTTCTCAAAGGCTCTGCCTCAGCCACTGGCCCTGGCTCTTCACAGATGGCCCTTCCTCCCTCTAACTTCTCCATCTCCAGGATGAGCGCAGCCTTTGCCTGCCTCAGACTGTCGGGATGCGTAAAGTATCTGAAAATATAGATACAGATAGAGGGCTCTAGTTTCGCAGCGCAGCGCAGGGTGGCGCAGGGTGGCGAACCCCGTGCAGAGCTAGTTTTGAGCAGCGCAACCCAAGGCACGCTCAGTTTGGTAGTTTGGCAGACCGAGGTGCGCTGAGATGGGTGTGGCGGCACAGCAGGGGGAGGTGTCGACAGATGCAGCTTGGCGCAGTGACAGTTCCATGCCAAAAGGCTTTGCCGAAGGTGCGCTAAAAGCTCGCCAACTGGAACCAGGTCTACTGTCAACGCAGGCGGAGCGCAGCCGGTGTAAGCTGAAGTTTGGCTGACCGGCGGACAGTGCGCACACGTCACCAAAACCTCACAGACAGGTCTCCAGAATGTCAGGCACATTAACGATGCAATAAATACCCAAAAAAAACACTATTCAATGCAACTATCTGCAATCAGCACATAAATGTATCTCTATATCGACTGTCCNTATGAGATTCACGGAACTGATTTGCGTGCAATACCGCAGCCTTCATCTCAAAATTACAATCGATCCAGTGGACAGTGAGACTAAGCAAAGCCATCGGGCTTACATCAGAACTCCAAATGTCTGTGGTCAGTGAAATAGCGGGCACGTCCGATAACAGACTATGCAGATGGGCACGAACCTTGTTGTACAGGGCCGGCAGCACGTTGTCTGCCATGTAGTGTCGGGAGGGGAGGGCATACCTTGGCTCCAACAAAAATAAAAGACGGCGAAAACCAATATCATCCACTATATAAATGGGCTGGTTGTCCAACGCGATTAATTCGGCGACCTGCTCTGTGATCTTCTTAGCTTTCGTGCTTTCACAAGGAAGTTTCTCTTTCCATGTAGGAGTAGCCTCCAGGGTTAGCTGCTTCGCGGTAGCAATGTTTTGCTCTTTCTGTGTTAACTCATCGTATTCCTTGGCGTGCTTTTTCAGATGCTTCCGCAAGTTTGAGGTGTTGAAAGTAGCTCTGTTAAGGCCGCCTCGTGAAACCTCTGCACTGCAAACATTGCAAGTAGCTGATGGACTATCTTCTTTTTCGAGTTTAAAATAACTCCACACTAAAGACACTGTAGCTGCATTCTAGCCAGCGCCGAGCTCTGTGCATGGACATGCGCAAATGGCACTGCTCTGTCTGCGTTCTGCTTTACGGCCCGTAAAAGCAGAACGACACATGCAGACTGCCGTGAATGGGGAGCCGTTGCTAGAAAAAAATAACACGGTATCGGGTGTGTTTCCGCCTCAGTCAGATCCGATTCGATGCTTTTAAAAAGGCTGGTATCGGGGCCCAACAACACTAGTGGAAATGACTAAATATGTAACTACATCAATGAAGGCAGAAATACAGAAAGCGTGTGTGTAAAATGCAGAAATTGTATTTCTGCATTTAAAATTGTTAATTTATATAAATGCATTGTGTACATTTATTGATTTATATATTCCTCTAGTTCCTTATAAGTTAAAGGGATAGTTTGGATTTTTTGAAGTGGGGTTGCGGGGAGTACTTATCCAAAGTGTTTTACATACAGTAGATGTAAGCTGGCATGCCCCCAGTAAGAAGAGGCAGGCTGAAATCCAACACTGTAGCTAACCAATGTATTGCTGTGGATAGGGGATTGTATCAAAACATATTATAGCCTCCCAAAATAATCAATAGCACTTTAAGCGTATGCTACACTGAGAGCATTTTCAGTGTTTTACCTCTCTGTTAGACAGCGCTTTCTGACAGGGAAGCCGTCAATGGCTCAGTTCCCCATCCATGATCTCCTCAAAGTCACCAGACCATTGACAAAAAGAGTGATTTTAGCCCACAGAACACTGGAGCTGCTGGTCTACTGCTGCCTCAATCAGTTAAGTTGTGTTGTAGTGTGACTTCGGTTAATCCAGACTAACCCCTTTAAAACACAAAAGCCATACTAACACAAACAAAATAATTGTTTAAGGCAGTGGTAAACCAGCACCTCCTGTGTTAAGCAATGTTAAATTACTGTTTTTCTCAAAGGAGTTTTGCTTTGAAAAAAATGTTATAACATTTTCCTGTTGGAAATCACTGTCTGACAGCAAGGTAAAGCAGTGACAGTATTTATAGGAATTTTTAAGTGGCCAAAATATATTTTTTCTGACCCCGCCGCAGCAGTACATTGCTTAGATTCCATGTCAGACTTCAGCCTGATTCTAAAAACTGGGGATGTGCCAACTGACATCTATTGCAGGTAATATACTGGCTATGGATAAGTGCCCCCTACAAACCCACTTCAGAAAATCTGAACCATCCCATGATTGTTAAGTCATATCGATTTTAGGAAAAATAAAACATCTTTTTCTTTAAAATGAAAAGTTGAATTCATAAACTTGGTTAGACACTGCCATGTAACAGACATTATGGAGTCAGTTTCCTGACTTAATTACTTTTACTTCTCTACTTGTGCTGCTGCTGTTAAACTTTTAGAATGCCACTGGTCAACTTTTCAGTACTTTAATTACAAAAGTTAAACAAGAAGCTAATACACATGCACATACACACTTCTCACTGTTTCCTGCTTGTGGTCCTATTCCACTTGCTCTCAGTCAGGATGCCATGATAACATGATAATGCCTGTATTGTAACTCATTCAAAGAAAGCTTGAGATATTAAGTGAAATTCAATGTGCTGCTATCCCGTAATTACCACGTTGCCACATTTGCCACCGTTTGGAAAAAGTTACTTAATTTCGCTTTAAGGCAAAACAGAAAGAATCTTTCTAATCAAATTCTCACGTTTAGTTTTCCTGACCTCTCTAACACATACTCACATTTACTTAGCTGCAGTAGTATTCAGCACATGTGCATACACACACACACACACACACACACACACAAAACGGGCTTTTGCAATTTAAAATTCAAGACCAAATCATGGAGTGAATTAAAATGGGGTGTATCTGTACACAAATCACCGAGAGCTTTGGGCAGCAATAGTCACACTTCAAATGGTTTTACAATTTAATTGCTCACTGTTGATAGGTTGAGGCTTGGAAAAACACAGTGTAACGTGAGCACACACACACGGGCCCACACATGGGACCAGAGAAATGACTTGATAGAGCAATCTAAATTTGAGTCAGATGCTGAGAGGGGTTGTTAGTCCGCAGACTTCGGGGGGATTTATGAAGCAGAAAAGGACTAAAAGCCACCTACATGCAGGCCTTGCAAGACTGCATTGGTATGCAGCGCCTGGTGGCGACCCAAATTAAAAAGGAATGTATTACACAGGATTTTACACTTGGCCGACCAGGCTGAAGAAAACTCATCAATCCACAGAGTAAGAGATAACTCCAAAGGGAGGGCGGTGGGGTGTGTATGGGAGAGGGGTACTTGCTTCTATTTATTTTCTGACCTTCTGAAAAACATGCAAACAGACCCAACTATATGCAGATATTTCCCATTATTACTGTCTTTCACGTTTTTCATTTTACATATTTTCAGGTAACACACTCTTCTATATATATAATTCAAATACCAGTACTACAGCCTGTGTAAGGTCCACAGTCAGTTTCAAATGTTTTGTTTGTTGGGACTGGACTCTGAACTTCGTCTTTCTCAGATTTGACTCAGGATATGTTGGTTTGGACTTTTTACTGGTCTTTGGACATGTTGGTTGTGACTGGACTAGACTGTGGATGTGCTGGTCTTGACTTATGACTGGACTTTGGACACTTTTTTGACTTGGAACTTGGTTTTGATTCATAACAGGACTCTTGACTTGTTGGTTATGACTTGTGACTGGTCTTGGCTTTTGACATGACTTCTTGACTTGGGATTTGGTTTGGAGCAGGTTGGTCTCAACTTGGGACTTGTTGGTCTTGACTTAGGACTAGACTTGAAAGTTGTTGGTCTTAACTTGGGTCTGAACCAGGGCTAGCTGTTCATGATTTGGAACAATGTTCTGGAGCTGATGGTCTTGATTTGGTACTTGGGATTGGACTTTCTGTCTTGACTTGAAGTCTGACTGAGGACTTATCGGTCTTGATTTAATACTTTACTTGGGATTTGTCTGTCTTGACTTGAAATTTACTTGGGACTCATTGGCCTCGATATGGGACTTGACTCTGAATTTATTAGTTTTGATTTAGGAATTGGATTCTGGATTTGTAGACCTCAACCTCTGACAGGACTCGTGACTTGTTGGTCTTGACTTGGGAATTAGCTTGGGATATGTTAGTCTTGACTTGGGACTGGACATGGGACTTCTCAAGCTTTAATTTAGGACCAGACACAATGACTAATTGGACTTGACCTGGGACTTGTTGGTCTGTATGACTTGTTGTCACTATGGAATGGACTTGGGATTTGTTGGTCCTAACTTGGGTCTGAGCCAAGGGCTTGTTGACCATGACTTGGGACTATATTCCTGACTTGTTGGCCTTGACTTGATACTTGACTCAGGGCTTGTTGGTCTTGATTTAGTATTGGACACTGGACCTGTTGGACTTGACTTATGACTGGACTTGAGGAGTTGTTGGTTTTGACTAGAGGATGGGCTTAGGATATGTTGGTCTTGATTTAGGACTGGGCTTGGGACTTCTTTAGCTTGATATAGGACCAGACACAAGAGTAGTTGGATTTAGTTTGGGACTTGTTGGTCTTTAGGACTTTTCTCATTAGTGACTGGACTTGGGATTTGTTGGTGTTAACTTGGGTCTGAACCCAGGGCTTGTTGATCTTGTCTTGGGACTAATTCCTATGGGAATATGCACTACTTAAGAACAATATCAATTTTATTAGTACATGGTGTAAAGTTAAAATTCTCTGTCTTCATTACAGCAAACCTTTTTTTTGGGGGATACAATTCAGTACACTACAACTGTATCAGAACTGTAATTTTGGAATACCTAATGCAAACCAAAAATTTCCTCATGCTATTTCATATTAAAAGCTTTCAACTGACAATGTATGTCCTGGCTTTTATTATGAAGCAGCCACAGGAAGTGTACTAACCTCAAAGTATTTGTCACTGAGGTGTGTAGTGCTTTGCGAGTGGTGCTATTGTTCCTCAAAATGAGTCTACAGGAGACATGGACACATTCTGCATTGTTTTGTCATCAGTTCAGCTCAGATGAATTATAAATGCATGTGCATTTAGTAATATTACCAAAAACTAACTTATACACAGCGACATTTCCACAGTACTATTCCAGGAATTCTAGATGAGTGCCTGGAGGGGTAAATATTTTTGTCCTGAGGCTCTCTAGGAAGTTATTCTATTTAATGGCAACTGTTAGATCGATTGATAGACTAGAAGACGTCATTGAAAGTTAGGCTCTGACTCCTCGTGGCTTTTGAGGTTAAATACTTTGTGTAGTAGCTACTATAAATCAATTTCCTCCATGTGCCCTGAATTCCGCTTCCCATTAATTAAAAAGGATTTGTGAGAATTAATTGGTGTGCCTTGTAAGCCACCTTATCAAATGTAAATTGCTTATTGAGGCAAAGTAATTAAAAGGAAACCCACACCCCAGGAACTCCATCTGTGTGTTAAGGACCTCCACGCACTCAGACAACAGGTTAGGGGCAATGCACAGTGCAAGATTTTTGATATGATGTCAACTCAATTAAGTCAGCCCACACAAACGGTGGGAGATCAGGGGCGAAAACTCCCCTCTCAGTTTTGCTTCAGGGTTGTCTCCCAGCTCCTTGATCTACACAAAGACGCTACAATAGCAATTTAATTAGTTGAAGAAATCTTGTAGTGTCACTCAACCCTGTGGGACAAATGAACAAACTAACTGTGCGCACGCACACACACACACACACACACACACACACACACACAGACACACACACACACACACACACACACACACACACACACACAGTAATTACAGCACTCACTATTACTACAAAGAATACAGAGGTGTATAAAAGTTCCTTTGTGATTTTGAAAATATTCAATACCTCCATATGCAGATTTGAATAATTAAATGGATATTTTTCTAACTTATTGCTGCTGTTGTCATGTTTGTGTTTGATGCTGCTATTTTACTCTGTCTTGGCTTGGTCTCAATTGAAGAAGTGGTTTTACAGTAATCTCAATATGACTTCCTGGTTAAATAAATAGGGGATAAAGGGTGAGTTCAGCCAGTTTTTACTTATGGCAGCTTTTAAGTGAGGGACAATAATGACTCCAACTAAGGTATATACACATATTTCAGGATGTTGTGCATCCCTGTGAATAGTCACTCTGGATCTAAACTAAACCATTTTCAAAATATGACTTACCAAAAAAGTGGTCTCTTGGCTCAGCTCTCCCATGATGAGGGGTGAGTTGAGCCACGTGGGTGTAAATTGCTCCACTGATAATGTTTAAGTAAAATAAAACATTTTACTTAGTATAATAAAACATTTTACTAAAAAACAATATCGATTCACTTCTTAAAAGTTTTATTTAAAAATAAAGTCCAACTTCAAAGGCTAGTTTTCTTTAACAAAGCCACAATTTCCCAAACAAGTTCCAAACAAAGAACAAATTTCTCCAATTCTAACAGATCCAGCCTCCTACTCAACATCCCACCCACTAAACTGGCTGTGCTACTGAGTTTTTCTGGTTTTAGTAGTTTCATAGTGATAGAGTGATGATAGAATACATCAGCTTCCGTTTACAGACACATAGCATTATGATTTTAGGTCTAAAATTAACATTTTTAAAATAAAATTATTTCAGTGTTAAGAATGAAATGTAGAATTACACCAAAATATTATTTTGATGATGATCACAAGTGAGGTGAGTTGAGCCACTGGCGCTACTCACCCCAGGCGTTGTGACTCCAATCACCCCACCTCCGCCATTTTTAAAAACTTTCATTATCCAGCAAAATACAGATAATATCATTCTAACAGTATAGTCTCATATTGTAGCTTCCTAAAGCACTAACACATGTGTGAGGTTATTTCAAACTTGTCTGTAATTGTTCAAACACAAGGAACATGAGTCCTTGAATGAAAAAAAATCACTTTGTACAACAAAGAACAGTAAATGTGCATACCATCTATTCCATTTGCTTCTCTCCTCCGCAGGGTGAGTAAAATGTGTGGTCACATGACCATTTTTTACTATGGTCGCCCAGAAACAAGGAGTAGCTCAACTCTCCAACCAGTTCAAATCACCCCACTATCAAATCAATTTCAAATTCATATAACTTAACCATAGTGTCAGTCTATCCATATACTTTCAATATTCAATTCAATTCAATTTTATTTATAAAGCCCAATATCACAAATCACAATTTACCTCACAGGGCTTTACAGCATACGACANTATGTTGAAAGTATGTATTAATATCTGGCAGTATACATGTGTGACAATAGTCATATGTGTATATATTGCAATATAATAATTTAGTAAACAATTTAATTTCATTTAGATTTAAAGGTAACATAACCACATTAAAGAAATGGTTGCTACAATGCTAAGCTAGTTACTTTTTAGCAGGAGTAGTTTTTTTTCTTTACCAGTTTACTAAGTTTTACAGATTTACTAAGATACTTGTTCATCAAAAAGTAATATTGTTCAATTACAGATTACAGGTGGGGACAAATAATGTTAATTTAGCATTAGCAAAGACTAGCCCTGGCAATCTCCTTAGCTAGCTTTAAGCAGTGTTACTAACTTAGCGACTTTTTCACTAGTGAGGCAACTTTTCAGACCCCTTTATCTTTATTTATTTATTTATCTTTTTTTTAAAAGCGGCTAACAAAATGTCTAGCGACTTTTTGGACAGACCTTAACTCGTCTACTTGAAGGAAACTGCCATAATTTCTCAGTGAATGGTTAACTAATGGAGCTCTAATGTGGCTCTCTGGACTGTGTTCATTGGGTGAGACGAAGCAAAAGTATGTTCACTTGACCAATCATCAGCCAGTAAGACACAATGGATGAGCTGTGAACGTGCATACCCAGTGACCAATCACTGATCCCCATTTTTTTTATTCTAAATGCTTTAACTTTACTGTCTAGATGTGATGTGGTTTGCCAAAATTAACATTGATGAATTTATTTCATCTCTCTTTTCTTGATACGTTAGAGTTAATATAACAGCCTGCATACTAATATTTAATATTAGAGGTAGATTTTGATGCACATTGAGGACCTGCTTAAAAATAGCCAAAATAGCTAATGATATAGCTAGTTACAATAACCTTAGTTCAACTTGATTTCCTTTGGATTTTTTAAAATCTTGTATGGACGTATATATACATAATAACATCATGACATGGACCCCAGGAAGAATAGCTGCTGTTTCGGCTGCAGCTAATGGGGATCCTAATAAATGAAATGAAATGACATTGTAAATATGCAAATTAGCACACGATATTATCTAGCGACCTTTATTAGTTTGAGCTGTCTCAAGTCATTCTTTTTTGTGTCTTGACTTTCTAACAAAAACAAGCAAGTAAATTTATCTTTAGGGAAGACTAGCCCTGGCAATCTTTTTAAAGTGGCTCGCAAAATGTCTAGCAACTTTCTGGACAGCCCTTAACTCCTCTACTTGAAGGGAACTGCTATAATTTCTCAGTCAATGTGCGTTTTTCGTCTTAGCACATGCAAATGGTAAAGTTGACGTAAACACCAATGCATGAACATCAACAACCAATAGCTACTCTCTCTCTCTCCAGCACCAAACAGGAAGCAAGAAACTGGTTACATAGTAAACATAGAGGGGACTTTGGAGAGGCATAAGCGCATGAACAAATCTTGGTTCTCTTGGACTGTGGAAAACGAGAAGAAACTGGTGGGGATGTGGCGTGTACAAGAGTTTGTGTTTAATCTGGCATACATCTGATCCATCAACTACCACTTATTTTAGTCACAAATCTTGATTGCTTCCCTCTCTTTCTCATGGTCTTCTCCTGCTAAAATGATGCAGCTAATCAACGGAGGCTGATAGCAAATTGAGTCAACAAAATCTAAAATGTAAAGTATGTGCGCAAATAGTTTATCTTTATGGATTATATTGATGCAGGATTGACAAGAATACCATTATGATGTATTTTATCTTGTGTTTCTAGACTTATGTGTTTTTGCGGACACATAAGGAATGTGTTACTATGCCATATTTCTTAAAGGGATGGCATAAAATTTTCACCAGGAGCAGAACCATAGACAGCATTTTTCCAAGTGTAACTGGCGTAACTGACGTAACTACTGTAATGTCACCCACCAGTTTGTGGACTCCCAGTATGAAGACTCAAGTTTGGCATCTTGAGTTAGGTTAATTTGGGCATTTTAACATGGGGCTCTATAAGGATTGACTCACTTTTGGAGCCAGCCTCAATTGGCCTTTCGGAGAACTGCAGTTTTTGGCACTTCATGTTGGCTTTATTTTTCAGTCCTGGAAGTAGACACTTGAGCAGGATAAGAAATAATCTCAACAAGAATTAAGTTGTTGTCTTGCAAATAATGACCCTGCAAGATCCCCAGTCTTTAAACAATGTTATAGTGTGACTAAAAATTCACATTGTCTTTAGATGTGAGAGGGTGTCAGACTTTAGTCTTTTTCTCAGTCTTTTATAAAGTCTCCCAGTGTATGGTAGGTATTAGTTTTTAGCCATGTTATGTAGTTATTTTCTGGTCTTGACTCAATTCTGACCAAACGTGGTTACTGTGTTTTGTCATTGTTGGATAAACACTCATCTGTTTATCATGAGTCACAAAATGAAGCATCATGTTAGCTGTGGCACAGCATTTAATCTGCTATCATACATCCTCCTGATCATGACATCACTGTTGCTGGTAGGATGTGCTCCTCCCTGCCTCACACTGCTGTTACCAGCTGTGCTGATTGATTTCTCCCTCAATCACCCTCACCCCTGTGCTTGGTAATGACATCACTTACCTGGTGCATGAGAGATTTCTTGCCATAAATGAAGTCTGATTTAAAATATGCCATTTCAGCGTCTTATATCAGTGATTTGAACACTGTTCTCTGACACTACAGTGAATGACTTGTTGAGTGCCGCTCAGCAGTTGGCCCCAGAGTTGACTCTTTACCAATGAAAATATCCACCACTATCTCCAAAGGACACTAAAAGACGCCAGATGATGTTATATGGTCATTTATATATTGGTGATGTCATCGCTTATACATATAGGATAACTGAAGCATTTTACAACTTTGCTGTATTAGATTCAATAGAAAAATCCTCCACAAAACATTAGAATGGCATGAGAGCTATGGCACTGACACTGTAGTGCACCCCTATGTCACGCTTCAAAAAGTTCCAATCTAGAGAGGGTTTCGGAGTAAGAGAGTCAACGTAAGCATAGCAACTCACTGCAACTGAACTTCCACTCCCTCAGTGAGTGGTGTCTTCCTGCTTGCCTCAGGCCCACCGCAACTGTCAGCAGAAGGGTCGTAGTGTGCAGTTACTCTGAGCAGCAAGCATTAACATTAATTACAATATTTTATATTTCAGTATATTTCAAATATGTTGGAATAAACTTTTCTGTATCTCTTTTTCCCTCATGATCAAAGTAAGTCGCTAAGTTTGTTGCAAGTTGATTTTAAAGTTGCTAAGAGGGTCTGAGAAGTCAGAGCAAGAATGTCATCAAGTTGGCAGCAGTGATCAGCTCTAAAGCTCTGATCTTTAATGGAAATCTGCAAATCTGATTAAACCAGTAATAAACCATCTGCATGTTTTCATTAACACATTTTGATATGTCCTTTATTCTCTTAATCTATAAAATACATGTTGCCACAGGGCCCAAAATTTAAACTGCCATTTAAGGATGAAAAGTTATTGAAAGCCCTTCTACATAGGGAGCAGGTCCTCCTCCACAGAGTCGGCCATGTTTCTGCAGTTGCCCAGAATGGACAAACCAAATGTGGTTATGCTGAACTGGCAGCTTGAATTCAGTGGTATGAAGACCATTGTGGGTTCTCATCAAGCAGCAGCCCATGAGCCAAAAAATTAAGGCCAATGGAGAAGTACCTAAAACTGCAATTCCTCTAATGACCATTTGAGGCTGGCTCTCAAAACAAGCATCAACCCCCATATTATCCCTTATGTTAAAATGCCCGACTGTACAGCAAAAGTAAACATGTTCACAGCCTGATACAAAAAACGCTTTGGGTCTTTACAGTGGCGGAGCCAGAACGTAGCTAATGGGTGGGCCTGCAAAAATTTGGATGGGCCTGATTATTTTTAAAGCTGAGATGTCTGTGGATTTAGTAACAAGAAGATACTAAAACATGACTAAAACTGTGTGCCCGCACAAAGCCAGAAATATGCATACACATTATTTTCGGCATATTTGTAAAGCCGTGTGACGCTTGATTCTGTTTTATAACTCTCAGTTAATGTACATATTTGGACATATTTGATGAAGCCTTATTGTTTTGCTGCTATTAAACAATGAGAGACATGTTTTCTCCGTTTACTTAATAGCATAAATATTCACACTACTGCGCACGGGGAGACAGAGACCTGCTCTGCTCCAGACACACTCAGCACCTTGGACAGCACGGCGCACCTGACTGTTGTCGCTACAGTTACTAGCCTATAAGGTTAATTCATAAAGTTGGTGATTTGCAAGTGGGTTGGATACAGCACAGATATTGAAATGTCAGACCAATGGAACATGTTCAGAGCCTCCTCACAGGCTCACACAAACGCAATCATAACATACCACGGCGGGCCAGAATAAAAAAAAAAACAGTCTTACCTGCAGTTGCTACACAAGGCAGAGTCTTCTGGGTTTGGAGTTAAAAGCGTTGATTATGTCATCATAATCCGAACTGTCTCTCTTTCAAATGACAGGAGTGTAAGGTTGTTGAGGCATCCAATCAGCATGGATGATCTCAGGCGCGCCTGGATCCTGTTGGGAGAAAACTCTCGACGCTGCAGGAGGTCAAAGGGAGCGTTATGATGGCCCTTAACAGACTGTTCATGTTAGGAAAAATGTCCGACGGGCAGCTGCCCAATATTTCCATCAGTGTGGGGAAGTTGTTCTGATCCATTTTCTGTCTGATGTGCTGAGTGAACACAGAATGTTCAGCATCAGCTATTTCAATCCCATACAAGTCTTTTAAAATGTCTTTGTCTCCAAAAGTGGCAGATCCAGGTGCAAAAAAGGCCGATGCTCTCATGATTCCATATGTGTCCTCTTTAAATCGGCTGTTTAACTCCGATACCTGCCTGTCCAGAACACTGTTCCACAAAGCCTTTAAGCCTATTTTATCCTAATAGCCTAATATATCTCTGCAACCACAAGGTCTATTTGAATACTTTTGGTGTCATGGTAAAGGGAACACTTGTCAGATTTGTTAAGATGTGTAAATATCAGTACATGTGTTATATGTGAAGAGTAAATGAAGATGGCACACAGCACAAATGAAATATTTTGAGGTTCGCCTAAAAAAGCATTTTCAGGATGAGTATCGCTTTGGAATGATGCAGCTGCAGCTCTAAACCTCTATCAAATCATAGTACAATATGTGAACATTAACTCTGCAAAGCTTGATTCTGATAAAGTGAAGCAGAACAATATTAGAGAGGTTTAGGACAGAAAATCCAGACGAGCTCTCCAAAATTGCACCACGTTTGCGTGTGATTTTTGTCATGTACAATCCTATATCTTTCATTTTTTGTTTCTGTAAATCTCTGCTGATGTTTAGGATATACACACAGAACTGCCTGTTTCGTTTCTTTACTCTATTTCCCACTCCAAACTGACCAATACACACCTACTACATTTGAACCTGGGTTTCTATTCTGAGCTTTGGAGGCCCGTATCTCTGCAATGGCTTGGCCGATTTGAGGGACTGACACCTCGTTTGATTCGTTAGAGCCAATAGAATGACGCTATACCCACCAAAAGCACTGTAAGCCAATCAGAGTCAGCAGAACGCGTTGTGGGGATATGGGTCCGTCCCAAGTCTCTTAAATTACTGCTAGTTATCTTACCTAGCTGACTTTGCTAGCTGTTTAGCCCCTCCCACCTAGGAAAAAACGCGAGGAGCTAGCGCTAGGAGCGATGAGCAAGCATTGTCAGTTTAAGAGACATGAGACGGCCTTACTCTGAAGCGTCACGTGAAGCAACGTCCATTCCTGATGACGGCCGCACAGCTGGATCTGCTGCATAACGGAGCCAGCGTTTGGCGTACATCCCAAGTCACATTAAATTCGCTGATCAAAGCCGTAAACAACCCCCCCCCCCCCCCCCGACCCCGCGCGCTGAATTGTAGACATTTGAG
>NC_065518.1:31960425-32021763 GCF_006386435.1 Epinephelus moara | reverse complement strand
CCACTC
The DNA here is from genome assembly GCF_006386435.1 of Epinephelus moara. NCBI lineage: Eukaryota > Metazoa > Chordata > Actinopteri > Perciformes > Serranidae > Epinephelus > Epinephelus moara. Next base: position 32,021,757 of record NC_065518.1, on the reverse strand, counting down.
ACATGACATGCAGGACAATTAATGATGGGCAAATGTGTGTGTGTGTGTGTGTGTGTGTGTGTGTTCGTGTGTGTGTGCGTGTGTGGTGTTATATCAACACGTGTGGTTCTGGACATGAGCTGCTGCACATTTAACAACCACACATCACCGACAGTCCGCTGAACAACACAACGGATTGTGAATGAAATAAACTTAATTACAACATGACAATCTTGCAGGAAATATCATTAACGTTACTCTTTGTAGTCACGTAGGCATGTGAATTACAGCGTTTCATTGCAAAGAATGCATGTAACGGGTACACTTGTGCTGTTTCTCTGCCATCTCGTTCAAATGAGCCAGATGTAGGGGGCGGGTATTTATACGTCATATTTATATGTCATGGCGTTCAGCTGAAAAACTCTTCCGGATAGGAAGCTCTCGACCATCCTAGCTCGTAGCTGCTTAAAGCTTGCTGCTAGCTCCTAGCGCTAGCTCCTTGCTGCACAAATAAGAGACTTGGAACGGCCTAGAAGATGGCGGACCTCGAACGACTTTCGGTTCGAGTGAGGAGCTAGCAGTAGCACTATAAAAATAAGAGACTTGGGACGCACCCTATGTCGGCTGCTGTGAGTGGTCATTGTTTTTGTTCCCCCAGAACCTTTTTTTCCGCCCGGATTCATTTGAATGACGGACAACTTCCGGTAGTACACGAACGGAGCGTGAAACAACAGCAGAATGCGCATTTTACAGCGAAATTAATAAGGTAAGAGCCATATTACAAATATATTTTGGCAAAGAGATTTCTGTTGTTGTTCTTTGGGCTGTAGCTCTGTGATGGTTAAAGGGAGAGTGATTTGGAGTATACATGTGGAAAGAGTGGAGTCTCAGTTTTCATTTGAGATGAATGGTGTGTGTTTTGAATAACGTGGTCGAGTTAGAGCCCGAAATATACCGAGTGGGTCGGGATATCGGTGCTGTTTGGAGTTGTTGGAGTTAGTTGTTGTTGTTGTTTATTTACTTGATGTTAAAACTGAGTTTGGGGCATGTAAAAAGTTTTTTTTACAGCCTTGTAGCTGAGGTTCTGCTCTTAAATTTGATGGGCAACATCACTATATTCTTCTGATCAGTGTATTGATACACACCAGGCCTTTATTAGCAGCTCTAGAGGTCCCCCAATTGGGGGACTTTAGGGTTCAATATTAAATCAGCATCACTCCTGATGGCCGATGTTTTCCCCAGTGTCGTGGTGACAACAGATGTGCGAAACTTTGAAGGCAGCTTGCGCGCATGAGAAGCAGCCACATCCCAGTTAGCTATCTCGTGCTTTTCCATCAATTCTTCTGTCAGTCTGAGCACTTTTTCAAAGTCACCATCTAAATCATCCCGGAAAGTCGCATATGTAGCTTTCAGCGTTTCTATGAGGGATATGCAGTCTGTGATGCATAATGTTGAGCTCTGCAGCCCCTTTGTGGCAAAATCACTTTGACATTTTGCAAAAGTTTGCAAAATGTCACAAGCATGAAAATGAACTTTTTCGTTTGCATCTGTTACAACAGTTGTTCTGCTTCTATTTTAGTTTGTCCACCGCCTTCTGCACATTCAGCTAGAGCCTCCAGTAACACATCCAACAATTTCAATATCTTGTGCACCGACCCAGATTTTGAACTCCATCTGGTGTCACTCGATCTCTCCAGCTCCATGCTCTGACAGTCGGGGTGCATCTCCTTTTGGATCTCCATAAATTGAGCGTGCCGCTGGGCCCCAGTGAAGAAGCTGTGTATTTGATTCACATTGTCAAAAAAGGTGCTAACATGCCCGGATTCTTTGGCTGCACTGCACAACACTAAGTTCAGCCGATGTGAGTTGCAGCGTACATAAATGGCTTTCGGAAAAGTTTCTTTCAGGACAACCTGAACCCCACCCCTGTGTCCCAACATAACAGATACTCCATCAAAACAGAGCCCGACACAGAGAGAAGCATCCAGACCAAGTTGTTGAAGGACCTCCAGGATCTTTTGTGATATTCCTTGTGCAGACAAATCCGCGGTCTCAACAAAGCCCACTGCCCGCTCTTTGATGACTCCTCCATGAATAAATCTCACACAAACAGCAACTAACTCTCGTTTCGCCAGATCTTTATACTCATCTGCAAGTATTGCAAAATATTGTCCATGCAGTTCAGCCTTTATCTTACGAAGCAGGATTGATGCTGCAGCTTCAAGCAGCTCATTCTGAACCTGGTGGCTCATCGGTGTGGCATTTTGTGGCAGCTCCTTCAGTCGGTTATCAATTTCTGGTGCATATTTTGACATGAACTTAAAAAGCTCCAAAAAATTCCCTTTGTTGAGCGCGTCCTCGGTTTCTCTGTGGCCTCTGAGCGGGATTTCAAGCTTGGCGCACAACATAACAATGTCCAGGACAACCTTTACATGTTCTCGGTGTCTCTCCACAAACGCTGGAGCATCACTGTGCAGCTGGTTCAACACTGTCCCGCAGCTTTGCGGCCCGTGGCTGTCCCTGAATGATGCCAGTTTTGTTTGCGCAATGACATGCGGCTTACTAGACTCATGTTTTTCGCAGGCCTCTCTGAGACGTTTCCAGTTTTTGTAGCCACTTATAAATGTAGTCTCAGTGTGCATCTCCGGAAAATGTCTGCAAGCTTTACAAAACACTACATCTTGTTCTTTACTGTACTCAATCCACTTGTACTTCCCATACCAGTTGGCATTAAATGACCGCGATTTTCCACCTATGACAGTAGCTGGGAATGCTATTAGCTTGGGTTGAGTGGCTGGTTCCTCCATCGGTGATAAATCCAACGATGTCTGGATTGGCTCACTAGATGCAGCTAGTGGCGGTCGGTGGGTCGGAGCCGGAGCCGGGTTAGCACAAATGCTAGCATGACTCTCAGGGGATGGCGATGATGACGTGGTGGCTCTTTCCCCCTCATTCCCCGGGCCAATTAAGTTCTCCTGACGACCATCCTCTTTAAGCACAGCCTGGTCCGAACCTTCTTCTGTCTGTAGACGTGGTTTTTTGAAAAAGTGGCTCAAAGATAACTGTTTAGCCATTGTTAAACGAGTCCAGCTTCCTGCTACAGTGCCTATGACCCTTGGCACCCGCCGTCTGACTGCTCGTGAACTCAAGCGTGTGCATGACATTGTCAATGACGCAACAGAGGAAGTTATTTTTTTATTTAATTTTGAAATTTCTCAATAAAACAGAAATGACAATTAAACATTTAAAGCAGATTCTATGATAATTCGTTATGTTATGTTTCATGAATCTTACTGGGTGGGCAAGATGTCAATCTGGATGGGCCTGTGCCCACCCAGGCCCACCCATAGATCCGCCCCTGGGTCTTTATAGGTAAATTTTCCACTCATGACAACTTTCTGGGGGTAAGAGACAGCTACTTTTTTTATACCATCAGATCTGGGGTTATACTTGAATTATAGGCTCATTCTAATGGTGATATGTACAAAGTCTGGTGCATTACGTTTACAGTATGTATTAAGGAAACACATTTTTGCCACTTGAAAAGCTGAAATACAGAATATTTATAGTAATAGCTGTTTGTCTTGCCATATGTAAACATGATAATAAATGTCAATGATATGCACCATCAGAGATCATGCGTATCAAACTGTTGGGGGGAAAAGTGTCCATAACACCATTTTTACAATATTGCAATCCTAAGCAGTAGTTTCACAAAATGAAGTGAGAAGCTTGTACCAGCTCACAGTCGTGCTCTTCAAGCTGATGCAGCTTGAATGTTATGTGCATAATTAACACCAAAGAAGCTATTCCTCGCCTCTTTTATGATTCCGAATAATTAATACAGTATTTCGGTGTGAGTTTGACTTTAAAAAGAAGAAAAAGGAAGGTCAAAGAATTTTTGTGGAAATATGAGCATGTCCACTGTAAAATTATTCAAATATTCAAATGTACACTATTTTCCTACTTGGTATTCCTTACTGTTACAGTCTTCATCATCATGTTCTACTCCCTGGACTGTAACTGTAGAAAGCCCCCCAGGGTGACACAGAGGATATCATTTTCTATCATAAAAGCTGCCATCGGCTCAGTGTACATAATCAATGCTGCCTGAGCTGCTACTCTCACCCCTGTAGCATTGTTAGGCCGTGCCAAAGAAAGACATTTGACAGGCTTTCTCATGGGATGTGCAAATCAGCATGTATGATGTAATGGTGTCCAGTAAACCTTGACGAATAAAAAGACCAAAAAATCACCAACAAGATTAATGATTGCTCAAATTAAAAGTAATTAAGAGAAGGGCATTGTGGTGGAAAGCATTAACTCACATGGCTAAAATTTCCCACTGAACACCGCCAGCTATATTGGAGCTGGGGAGATGTTTCCGAATCAAACCACTGAGCCGAGCAGTCCCTATGGACCCCAGTACTAGCACTGCTCATCAAGGGGCCACTCACTCTCCCAGGGCCCAAGGGTCATTAGTTAAAGTAGCTGCTGGCAACTCTGCTTCTAGGAACTGCATGGGTTGCCACGAGCATCCCTGTCATGCTCCACTCCAGTTTACTCACTATAGCAGCCTGCCTTTGTTCTTTTTGTTTTGAGTGTGCACATGCATGCGTGCTTAAAATGATACCGTATATATCTCATGTCTTCCAGTGTATCTCAGTATGTGCACCAGTACTACAGTGGACACAGCAACAGGTACACCACTGCTTTCCAAAGCTATCCAATCAGGCTGTTCAAATAAACTGTTCATACATTTTCCTCCAAAAAGCAATGCACTCAAATTCATTCATATTCTACATATTCTGAAAGGCTGTGATCATGTGACCAATGTGTTGAAGGGCGTAAGATAAGATAAGATAAGATAAGATAAGATAAAACTTTATTAATCCCACACAGCAGCTCAAAGCACAGACAGAAAAAGGAGGGTGACAATGTTACTTGAATAAAAGAAAATTAAAAAATATAAAATGTGTATACAGTATATGTACATATAGATAAAAAAATATATATAAAAAAAGTAAGGCACTAAATTGAATTACTGTACACACAAGACTATTTACAATATATACACAGTATAATAAAGTAAACAAGCAGTCCCGAGCAGTCTTGTTAGGAGATAGGTTGGGGTGGGGTGGATTAGTCACAAAAAAGCAGACATTCTCCCAGGACTTCCCCCTGGAGATGCACATTTGGAGCCATGTGAACTTTGAATCATTTTAAGGTATGTCCTCACCATGTTTCTTTTCCTAAACCTAACCTCCATAACTTCATGTTAATTATGTAGCTATATGTCAAGTATGCAACATCATTCTCATATCATCTGAACTGATGTGCCTGCATTTCGTAGGATATCATACAAACTGTTCTATACGAGGAGTGCTGGAAGCACTATGAGAGTCATATTGTTTGACTTCTTCAGTGCCTTCAACAGCATTCACCCCAGCCTCCTGAGAGACAAGCTGCTGGATATGCAACTCCACCTGGACATCACTGCCTGGATTTTGGATTACCTCACAGGCCGGCCGCAGTACGTCAGGGTGGATGGCCGCGTATCTGAGGTGGTGTCTAGTCACACCGGGGTGCCCCAAGGAACTGTTCTGGCACCATTCTTCTTCACCCTCTACACCTCTGATTTCCGGTTCAATTCTAGTTCCTGCCACCTCCAGAAGTTTTCCGACGACTCTTCTATAGTCGGATACATCAGCAATGATGACGAGGAGGAGTACAGAGGACTGATTGAGAGCTTTGTTGCATGGAGCAGGATGTTCTTCCTGAGGAGACTCAGATCGTTTGGTGTCTGTAGTGGGCTCCTCAAGACCTTCTACCAGTCTATGGTTGCCAGTGCACTCTTCTTTACTGTAGTGTGCTGGTGGGGTGGAGTTAAGACTGGTGAGGTCAACAGGCTCAACAGGCTTGTGAGGAAAGCCCGCTCTGTGGTGGGACTGGACCTGGACAGTCTGGAGACAGTGGCTGTGAGGAGGGTGCAGGACAAAATCTGTGCAATCCTGGACAATCCCTCTCACCCTCTGCACGACAAGCTGTGGCTGATGGGCAGGTCATTCAGCCAGCAGATCATCCCACCCAGGTGCAGGACTGAACGATTCAGACGCTCCTTTGTTCCCACTGCCATCAGACTGTTCAACAGCAGTTTGGCTTAAGCTACAGCCAGCTCTGAACTGACATATTTTGTATCTGGTCAATATGAAACTTTATCTGCCACCTGTATCTTTATTTTATTCAACTGATGTAGCAAATTTATTGATGTTATAATTTTTATTTTTTATTTTTTTCTCTTTAATCTTATTCTATTTAATGTCTTCTTGTTTTTTTTTAGTCATGTGCTGCCGTCATACTTGAATTTCCCCTCTGGGGGATCAATAAAGTATCTTACACGTTGATCCAATCCCTACAAAAACTCTTCAAGATATTTGTGATGTTAGTGATTTGATGTTTCCCATAATTTATATCTATAGTAATTTTGAAGTTGTGGTTGCGGGTGGTGTTGGACTGTATAGTGTTGCATTATATGATAAACTGTTCCTTGCTTATTTTACTCTTATTTTACTGCACTTACAGAGCTCAATGCGGGTAGTAGGGATGTACCCCAATCTGAATACGTTATTCGGAAAAGCAAGAATTATTTTATGGAAACAGATATTTATTCTACCCAAAGTTGCTTGATATTATCAGGGGAAAAGCCATGATTGACACGTTTTTGCATTATGTTACTTCAAACTAATTCAAGATAGCTGTTCCTGGCTATCACTCTCGAACCAAGAGAAGGACCAAGCGTCGTGTTTGAGGAGTGAGACAAAAGCTTGGTGTGGCAGCTAGAGTTCTTTCAACCACAAGCAAATTATACATTAAAATGAAGCTTAGAACCATCCATCGACATTCTACTAGGTATTTTATGGTTATTTAAATGGATGGCAAGAAAAAAAAGAGAGGTGGAAAATGAATGTTATTAAGGAATGAAAATCCACTGAAATATATAAAAGTAGTCCTTTGACTAACATCCTTGAAAAAAGATATATAAAAGATTATATAAAATATATATCATACTCTTTTTATATTCATATTTCCATTTATTTATAGATTTCATCTTTTTTTTTAATTCCAGGATTTATTTCATAGCTATCTTTTTTTATTTCATATATATATTTATTTATGTATTTATTGATTTACTTATTTAATATTGAGCTCAGTGCCATTCCATAGTGGTCAGGTTCATAATATAGTTCATAAAACTTAGTTTAGTAAAAACAGAAATAAAAAAAAAAACACAGGTGAAAACAGCGATGTTACTCAGCTGTCCACTTGTGTTCAGATCACCAAAACGACCCCCCTGCCTCAAGCTTCGATTAATTGCGAATTTTTCTCCCTGAGCTTTGATGTCCAAAAACTGGTATTTTGGACAGCCCCAAAAGACACAAACACAACTCCAAATAAATGCTAATGTTGCTCTGCGTCTGGTGGAAGTGTAGGTACACAACTTTTACAAGCATGGTCATCTAAACAGCTTTCTAGGGTGATAATATGTAAAGGTGATGTTAAGAGCTTGTTAAACTGCCCCCAAGTGCCCAAAAAAAATATAGTAAGCCACGTTGTAACACCATTGTACCTGTCAATTTTCCATAATTGTGGAGCATATGAGGCAGATAGTCTTGCCAAAATGTGTCCAAAACAACTAGTCAGAGCATAGGCACACAGATTTGTGTTATTTCAGATATACTGAAGAATAGCCATTCAGAAAATCTACCAGCCACCGCCTCTACAGCCCACACAACATATCGCTCATATATAAGTCAGTGAAGGCAATGACTATTATGGCAGGCGTCCTTGGCTGGGGGTTCTGTTTGATCTGCCATCCTGTCAGGAGGAAACTTCTTCCTGTTCAATCGCTTTGTGAAAAATGAGTCAATTACTGCATTTCTTTGAGAGGATTCCCATTTTAGGTGAGTGGATGGTCATTTATCATCAAAGGTTTGGAGGCACAGCCTGCTGACCCTACAAGAAATCAAAAACCTAACCGATTTAAAGTTTTGGCCCGTTCCTTTAAAGCGTCAGTGTGTATATTTCTGTTCATAAAAGTGTGTGTTAGGCATAGCTTCCAGGTAACGTATGGTCCAAAGGCAATCTGCCATGAACTGAGCCCTTTCTCTATCAGCATATGAATATGTCCTGATGACTTACCTGTTTCATCAGTCAGACTGCAGCTGCAGCAACAGCCTCTGTCTGTCCTCCAGCCTGATTCTCCATGCAGCACATCTTCCATTCTGTTGCTGTTCACTGACCTTCACTCAAATATGAACTATATTCCTTTGAGATCAAATATTATGAGCAAGTGACTGTGCACAGCACATCACTGTATGGAATAATACCAGTGGTATTAATTATGTCTCTTTGGTAGTCACTTTAAAACTTGTGCATTTGAGGTCCATATCAGCGCAAATTTCCCTTCCTCCAATTGTCTTTACAAAAAAAAAAAAAAATCAAATGTAAGAACAAAAGAACATATGTTCGTACTGTGCATGGCCCAGTTCCTGGTTAAAGCAATACTTCACCCACAAAGTGACCATTATTATATCAATTACTCACTGGGTTACCTTGTCTCCAGAGTGAACGAAGAATCCAAAAACAGCAAACATACTTCATGACTTGAATAAATCCGGCTTTGCATTTAACAACAGCAAAGTTATCATATAACATTTGTTTACAAAGTCTTGCACAACTTATGCAGTATAATCCAAGTCTCATTATCAGTCCAATGCTCAGTACTTCCCAAACATGCATTTTTGCTAAAAGGTTACCATATGAAACCCTTTTGTCTACAAGTAGCACGCCCTGCGTTTGAGATCACATGCATGCTACTTGTCTGTGCCTTCTGATGTGTTTTAAATCATAACGTTTTAGCAAATATTTTTGGATTCATCTTTCACTGTGGGGGCATGCGAGAAAATCAGTTTTCTTCACAAATCATTCTTCAATGAATAATTGATATACAAATGATCATTTTGCGGGTGAAGTATTGCTTTCAATGTCAACAGGATGACTGCTGTATCAAAACTAAAAGATCATTTTTGCATCTTACAACTATGGTGAAGTTCAGGCACAAAAAACAACCTAGATTAGATTTAATGAAAGTTAATGGTTTGGGTAAAAATAAATACTCCATTAAGATTAGGGAATCATTGATGTTATGGTATAGTATGTGGTCAGGTATGTCATAAACCTTAACCTATGACGTGGTCTTTTGAGACTGTTAACATCTACACAAGCACTTCTTAGACCATGAACAAATGTACTTTTAAAAAAATAAATAAATAAATAAAAAAAAAAAAATATATATATATATATATATATTGTATTTATAGATTTTCAGATTTTTAAACAAACACAGGTCACCCACCCCTCACCCTCAGACATGAACAATACAAAAAGAAAAGAAGACTAAAACAAACAAACTACAGAACGTTAGTCTACAAAATGGGATATACATATAATACGAGTACACATGTTGTTTGTACAAACCATTATGAACATGTATATATACATACATGCAAATACTTTAGGCCATTCTCAATAAACAGAACATGATTGGTTTCCATATTTTATGAAAGATTCCTGAGCTAACAGAAATGCTGTATCTTACTCTCTCCATGTGTAACAAGTTGGTAATTTCTGCCAACCAGGTCTTAAGAGAAGGCGTATCCCCAGTTTTCCCAAAGAGTTAAAATATTCCCATTTGCCACAACCATGCCATATATTGTATTGTCTTTTGCTGCAAGTGGGACAGAGCTAATAGATGTCGGGTTCCATCCAAGATGGCAGTGCGTGGGTCTGGTGTAATATCAGTTATATACTTCTGAAAAGCACTTAAGAAAATCTTAAATGTATATATATATATATATATATATATATATATATAAACTTGTTAAGCTTGGGGCACTGAAGAGCCTACATGTTTTGTTTTGTTTTTTTACAAATGAAATGCACTGATGCAGAAGACTGTCTTTCTCCTTCCAGTCCGTTCTAATTCTCAACTCATCAAATACCACCCCTTTGTCACTGATTCTGGCGTCAGACAATGCCAAAAGGGACCTTTTGTAGTGATATGATATGCTGCCGGGTGACGTCTGACAGCATCAGGTTGTTACACTGCTGGCAACTACATATTGTAAAGACCTGGAAAGTCTCTATTGAGTGAATGGGAGGGGAGGTGGATGGATCAAACAAACCAAGGACTTTCAGCTTTCCATATGAATGTTAAGCCAAACCGTGATGTTTTTTTCTAAATCTAACCATGTGCTTTTGTTGTCAAAACCTAACTACGTGGTTTCGTTGCTCAAGGAAATAAATGTAAAATCCAGGTGTTTTACCTATGTTGTAAGTAAATTTTAAAGAATGATTAGGTTCATTTTGTTTTCTTATTAGAATTGTTCAATATTTTCTTATTTTCAGACAAAAAGTGTAGGAGATGTTTCTTTTACCTGCTTGACAGTTTCGACTGTAACTCCAGTCTTCCTCAGAAATGTCATCCGACGTGTTGCTGACGTGTCATTTGTCAGCTGGCCGGCCCAACAGACCCCACAAAAGAAAAGAAAAGGACATTGAAATCGCTACTGAAACCTCTACTGGAAACCAAAAAAATAACATGGGATGCATACGACCACTTAATACCCACAGCTAATGGCACCACCCCGGATATATGGAACACCAAAAATACACAAGAAAGACACCCCACTGCGCCCCATAGTTGACAGCATCAGAGCAGTCACAACCTCTCAAAAGCTTTGGTTGAAATAATCAAACCCCTCCACGGTACAACAGAACACAATTGCAAGAATTTGAACCCCTACCCCCTAACCCCTAACCCTGTGCTGTTGTCCCTTTTCGCTGTCCTGTTGCTCTGCTCAGGTGTGCTGCTTTGCCTAATGAGGTTCATTGCTCTGTAAGGTGTACCTGGCCTGGGAAGGAGGTGCTTAAGTACTCCTGTGCCAGCAGCACAGCAGAGAAGCCACTGGTGTGGGGACTGATGCCTGAGTCACACTGCTTGGATGAGCAGCCCATTTGCTCTTGTATTTTCTTTTTGGCAGTTTAATAGTTTAGAACAGCCACACTGCCTGTGTGAGCAGAGCTGCTCAGGCGCAGCTTGGCTGCATCCAGAGAATAGTGATATTGCTGATTTTTTCCATGTGGCGTGTGCAGTTTTCAGCAAAAAAGACAGTGAAAGCAATCCTTTGATAACCATATTGGCACCTTTTTTCTACAGTTTCAACAACTTTATCTGTCACAGACATGAAAAAATAAAAATATTTCTCTTTAATTTAACACTTCTCTAAAAAAGCCCTCTGACAATGTCTCTGTGGATAGAAGCCCTTCATTTGTTAACACAAGGCTTTTTATTGTGAAATATTAGCAGGCCAATGCCCTTGACAATGCAGTGGCTTGCAAGACTAGAAATACGGTAGTTATAGCAGCAGACAGCTCTGCAGCTGTGCCACAGCAACAGCTGTCAGTGTGAACAACACAAGCATGCAAGCTACAGCACTTCAGCGAGGGAGCTCTTATGTGCTGCTCTTACAGGCAGTGTTAATGGGTGTTATGGTCATTGCTGCCTCTCAGCCTGGAATTTTTGTAGTCCTGTATGCATGTCTTGTGTTAATAACTCCTATGGATTTGATTGTTTTAATGGTGTCTTGTGTGGTTAATTTGGGTCAGTGGTGGAGTGTTGTTTGCCCAATAGAGGTGACCAATGGTGGAGTGTAACACAGAGATATATAAATAGCAGTATTTACCGGAGCCAAACAGGGAAACCTGTAATCTTGGTTGCCAATGTTATTGATATTTCATTGATTTTTGATCAGAGTCCTTGGTGTTGAAGTGATTATTGTGGTGATATTCACTGTGGAATTGCAGCTATATTCTGTCACAGTAATTATGTGGCTGCAAAGATGCTGGCAAAGCGACCTGGATAAAGCGCTGGAGGCACGACCCTGATCATTTCTTGGAGAGTTGCACAGTCGCACGTGAAGCCAAAACAGCTCTATTTCCATGATGTTAAATTAACGCTGATTTTCATGTTGTGGGGCCAATAAAGCAAGCACAGTTGAGAAATACCACGGCCGAGCATGGCGGTTTAGCCCTCCACTAACTTGAATGAGGACAAAATTATTTAGTCGTGCATCTGCTCTAGACTTTCGAAATGTTATTGGACAGAATTGATGAAGTCCATATAGTGAAATGAGCCATTTTGCAGGGGTTGTGATGCTTAAAAAAATGACCTGCTGATTCACAGACGTCTCTTTTACAATGTAAGCCTATGGGAAAAAGTATTTTTGGGCCCATGGCATCCTGTGACAGACCTGGGTGTTATAATTTCACTTTTGACCTGTATGTAAAATTGGCTTCAAAGCCCTGCTGTTCCTGGGGGCTTGGGAAACCGGGTTAGGGTTAGGGTTCAAATAAAAGATCCAGTACCTTGTTTGGGTTCATTATACAAACAGCATAAAGAGAGGTGTAAAAAAGGTAGTCTCTATATCCAGACTCTACATTCAGTGAATGTAGAGTCTGTAGGCAAACCGCTGAGATCTTGTCTCTGGAAGAAGAGCGGAATAGCCCTGGTTTCCGGTTGTAGGCTGTTTGTAGTCCGTGTGATATTGACCAATTACATTTGAGCCGGCTGCAGTTGGTGCCAGGTTAAACGGTCCATGCGGTGAACTAATGAGGCGGAACATAATTGGCGTCACTGCAAACTCTGAATCCATCGCAATGGTTCAGCATATTTACTTATATATAAACGGAAGTCGGAAACGAAAATTTGCCTCCTCCGCCCAAATCAAACCGGAATGCCAAAAAATTCTGTCTGCCGGAAGTCAGACGATCAAACCGGAATGCCAAAAAATTCTGTCTGCCGGAAGTCAGACGCCGAATACAGCCGATGGGTTCTGAGAATGCTAAAAAGGTAATGAAATGTACCCAAAACCTGCATTTCCTGTTGCCAGCTACACTGGTTTCAACTTGTTTGCCGGTCCTCAGAGCCAAAAAGACGAGGACCTCTGGGGTAGTACAATTGGTCCATTGGTCAGATGGATGCCCACTTGTTCTTCATCGTCTCAGAGACTGTGTAGATTGGGGATGACATCACATCACTAAAGATGCTGGGATGTGCCATCTCTGCCTCCCCGAGCTGAGCTCCTTGTCTCTTCTCCTGCTGTTCTAATTTCACAGTAGATGAATATTTCTGTTGAATAAATTAGCAGTGGTTATCATGCTGCAAGCTGATCCATTTATAACTAATTCCATTTATTACAATATATGATTCATTGTTAGGAGGCTGACTGCACTCTCATTTCACGTTAGAAGCTGGCTGACAGATCAGTGAAAAGCATGATGTCTGGATTTGGGTAGCAACATGTTGTCCCTGATCATATACAGAGACTGTTCTTGTCAGAAAAATAACAGCATTGGACCAGGGACTGTATGATAAAGGTAGACAACATGACAGCTGTCCAAATGTGAAACCAACACATCTTGATTGCCCCCTAGTGGCTGGTTGCAGTACATGTCATAAACCCCGCCCCGTCATTTTAGGGGATGGAACTAAATTTAAAGATCAAAGTACACATCAAATTCCTTTTTTCCCAAAGATGTATCTGTCATTTTAGGTATTTTCTTTATTCATTTTAAACTGGCAAGTTTGATTTTAATCGAAGTGATTCAATGTGTGATTCAAAAAAGGGGGTCTGATGTTAGGATTGACAGCTGTGTGTGTCAGTCAGTGTGCTCATGATCAATGGCACTGCTCGCAGTTGGTTGAATGGCAGGAAATCAATACTGCAGAGATCGCTACTGCAGAGACTCAGGCTCCAAATGGCAATGAATGTATTGAGTATTTTGGCTTCATTTTTGTGCAATGGAAGAGGTGGAGTTGCAATGTCCATCTACACCAATACCCGTTCGGGAATGGACCGGGGAACGCAACAAAAAGCTCAAGGCATCGACCTGGCCTCCAAATTTCCCAGATGCTGATCTATTTGAGCACCTGTGGGACGTGCTGGTGCCACCTCACAACCATTGCAAACTAATCTATTATAAACGGCCTGGTGCCAGACACCACAGGACACCAACCCAGAGGTCCTGTGTCTAAGCATCGACAGGTCAGAGCCAAGTCCAACCCAAGGAGGCCCCACTGTAGATCGGGGGTACCTCTGAAGTACTGGCACATCTCATGAATGTTATATCAGATTGGGGTCTGGAAAATTTGGAGGCCAGGTCGATGCCTTGACACCCACTCTTTGGTGTCCACCTTGAAACTGTGCTGACTGTAGGATTTAGAACATATGACATCACTCTATCCTTGGACCCTCATTGCAGATAAGGAATCCATCCCCCCCAGCTCTTGTAAATGTCCTGTGGCTGATGTGTGAGCTGTGCACATTCTCAGATTCTCAAGTTTATATGGTGAAAATAGCTTATGCATGGTAGTTGTGCATATGCCTGGTTTAGCCCCGGGTGTTTCAAACGTACAGCGTGTATGTAAAGTGAATATAAAAAAGTCAGCCTAAACGGGTATTTTACACATTTGTACTGTATTTAAAAGGTAATGCAGAGGGTCAATAGTTGTAGTTTTGCTGTGGCCTTGGATAATGTGGGTGCTCATTCAGCCATCACTTTGGCTTTCAGTATATATAATCATATCAATCAATGTGTTTGGCCCAGTGGATTTTTCTGACATCAGTATGTTCTCCCTCTACAAGCAGAGGTAAGAAGGCATCCAGAACCTCAGGGTGCCTTCCTTGTTGCTCTCACACTATCTCTTCCCACTTGAACCCTAATTGCCCACTAGGACTCATTGTCCAAAGAGTTTGGCATGAAAAAAAATCAATGTTTTCTCAGGACATGATGAAAAGCATCGATCCTATCCAGCCTGTAAGCCTGAATGTCTCTGTGTATTGTACCTAATGGATGCCAGCGTACACACATGTACAAACACACACACACACACACACACACACACATACTCATATGCAGTGTAAACCTTTCTCCTGACACTCCAGATGTACCTGTGAGAGCGCTCAGCTCAAGCAACCCAATACAAGCGGCATGCCTTCACTAAAGATTGACATGATGGCTATCCAGGGAGGACTAGTTGAATGGAATGCAATGAATAATTGAACAGTCAGAAAGGGTAGTAAAGAGAAGAGGGGAAGCATGGCAAATTAGTGGATGTGTTCTTTTTTTCATGAACTTGTTTTTGGTTCATTATGCATAGCATCCTATCAGAATTTATCCATGCTCAGTGAAGAGTCGCTGTAGTTTGGCACTCAAGGCCCCGAAAGCAGGCCACGTTTAATGAATGGAGAGGCTGGTGATCCACTGCTAATCAGGGAGAAGGAGCAATTCCAAAGGCACGCTGAGCATGGCTACTCATAAAATCCATTATTAATACACTTTGTGAATCTATGCCAGTGTGGACTAAAACTAGTTAGGATGAGGGGAGAAGTATCAGTACCTGAGGTCAGATGAGTAACCAATGCAAATAGACACACTTGAATCCATAATAAAATTGTAATATGCACACAAAACACATATCCCAGTCAAGTAGGGATGGACCCAAATCTGAATACGTTATTCAGGAAAGCCCAACTAATGGGATGGGAACAGATATTTGTTCTACCCAAACTTGCTCATTATTATTTGGAGAAAAAAAGAGTCTGTTTCTTCACACCGATTCATATCATTGTGGATGGCCACAAAATAAAAATGCCTATTAAGATTTTTTTTGGGGGGGGGGGGCATTTTTAAGCCTTTAATGGATAGGACAGACAAGTGCGAAAGGGGGAGAGAGAGAGGGAGCGACACGCAGCAAAGGGCCACAGGCCGGAGCCGAACCCGGGCTGCTGCGGCGACAGCCCTGCACATGGGGAGCCCGCTCCACCACCAAGCCACCGACGCCCCATAAAAATGCCTATTAACATAGGACCTTGATTTCACTAAACAATCATTTGATTTACTACACATTAATAAAATGTAATGGCTATATTCAGTAGTCGCCCCCACCGAGTCAGCAGGCTGACAGCTGACCATCCCTCAGTTTGCCAAACCCACCGTATGATGTGTTAATCAACCACTCGAACCTAACCTGACCTGTAAACTGCCAACTTAGGGTATGAGACAAGAACTGAGTGCAGCAGCGTTTTCCAGGGTGTGTGTGTATGTTTGAGAAAGAGAAAGTGACAGAGGGGAAAAAGAGGGTGGAAGGTGGACTACTGCATGCAATGTGTCTGTAAGTAATTAAAGGTGACCTCTTTTGCTTTTTTGTGTTTTGTGTCTTATACGTAGTGTTACAAGGAAGGCTGTTAATATTAAACCTGGCCAAAGTTTCAAATAATGAGGTAAACATATATAGAGGTAATCCCTGTTAGCAAAAACCTCAGGCTTCCTACTGTTCCGAATACTCTGTTTCCAATGTTTTTTTCTACTCTGGTTACAGTATGATATAATAATCTGTCGGATATTTTTAATTTTTTTTATTTATTTTTTATTATGGTCATCTGCCCCAGGTCCACTACTGCAAGTGTTTACATCATGTAGCCTACACTGCTACATGTAGCTACATGCTAACATTAGGGAACAAGATCTTAGTTGCCGATGTCATTAATTTCTCCCAACATTTGGATCATATTCCTGCTGGCGTTCAGTTGTGTTAAGAAGCTTTTATTGGTGATTTTACATGAACCTTTTAAAACAATTGGCCGGATAGATGTCAAGTTTGCAGGGAGTATTCATGGTTACTAATGTTTCAGGTGATCCCTTGACCTTTGGCTTACTGCCACCATCAGATCAAAATACCCACAGAAGAAGGTAATGGACAGACTGCAATAAAATCAACTGAACAAATCCATACTCCCCCACAGGATGAGCTTACAGTCTATAAGCTCTAGCACCTCTGGTCAAATTGACAACTCTACACAAGATGCTGAATATTAAGTTCTCAATTCTGAACTTCCTCAAAGCCACCCCAGGACAAACTTTACATTTTTAGCCTGACTTCTCCTGCTGAGACCATAAGAACAGCAAAATATCAGTACAGAAAATGTTTCTCAATCCCGGCAAGGATGCAGTACAAACCAAGTGAAGCTGTGCATCCATATCCTTTTCTGCCTGAGAGTTCAGCATGTCTCATTCCCAGGTTGACATATACTGACACTGACACCAAAGGCACCTTTTAGTATCTTCATGAGACTCACTTTGCATTCAGCTAACTCCATATCCATCCAACTGAGCAACCGCCATAGTATAAAGAGTGAGAAAGTCATCTAGGGTGGGGGGCAGAGAAATAGGGGCAGGAATCTCCAGGCACCTTGTGATTCAATTATGATTCAAAGTGCTATGCTTTGATTAGTAAATGATTATCAATATTTGACTCCTGTACATGATTTATTTGTAATGATCCATTATTAAATATACAGATGAATTTACTTGCATAGAGTGGCTGTTGTCCAGGTCCCTTTTACCTTTAACCTCATAGAAGCTGAAATGCTTCCATGTCAGAGTTTTTAAACGAAGGGTTGCCAATCAAATTGTATTCATTTGATACAAATATATAAATATAAATACATATATAGATATATACACAGCTCCAAAAAATTAAGGGAACACTTAATTGTCACAGTTTAACACCAAGTCATTTAAACTTCAGGGATATCAATTTGTCCATTTAGGAAGTACAAGTGGTTGTGAATCAATTTCACCTGCTTTGGTGCAAATGAAAGTGACAACAGGTGCAATGGAGAGGCAAAAGCAAGACAACCCCTGAAAAAGGAATGGTTTTGCATATGGTGGCCACAGACAGTTGCTCTCTCCCTATCCGTCCTGACTGATTCTTCTCTTGTTTTGCGTTCTGCTAGTATCCTTGTCACTAGCATGAGGCGGTACCTGCAGTCCAATCAAGTTGCACAGGTAGTCCAGCTCCTCCAGGATGGCACATCCATATGTGGTCGCAAGAAGGTTTGCTGTGTCTCCCAGCACAGTCTCATGAGCATGGAGGAGATACCAGGAGGCCAGCTGTTAGACGTTGAGAGCTGGACAGGGCTGTAGAAGGGCATCAACCCAGCAGCAGGACAGGCATCTGTTCCTTTTTGTGAGGAGGAACAGGAGGAGCACTGCCAGAGCCCTACAAAATGACCTCCAGAAGGCTACTGGTGTGCATGTTTCTGACCAAACTGTCAGAAACAGACTCTATGAAGGCCCACTGTCCTCTAGTGGGACCTGTGCTCACAGCCCAGCACCGTGCAGCTCTACCAGAATTGGCAGGTCTGCCACTGACGCCCCGTTCTCTTCACAGATGAGAGCAGGCTCAGACTGAGCACATGTGACAGGTGTGAAAGAGTCTGGAGATGCAGTGGTGACCGTTATGCTGCCTGTAACATCATCCAGCATGACCGATTTGGCTGTAGGTCAGTGATGGTCTGGGGAGGAATATCCTTGGAGGGTCACACACGATTGTCAGACCTCACGCTGGTGCAATGGGCCCTGGGTTCGTCCTGGTGCAGGACAATGCCTGGCCTCATGTGGCCAGAGTGTGTATACAGTTCTTGGATGATGAAGTCATTGATGCCATTGACTGGCCCTCTTGTTCCCCTGACCTAAATCCAACTGAGCACCTATGTGATGTCATGTATCGGTGCATCCAATGCTGCCAAGTCCAGACATAGACTTTCCAGGAGCTCACTGATGCCCTGATCCAGGTCTGGGAGGAGATCCCTCAGGACACCATCCACCGACTCATCAGGAGCATGCCCATACTTCTTGAGAGTGCATACAGGCACGCAGAGGCCATACACACCACTGAGTCACATTATGAGTTGCTGTGATATAGTTCACCAAAGTTGGATCAGCCAGTGATTTCAGTTTTTTACTTTGATTTTCGATGTGATTTTGAATCCAGCCCTCAGTGGGTTGATGATTTTGGTTTCCACTGACCATTGTGACATCATGTTATATCTCTAGCAGTGGAGAGCAGCTTTTCTGCTGCAATCTTAGATCAAGACAAGACACTGAAAGGATGCAGGGTTTTTGAGGTTAAACAGACTGAGCAGCCATTGCCACAGAATTGGTTTAAGTCTTTTAATGCTGCAGTGTGTGTTGGACTGCCAGTCTTGTTTGTTTACATGCTGATCTGCTGTGTTGATGTTTGTCTCTGGGTGATGGCATAGAAAGTATTCATAATATAATTCACATTTGTCTCTAAGATGTAATTATTTAGACATTAAATTAAAAAATACTTGCAACCGCTGGTTTTTGTTTAGGTGAATTACAAGTTAACTCTAGCATGTGCCACGCTGTAGACTGTCTGGATGCTGGACTGCCCTTGTGGTTGAGCTCCGCCTTTTTTGTTCTGTCAACATTACGTTATTAGCAAACATTTAGATAATCGACTATTGACATTTGTGAATCTATGCCATATCGTCTATGTCCTCATCCCCATGCATCTAAGGATCAACTGTTTCCCCTACTCCTCGACAGGAGGTGGATGGGTCAAACAAACACAGACTTTCACTAGCAGACAGCAGTTCATGTCCCGCATGAAACCAAATGTCTATGTTGTTTTAACCTAATAATGCATAATTTACATTCCTATCTTCACTCAAAACATTATCCTTTTTTCTTAACCTAACCATGATCATTTCATAACATTAGCCATGTGTTTCAATGTGTTTCAGCTGTGCGTCACATAGATTAGCTTGAGGGTGCCCTGTGCATTGATATCAGATGCTGAGGGGTTGGTGAGTTGGTGAGCATCCACTTCATGTAGATGCACACAGTTTCACAAAGAAACGGAAATAATATGTGAACATTGCTTCAGCTTATTTCAATACATGCATATCTTAAGGTCTGGGCTGACAGTTCAGCCCAGCTGATTCTACAGAGTTTTAAATATCCTCTCCCTGGAGAGTGACATTATAACTGCGTTTGCACCAGTCTGATCAAATACATCAACATGGTGATGAGAAAAACAACCTACCACAACCCACCCTAACCTTTAATTACTACATTTGTGTATTAACTGCTTCATAATCATTCAGTATACATTCCAATACTTCTAATCACTGAAAAATATCATCTTATATGGCAATTGTTTTAACCTCCTCTGTGTGTCTGTGCGAACAGATCCTGTGCATCCTCATGCAGACTGTTAGCTGTTGCTTCTTTACTAGATCCCAAACTGGTAATTGGTTTGACTCTGCACTGACATCTCATCCTCCAGCTGTTCCCCCAAGGCCAAAGACACCAACAGACCAAACTGTCCACAGCATTAACCCAAATGCATCTTTTTAACATAAAACACTTATACAGGTCAGTTAAAGGCAACTGTGTGTGCCGTCAGTTCAAAACAATGACAACAATTCAGTTGTTTTGTACTATATTTACCTTTTTCCCCTCTACACATCAAGTAATCTGAGCCAAGGAAAAATCATTTTACTTTTTCAGACACACACACATTTTAATAATGCAATGCATTATAGCACTATTCTGTTGGAATTTTACAGATCATAAAAACTCTGTAAGAGAATCATAATTACATCACATCTCTGTACTGCAATTAATGTCATTTTGATCAGGCCAACATCTGTAAGGTAATTTTTAGAAAATTAAATGAAACATACTACTGCATTAGTGGAAATAGTCATTACAGCAACCTATTACCCCATCTCTGCAGATGGGAACTCATAGGCAGTGTTTTGCCCGCCATTTATTTTGCATGCGTTATGTTTTGTTTCCCAACTGGCAGTATTTGTGAGAAGTATAATACAAAAAGAATATGTGTGTGCAAGAAAAGAATTATACATTTAATTTTATTAGGTTGCAGCCCAGTTGCCAGAAGAAAATGTTGGCATTGTACATTTCTGCAACCCACAGATACATGACATTTTTCCATTTCATACATATCATAACAACCTTTCTGAGGTGATGTAGTATATGAGTTGACTTTGTCATGAGGAGGTGGAGGGGACAGTGAATGGCACAACACCTAGGCAAGATGGCCACTGTAGCAGCAGCTGTAGACCGCTGTTCAAGATCAACAAACAACATCACCGATTCTTTTTTACCAACCACTGGCCATGTTACCGGTGGCTTTTGTGCTGCCAAACGTGGCTGGTTTTTAGTGTTGCGGCTTTTCCAGTGGCTTTGGTGCAGTTGAACATGGGTGTTTTTGGAAACTTGTTGCGGCTTTTCCACTGTTGAACTTGGGTATTTTCTAGTAATACCTAAAAGCTTGTCCAGAAGCTTTTGTGCTGCTGAGCATGGGTGTTTTTTAGTGACCCATCACTGCTTTTCCAGTGTCTTTTGTGCCACCAAAAGTGGGTGTTTGTTTTAGCAAACTATCGTCACTGTTACAGCATCTTTTGTGGTATTGTACGTGGCTGGTTTTTAGTGTTGTGGCTTTGTTCAGTTGAACATGGGTGTTTATTAGCCACCTGTCGCCGCCTTTCCCAGCGTTTTTTTGCGGCCAAATATGGATGTTTTTTAGCAGCATATTGCCGCTTTTCCCCTGTTGAATGTGGGTATTTTCTAGTGATCCCTCCCAGTTTTTCCAGCGGCTTTTGTGCTGCTGAATATGGATGTTTTTTTTAGCAACCTGTTATCATTTTTATAGTGTCTTTTGTGCTGATGAACATGGGCATTTCTTTAAAGATTCATCTGCATTGTTCTAGCACATTGTTATTGAACACTGTTTTCTGCAACCTGTCACCACTTTTTTGTGGCAGCTTTTGTGCCGCTGAACATGGATGGGTTATAGCAACACATCTCTGCTTTTCCAGTGGCTTGCCGTTGAACATGGGTGTTTTTCAATTACCATTCCCCACTTTTCCGGTGTCTTTTGTGCTGCCAGAAGTGGGCGTGCTTTACTGACTTGTGGCCACTTTTCCAGCAGCTTTTGTTCTACCAAACAAGGGTACTTTAAGCCAAAACATAATCTTTACCTTCACATAACTTTTTGGTTTTTGTGCCTTGACATAAGGAGGAATGTACAATGCCAACATTTCTGGTAGATTAGAGAAATTAAACCACTGGAGGCCAGCAATAACATGATTTCCAACTGCTGTCAAACTGTCCCTGAAGTGCTTCACTGGAGAAGTACGCTCCAACTGTCTGGTGTCAGGTATGAAAACTGATGCTTAATCGTCTCCACACAGGAAGTGACAAAACAAAATCATCACGAATAAAATGCTGAGATCTAGAAGTGTGGCATCAAACCAAATTTATTTGAGGGAGAAGATGTAGGCATAGAGTGAAATTTTGACCCAGTCACACTTAAAGGACAACTTCGGTATTTTTCAACCTGGGCTCTATTTCCCCATGTGTATGTGTGCGTATGATTCATGGGTACCACTCGTTCTAAAACTGGTTCTGTATTGAGGCGCGAAATGAGCTAAAACGGTAATGGGGGCAAATGCGTCCGTATAAAAGTGCTTTTTTTCGCCACTGACCGGTTCGTCCGTATAAAAGTGCTTTTTTTCGCCACTGACCGGTTCGGATCACCAGTGCTATCTCTGTAGATAGCATATTGTAGCGGCCCTGGGGCAGTGGTGACTGTGAATGAGTGAAGTCAGCTGTCAGTCAGTGTTGGAGCAGAGAGGGGGGTGGCGTCCCTGCTCAGTACTGTAAGTGAGTATGTGTGTGTGAAGTGTGTGTTTTTTCACCACTGACCGGTTCAGATCGCCAGTGTTATCTCTGTAAATAGCATACTAACTTAGCCTTTCCCTTACTTCTAGGCTGTGTGATGTCACAAGCTTTGCTCCACTGTGTCTGTAGCTCTCTCTACTCGTGGGACAGCCATTTTCTTGAGGAAGAGGTGTTTCGGGATTGGATGTCTTCTCTTCTTCGGCTGGCAGTAGTCATCTTGGGAGAAGTGAGCACTGCAGACCCGATGGTCTGCAAGGCGCAGTGTTTGGAGAGGAGTGTTAGCATCCATTTGTAGCCCAACTAGCCACAACTTCAGCATCTCGCCGTCCGACAAAGGCAGCCTGTGAAAGCCGTACGGGGTGTTGCGCGACATCCTGTTCTTGCGTTCGGGGAAAAAGGCCCGTTTATTTGAGCACTCCAAAAACTCCGGTAACACTCCAGGGGGTAGCACGTAAAAGACTCCGTCCTCTGACTCTTCTAGCGTAACACACACTTCACACACACATACTCATTTCCAGTACCAAGCGGGGCCGCCCTCCGCCTCTCTGCTCCAACACTGACTGACAGCTGACTCCACTCATTCACACTCACCACTGCCCCAGGGCCGCTACAATATGCTATCTACAGAGATAACACTGGCGATCTGAACCGGTCAGTGGCGAAAAAAAGCACTTTTATACGGGACGCATTTGCCCCCATTACCGTTTTAGCTCGTTTCGCGCATCAATACTGAACCAATTTTAGAACGAGTTGTACCCATGAATCATACGCACACATACACATGGGGAAATAGAGCCCAGGTTGAAAAATACCGAAGTTGTCCTTTAAAAGACTTCCTGCTTCATCTCTGATCTACTATCGAAATTATATACAGCTCTCCTGTGCAATGGAGGATTACCATTATTATTATTCATTATTACATCTATAGCCGTTCAACCAATGACATTATTTGTATCTGTACTCGGAATGGTTGATGGGAATTTGAACTGTAAGTGTGGAGCTCAAACGGAAAATGGGTGGAGCTGAACCAGAAGTTGTTATTTTAAAACTAATATTGATATGGTTTGAAATGATTAATGTTGATATGGTTTGATTTAACATGTTCTCATCCCAAGTTATCACATTTCCACTTGTTGGTGGCCTTTCACGTCTACATAGTACACACTAGGTATCCTCTTGCATCTGCTGTTGATGTTCTGGGATGTCTGAAACTAACGCCAGGACGTCCGCAAAAGCACATGGTTAGATATAGCAACAAAACATCATGGTTTGGCTCTACATGGCTGTACGGCGCTACAGGGGGCTCCCATGTGAAAATCCAGGGTTTGCTAGACCCACCCACCCACCTCTATTCCCACCCACCCTATGGGGATTTTTCAAGTTCTTATATTACAGTGTCAAAAAAGGTTTGGGCACCCCTGGTCAAAATTTCTTTTACTGTGAAGTTAAGTTTGTTAAGTGGGTAGAAGATAAATTAATCTTGAAAAGGCATGACATTAAAGATGGAACATGTTTTTCAACATTTTAAGCAAGATTAGTGTATTAATTTTTGTTATGTACAATTTCAGAGTGAAAAGGGCACCATGCAAAAGTTTGGGCACCTGAGGACATTTGACCTCTCAGATAACTTTTACCAGGGTTTCAGATCTTAATATGCTTGTTAGGACTATGGCTTGTTCACAGTCATCATTAGGAAGGTGATGCAAATTTTAAGGCTTTATAAATTCTCTGACTCCTTAAATCTTGTTCCAACAATCAGCAGCCACAGACTCCTCTAAACAGCTGCCTAGCACTCTGAAAACTAAAATAACTGATGTCCACAAAGCAGGAGAAGGCTATAAGAAGATAGCAAAGTGTTTTCAGGTAGCTGTTTCCTCAGTTCGTAATGTAATTAAGAAATGGCAGTTAACAGGAACTGTGAAGGTCAAGTTGAGGTCTGGAAGACCAAGAAAGAGAGCTGCTCGTAGGGATAATTAGAAAGGCAAACCAAAACTCCCATTTGGCAAAAGACCGGCAGGAAGATTTAGCAGATACGATTTAGCAATACGGGACGCAATTTGTCCTGTATTTCTGTGCGCGCCATACTCTACTACATAAACCATGTTTTCACATGCTTGGAATGACATGAGAAATATTAAACTGAAAGAGTTTCACAAGGCATTGCAGAGAATTATTTAAATCAGAATTTGCGAAGGAGAATATCACAAAATGACAGGTCCGTCACTCAGCATCATTGTTGCCATGGTTATGAGACTGTGTGGCTCAGGACCACTGCACTCACTGACCTGCACAGGGAACATTTCACAGGTAGATGGAAGAATGGATTCAGTTAAATTCCAGCAAATTCTGGAAGCAAACATCACCCTGTCTGTAAAAAAGCTGAAGATGAAGAGAGGATGGCTCCTACAACAGGACAATGATCCTAAACACACCTTGAAGTCCACAATAGACTACCTCAAGAGATGCACGCTGAAGGTTTTGCCATGGCCCTCACAGTCCCCCGATCCTAAACATCATTAAAAATGTGTGGATAGACCTCAAAAGAGCAGTGCATGCAAGACAGCCCAAGAATAACAAACCTTTTGTAAGGAAGAACTGATGAAAATCCCCAAAACAAAAATTGAAAGACTCTTAGCTGGCTACAAAAAGTGTTTAGAAGCTGAGATACTTGCCAAAAGGGGTGTTACTAAGTAGTGACCATGCAGGGTGCCCAAACTTTTGCTTCAGGCCCTTCTCCTTTTCTGTTATTTTGAAACTGGAAAAGATTGAAATAAAAAATTTAATCTTGCTTAAAATACTGAAGAAATGAGTCATCTTTAACTTTTTGCCTTTTGGAAATCAGGTCATCTTTTACTTGCTTGGCTATTCACAAAAGTTGGTAAACAAAATTTTGACCAGGGGATGCCCAAACCTTTGCATGCAACTGTACATTTTACCGGCTGTATTATGAACTGACGCCACAATCACTGACAAAGCAGGAGTATTTGACAACTTTGGAATGAGAACCAGCAATTTGATCAGAACTTGCTATACTTATCATTTTTTGAAAAGTATATACAGAAAAATGAGCCCCCATTTAGTTGTGGTGCACGTGGGAGGGTCAGAAATTTTTGTCAATTATATATCAAAAGCCTTCAATCTGGTGTACTTTGACAGCCAAATTAAGAGGCTACATCTATAAAGAACTACACACATCATATTAGATTAATCCCATCTTATCATGTTTCTCTTCCCCCTTCATACTATAGCGTAATTGCCTTTCACCAAACTTTGTTTGTGGGTATTTATAATTATGTTTGAACCACTTATTCTTTAGCAGGAAGTACTTCTCTTCATCTGTCAGTTGTCAGTTATATTAATTTTTATATCAATAAAAAAAACAAATCTGTGTTACTAAATTCTTACATTTTTATATGTATCTCAGCATAGCAAATTGGAAGTTGACATATTCTGCCATATATGAAGAGGGGAGACTCTCTGGAATCTGGCAATATAAGAACCATGATGCTGGGACATTCTGTCACTTCACAGTTGTCCAAAACATGTGGTCTGTGCCAGGCGGACATAATTGCCAGTATTTTTTCATTATTGCAAGAAATTCCATTGACTCATTCACAAGTCAAAAATGTGTTTTATCTGAAAGAAACATGCAATATTTACATCTAAGATCATAGAAAAATAGTCAACCAAGTGCAATGATGTCCTCCAAGATAATATTTGTTTTTCAGTTTCAGTTATATATTGGAGAGACATTTTGGGCAGTGGGGGGGGGGCACGTGTCCCCCTCAATGTATATGGTGACTACGGCCCTGTCATGCATGCATAATTAGGCTGCAGTTGTCTGGGTGCGCAAAGGTGAAGTGGCTGGTCTTGTCATACAAAGTTTGATGGAGTGTCAACTGGACAATATGGAGATATTTGCATCTTGAAAGCCGGACTACAAATGTGGATAGACAGGGAGAAACACACGCAAGCCTAAGACGTGGTAAGATACGATATTCCTCACTATATGAAGTGACTGATAACAAGATCTGTATAATGGATTGTAAAGAAATTCGTCAGGTTTTTATTTTGTAGACAATTGATCTGTATTTATAGCGTGATGGGATGACAGCACAATGATGTGTGTGGTATCCTCGGAAAGCTCTGGTCCTGCACTTTCATATGATATGTGTGGCATTTCTGTGCGAGCCTGCATTCTTGAGTAATCCATCTAAGAATAATGTGTGTGCAAAGCTGTATGAAAGCTGCGTCGATCAAACAAGAGTACCAGAACTTTCTTTTTTAAATAATTGTTATTATAGAGAAGAGAGAGTCACTCAGTCACCTTCCATCGGTCCTCCCCATGTACTTTCAACGCACAAATGAAATGGTTTATTTTTATTTTCATTTTATTCATTCATTTAGGTCGGGAAAAAATACCGAGGTCATGACCTCGGTGTCCTCAATGGTAGTTACAGCCTTGGTTGAGCCTCAGATCAGTTTTGATCACAAGAGTAAGAGATGAAGCTCAGCTATCCTTCATCAGGAGTATGGGATATTGATCGAAATGATTTTTTTTTTTTTTTAAGCAATCTTACCATGTGCTTGCATCTAAGCAATTAATCCGTTAACACAATGTTATTATGATTTATAGAAATTATGGCCAAAACTACCAACAAAAGACCCTAGTTGTAAAAAAAAAAAAAAAAAATTAAGCACAAAGATCAACCAATGTCTTTCAAAAAACAGAAAAAAGAATTCCATTCAACAGAACCTGAAGTTACAACTCTAGAGTTTATGCTTCTTTCATCACTTTGACAACTTCTGCTTTAAAACATCACAGACAAACAAACTGAAGCACTTCACTAACCTCAAATTACATGATTTCTCAGTATTCAAGGTTAATGTTATTTTCAAATTAAGCCAGTTCAGATCCATGCAGGTGTGTCTGGTGCTTTAAAACACTGAACGTATTAAAGTCAAATCCTACAGATTTCAGTCCTGGTTTATTAAGCATTGAGCAGTTACTCTGTCAAAAATACAACAGAGGAGCAACTGGTGTATCTGTTTCTAGTGCAGTCAGACAGACATTGTTTGAAGTCAGTCAAAAATAATTGCAACCTCCATCTGATTTCATGCTGCACGCTGTGTGTAGTTTTCCACACAGGGTGTAGCACTTAACAGCAGGGCTCGGTAAAAGGAGATGGTTAGCTCAATGAAGAGTTGGGAGGTGTGCAGCCCTTCATCTAACAGCTCACTGTGGCTGCTCCTGACTGATCCATAACTCCATTACTGTAATATTAAAAAGGGAATAAAGAAGCTAAATTAGTTGTTTAATGGATTTATTTTTGATGAATGATTGCAATTACAACTAACTTCAATAAAAAGTACTATAATTTCACGTGACTACTTCACAATAAAAGACACCCCATGTTTTGCCAGTTGAACACTTTTAATGTCAGCAGTAGTAAATGTTGTGTTTTCAGTAGCAGTCATTTAATAAAGCTCTGATACCACTGCAGGAGAGTCAACAGTGAGCAGTGAGGCGATCAGTGAAATAAAATGAAAACAGTGATGCTGCATCGTTTACAGACAAAATTAGACACTGGCTGGTGAACATAGTAAAGAATTTAACAGCTAAAAAAAACACCAACTTTTCTAAGGGGTCAGTGAAGACCAAATCAGCGCTAATAGCAAGGAACAGTAAATATTATGCTGTGTTAAGGCTAAACACAAAGCACATTTTGGCCTTGCGTAACTCACATGAACATGGCTGCTGGAGTGTTTTTAGAGTATTTCGTAACTGGTGAATAGTTGCCCTTGAGAGCTGTGCTAGCAGTTTTGCTAACTAACTGGGGAAGGTATTGTATTGTATTGAAAAATAAAATGTACTGTCCCATTTTGAATCAATATGGGACACAATTTGTCCTGTATTTCTGTATGCACCACACTCTACTGCATAAACCATGTTTTCACATGCTTGGAATGACATGAGAAATATTAAACTAAAAGAGTTTCACAAGGCATTGCAGAGAAATATTTAATCAGAATTTGCGAACGACAATATCACCAAATGTCAGGTCCCTCACTCATTTATTTATTTAACTGCTTTGGCCTGCCTACTGTTGCTGCTACCTCTGCAAGCCACTTTGCAACCCGCCTCCATCCCAGCTCCTCCTGTTCCCAGAGGATCTTTGCTGCTGCTCTTCTACACGCTTTCCGTGTAGGCACATGGAAGGGCAGGGAGATTTAATACTGCAAACTGAAATAAAGTTTTCTTTGACTAAAGTGGCCCTGACTGAACTGAGCTTATGGTTTTCTAAAGCCTCATGTGCGTTTGATTTTGTTTTACTTGGCTATTGTGGAGCTGGGCGCACATGCACAAGCTCCGGACACAATGAAGAGAGTGAAAGAGTTATCAGGAACTACTGTTCAAACTGTTTAGTTGTGCTATCTACAGTAGTAAATGTAAGTTAAAATGTGTTGTTGATGTTACTAGTTAGAACTCAAGTGGTGATGAGGTCTTAAAATGTAGACTATGAAAAGTTTCTCAAAAAGGTCTTAAAAGGTTTAACTTCAGGATTCCTGCAGAAAGCCTCCTCTGTCTTTCTTCTTCCAAATTTACCAAATAGTTTATTTTGACAGACCAAACATTGATGCAACTGTTTACTAGAATTAATTATTTTTTTCCCTTCACATTCTTGAGTGAATCTAGTAAGAAAGCAAACTGAAAATATATTGTAAACTATATAAAGTGTATATTCAATCTGATATAAAGGATCTAACTATAATAAATAATAGAATATGCATCTCATGCTTCCACATATTTGTAAGTTGTGTTTAAACACAGAGCCACAGAGACTAGCTGAGCCCCTGAGCAACACACACCCACACTCACACGCCCAGTCACACAAACATACATACATACATCACGACAATGAACAGACCGGAGTGCTTCCGCATCCAGTGTCAACCCAGCACCAACCACATTTCATTTCTGATAGACTTTCTTGCCATAGCATCACTCGTAATTCTACATCCAGGAATTTAGGAATATTGCAACTTTTGCATGTTAACATCGTTTACATCCCCCAGCACGAATTTGCGTCTACTCGCGTCTTTGTCTTGAATTTTAATCTTGCCATACGAAATGCTTGCCTTGCCTTAGCCTTTGAATCAGCAGGTGGCAACACAACTCCAAATGAATACTGATGTTGCTTTGCATCTGCTGGATGCCCTAGTAGGCAACTGTTTGCTAACACATCAGCCAAAACAACTTTATATGTCAGTGTTGTTGTGATGCCCCCTGGTGGCCAAAAAATAGCTAGTACAGATTTAAAGAAATGTTACTGTACTTTCCACCTTTTCCTTGCTGCACACAGTGTATATTATACCAGAGTCCTCCTGTCAGTCTGTCTGTGGCCAAAGGCCATACCCTGGACCCGAGTCAGACAGTGTCTGATAAATGTAAGAAGGTGTTTTGGCCCTCTGAGGCTCCTATTGTA
The DNA here is from genome assembly GCF_006386435.1 of Epinephelus moara. Lineage (NCBI taxonomy): Eukaryota > Metazoa > Chordata > Actinopteri > Perciformes > Serranidae > Epinephelus > Epinephelus moara. The sequence goes on along the minus strand of NC_065518.1, from coordinate 31,991,590 downwards.
CTTCCCTCCCCATCAACCTCTTTCATGTGCTTAGATGAAATGCTTTAATCAAGAGTACATCAACCAGGGCACTGCAACCCCCCCACAACACACACACACATTCACACTCACACACACACACACACACACACCAATATTCCTCTCACTGTCTTTCATGTATTGACTGTCTATCCGTCTTTCTAATCCTCTGTGGTATTCCCCCCTCCAACAACTCTACGTCTACCCTGCTAGCTTCATTCCCCCCCACCCCTTCTCTCGCTTCCGTGTGCCAGCACAGAGGGATCTCCCCCGGGGCTGTCCTAATTAGGCCATAAAAACCAGGGAAGTGAAGGAATAAAAGAGAACAACCTCATCATGTCGCCCTGCTTTAGCGCCTCATAAGGCCGCATACAAGTGATAATTATGGCAAATGAACGAGATTGAAGCATAGAGATGTATAATGTATAGAAGAATGCACAGTTAGTTTCAGGGGGGACCTGTATTATGGCAGCCACATATACCTCCTGTTATGCAATCAAATTACACTGAATGCTTCCTCAGAATATAATAAAATGCATGCTATGTTGGGCCAGCTTGTTGTATGGAACCTGCTTTTAAGATTCCACCGCTCCACTGTCTATATGGACTACAATTTTTTTTAATTTTATTTTTTATTTTTTTTAATGCATTTCATGTATTTATTTGTGAAAGTATGTCGATAAGGAGAGATAATTTTGATGTTTACATTAATATTTTTTGAGGTTAGCAATTAAAAAAAATAAAAAAATACGCAGCGGCCTGTGCAAACAGGAGATAGCCCAAGATACCCTGCAGTCTGAACAAGAGACACTTTTTATGAAGACCACATAGTGCATTATTAGGGCATTCATAGTGCATTATAATGCAATTATAATGATTGATAAAAATACTTATAAACACATAATGCTCTCAGATGCACTATATTAGGGGTAGGCTCCAGAGCTGCATGCAGCTCTTAAGCCCTTCTCCAATGGCACCCCATGGGTTTAACCAAAAATTATATGGAAATGGATAACAGTTGTTGTTGTTTTTTTAACATTTTAATGTTCATATACCATTGTTGTTGATTCCACATTCTCCAGTTGTAAAATTGTTTAACTTATACACCAAACACTTAACACTTACACCAACACTTCATCAACTTAAATGTGCATCACTTGTCTGCCGCCTGGCACCTTTTCCTCTAAATTTTGCCAAACCTCTACAACATTGGCTTGTCTTGAGTCTCCCTGGCTTGTCTAGCTATGGATTCCAAATGAAGGAAAAGTCTGACACAAAAGCAGAGAATTTATTGGGGCATGGACACATACATTTACTTTCACCACCAACACTGCAAATTTAAAGTACCAAATAATCATAAATAGCCCACTGCAGAGCAGCCACCCTTTGGTAAAACATAGTGAATAAGCATTAAACGGGTGAACAAAATGGTTCACCGTAGCTTGCACATAAAATAAAATGTTGAAATAAAAGAAGAAGACCATGTTATTTAGCAATGAATCACACCACTATGAAAAACATACTCCCATTTGGTTAATGGGAGAAAAGACATTTCCCCTCTGACACCAGCTTCTTCAAATCAGGCTTGACAGGTGATATGCTTATGTGTAAACAGTCCTCCAAAGACTGGTTTAACAGTCAGTTCCTCTCGTGTGTCTTAAAAGTGTTCATCCTTGATAACAGAAATTCACATGTATAGGTGACTTGAACATGGTGAGCACATATGTAGCCAATGCCTTCAGTGTGCCATAGTCTTGAGGACAAGATACCCAAAAGGCACTCAAGCTGTCAGCACCACAGAGAGCGGCTTTCATTCCGCTCGAGGCCTGGATGTTAACTACTTCACTTTGAATTGCTGCTTCATCCAACTATTTTCTACCTACTTGCTCAACCATGCCCAGCAGTCTGGTGAAACACTGTTAAAAATCCAGGTTGTGGCTAAAAACACCGAGAGGGCAAGTCATATGCATTTGTGCAGTGTCGGTTGCCAATGTTTAACATCAAATGCAAAGAAGCTATTGCTCACAAGTGGCCTTATGACATTTATCTTGCACCCACTTTCAGTTTTACTTCCACATAAATTAGTCTGAATTTGTCAAAGCTGTTGTCTTGTTCACAACTTACTTGATCATCTGGCTGCTCATTTCTTTTCCTTGTTGGACCCTGTTGTAGCAATTTTGCACTGTGCCAAAATGTCCCCAAAGCTACCAACATATGACCCAAATTCTAATATTTATGCACTAATTGTTTACTGGGACCATATCCTCCAAATGAAGCCCATCTTTGTGAAGTGTGACTTCTATTTGCCTTTTCTCAGCAGGGTTTTAGTCTTTACTCCCTAACCAGTCTGTGCTGCCCTAATTACTGTTATAAAATATTAATCTAATAATCTGAGTTAGTGAGTCTTGCAGCTTTTAGGGCTGTGATGAATCACTGCATGTGCATTAACGCTCTATGATCATAAATCGTAATTAGCGAGTATCAACAAAGAGAACGTGTTTGACTAAATCTGTCAGCATCATTTATAATTCGGGTAATTATTCTACCACACATCTTAAGAATTGCCTGAGCAGTTCGGGCCTGCTCTTCTGCTTTTTGCCGTGCGAGCGTTTGCTCACAGGTTAACGTGGACGTGTGTTGTATGTGTTAGAGCCTGAGAGATGTGTCTATCCCCGCTCGGCTTTGAACTGCTCCCACCACTGAGCTTAGGGGTCAGCCGTGTGCAGCAGTGCCCAGGGGCCATAGATACTAAGGCCACTGCATCTGAGACCTGTGATTGAAAATGCCTGTTCTTTGTAGTTTGCAGGCGAGGTGGCTCAGGGTGGAAGGAACCTTTGAAAACGGTCTTGGCAGTTGATATGCACCTATAGAGAATATTGCATCCCTCGACTGGAGGGCCTCTGTACTGTAGTGAAGGTCAAGAGTGAGGCCGGGCAGGGAAAGGAAAATGTCAGGCTGAGGAACAACAATAGTGCCACCTCTGACAGTTTTATAGTTACAGAACTTAAGTTGGAGGGCTGTGGTAAGTGGGGATTTCTGTGTGTGTGAAATATGTGACTTGAGAATGGCTGAATGGCAGTGTCCAAGACAGAGCAGTGAGAATTATAAAATGCCAAACTCCAAGTGCTTTTGACAAATTTAACTTTAACCTACTTTAGTTGGTAGGTGTGTGCTGCTCATTTCTAACATCAGTTTCCTTCTTGGATGGACGCTAATGAAGCCCTAAAGCTCTGTATCGCTTTATCTCATTTTATGGGATTTCCTCGAGAGGCTGTAATTATCACCTAGAGGTTTTTAACGCAGAGAGACAGCGCATCAGAGAAAACTTTCCTTCGTCTGGACCACTTGGATTTTAATTCAGATTTGACCTTTTCTTCTCTGACTCTTCATTTGATCTTTTAGCTGGAGCTGCTTGACAAAAAAAGTCTTTCATAAATTAAACTGTCAGCAAGCATGCAAATTCACAGGTCACCTAAAGTCTAACTACCTTCCCTGCTCACCTTTTTTGTTAATGGACAAGTGAAATTTCTGAAACAATTAAGCAAATTTGAGTCAGCATGCTTTCACCTTTTCAAAGTTTTTACTGCTGTGGCTGGCCTTTTGCTATCTTCAGATGCTAGCTGCATTGACGATGTCATGTTTATGATGGCGGGTTTTTAATTTGCCTTTAATTTGAGTGTGGCTCTTTTCAACAATCACTGGATAAGGTTGGACAACACGTCCGCACAGTAGTTCTTTCCAAGCATCATGTTTTCAAGCACTCCGAAATCAGTGCTGAGCGTCAACAAAGTCCTGATTTGTTTGGAGCACTAATCTCCCAGGCTGATGAAGTAGGACTTCAATGGCAACTGGCTTTGCAGGACTGGTGAGATTCTTTATTCTTTATTCAGAATCCCCATTAGTTGTTACCACAGTAATGATTACTCTTCCTGGGGTCCAGACACAATGCAAAAAACCAAGACAAGACATCAAATTATCACATTGTAGATAATTTACATCATCTTTTGATTCTTTTGATCTGAGGACCCTTATGGACTAAATGAATATGAATAACTCACACGGTAATTGAGGAATGGACATATAATTTGAGGTAGCCAGCAATTAATTGCGTTTTTTTTGGGGGGGGGGGGGGGGCGTAACTCTGTGTCCGGTCCCCCCTGTGGCCTCCCTGCCGAAGAGTCGGAGGGGCAACGCGGAACGTGGAACTAAATCGTTTCAATAGGTTGCGCATTGGACCAATTACAGCGCCGCACCCACCGGATCATGTGAAATACACTACACAAATTTGAAGGCCGCTTACGTCGCAACGTTGCACGAAGGCTGTCCCAATTCATCCAAATTCGAACGCTCCTCCAAATGCAGCCAACAAATGCATCCTCCTTTTCCCTGTATTTGGAGGATGCACCGCTACTATCCTTCAAGGCCTCCCATATTCCAAGTTTCTTTGCGTGCCTCTGTTCTACCCGGATTTTTTTGACAATGGCGGCAAGAGCACCAGTAGCGGCAGCGGCACCGAGTACACCTTCAAATGTAAGTAATAGATTTTTACTTAATGCCGGAAGTTCAAGGGGCCTTAAAACCTCTAAATGGCTACGTGACGTTAGTAATGCTAACACGCAGCCAGCGGAATGTAGAGCCAGCTCCACGATGTAGCTTAAGGCTGACCTGTTGATACGAGGAGCTCAGTTAGCCTTTAAAAGTAACGGAAAAGCCTAAAACCCCTTCACTTTCAAGCTCGGAGGGTGACTTATATCTTATTGTAACTGTGGAGATGTTGTAGGCTGTTTATACCTTACATCAGGTGCATAAACGCACCGCAATTAACAAATATAAAGTTAATGATAGGATAGGTTGTGAGCCCAGCTGTATTTCTAGGCTGTAAAACTGTAAACATTTGGATTGAATATAGAGCTAACTTGAGAAGCATTATTGTTATTATTGTTCTTATATAGAATAATCATTTTGCGTTGACATAACAGAAAATATGCTTTACATTTCATTTTGTTGTAAGCAGCAAGGAGCAAACGGAGGAGTTTATAAAACTCCATGGTGAGAACGACCACCTATTCACAGGGGCCAAGGATACGGCCATACTCGGATGGAGGTACCTGTTAAGGCAATAATAAATAGCCCATTTGTACTCTATAGGTATTTGTATGTGAAGGTTACTTAAATTAACCCAAATCCTGTACCAAGACCAAAGTACAAATATAATCTTTAGATCACAAGTGAATGTTGTTTTTGCGTGGGGATGGGAGTTTTATGTCTGTCCTGATGTCACCTTTTGTGAATCTTTACATATCTGTGATAATGTGATCTTGTGTGTTTACCTTTTGTCATGCTTCTCTCTTAGTTTAAAACAATCCTTCAAAAAATGGGCCTGGAGGGAAGAGTGGAGCCTCGACAGGCAAAAAAAAGTGTGACAACCTAAAAAAAATATATATAAAGTATGTGCAGGTTTGGATAATGATATGGAAACTACATTTGCTTTACACAAGTTAATAAATACCTTGATAAAGAAACATAGAAAGGCACTCTCCCATAGTAGTTAAAATCCCTTTATTCTTTATTCCTTGAATCTGTTTAACTTCCTTTTGAAGGCTTGATGCCAAAACATGTCGAAGGACTGTGATTTTAAGGTTTATATAACCATGCCATAAGAATAAAGGCATTTTAACTGCTTTGGGAGAGTGCCTTGGAGTTTTTTCTTCATTTCTGTATCACAACATGAATCCCATTCCAAAGAGCACCTCAAATATACCTCTTTTTGATACACTCCTTTTTCAAGACTTTTTAAATAAATACTTTGCAGAAAATTGCTGCTGTTGTGATTGATTTCCTCTGCCTTAGGAATGCAAAGATCCAGGGACAGGGCAGGGGGTCAGTGGGAAGCCCACTGCTGCCACCTGGCCCTGGTTTGTCCTCATGGATGAGGTTTTAGGACAGAGGCCTTCCATAGCCCCTCCTGTCCTAATTGCCTCCATCCCTGAGGAAACATCAGGGTCAGGTGCTGCAGTGGGTGAGCAGCATGATGAGGAGGATGAGGAGGGTGAGGAGAGGCAGTCAGGGCCAGCAACAGGAGGGACAAGGAAGAGAAGAAGGGAAAGAGAAGATGAACTGATGGAGCTGGTAAGAGAGGACATGAGGTTGCAGAGGGAGGCTCAGGAGAGGAGGGAAAGAGAGAGCAGGGAGAGGATGGACATAGCCTGAGTGTCAGACTGAAGCTCCCAGAACCTTCAGTCTGACATGGCTTCCATTGAAGGCGATTTACAAGGGGGAGGGAATTTGATTTTTCCCTAACCAATCAGTAGAGATCAACGACTCACCCAGAATCTGACGTCATTAGTATCCATGCCTCGGGGGTGCCGAAAACAAGCGAGCATTGCCCGTTTAAAATGTCTCCGTCGTCGTGCACGCCCAGCTGCATCGCCGTTAAATCCAGTTTAGCAGCTTCCTTAATTTGGTCCTCCATTAACGCGAGTAGTGGCGAAATACCTCGATAGCATCGTTAATGTGGTCTGTAGGATCTGTAGCGGTCGCCATTGTTGCTATCCTCACCAGTTACCCACCGGCGTACAGCTTGACATCAGCATGGCGCTGATTGGCTAATCACTAGACCCCCGGCGTTCATTGGTCTGTCCATCGTTTGGACGAGATAAATCGCAAATTCATTGAAGTATGCCAGACCAGTAATGCAAGCCTACTCAGTTGAGTGGGCGGGGTCTATGGTCTGGAACCAGGCTAGGATGGACACACTGTTTAATTTATTAGAGAGAATGGTTGATAGGCAGTGATTTTTTTAGCTGTTTTTTTTCTGTTCAATTAAGTTTTATGTGTTGCTGTTTCTGGTTTCAAATGTTAATTAAAAATATTGTATATAGTTATAGTTCTTCCATTATCTGTTCCAAATATAGTTAAATTAAAGTCTTGTATACATTATCCATTCCATTTGTTATTTACAACTAGAGTAAACTTTTGAACTACATTTAAGTGACAACACAATTTATTTTTTTCTTAGATAACTAAATATTTACAAAGATACAATCTGAATATTTCTAACTATTTACAAGTGGGCGTTCTTAATATGTAAAACAATTTACAGAAGATCAGCAGAAATTACTATTTACAGAGAAAAATGATAAAATTATGTAAAACATTACTAACAAATATTAACTAAAAAAACTACAATTATTTACAGTTTAATTATTGGCTGAGCAGGAGTCCCTGGTGGTGGTGCTGGACTGGATGGGATGCCACAATAAAGACCCTGGAGTCTTCCGTCTGTGAGTGGGACATTATCTGGGGGGATGCACGTCTCCACTGTCCACCACATCATCCATCAATGGGGTTTGCAGGGCTGGCTGACGCAATCGACAGCTGCCTTGTCACTAAAAAATGTTCAAAAGAGGGGCAAAAATAAAACAAATTGCAAACAAAATACTACTGCACAACTTTTTAAATAGCTAACCATAAACTACTTCAACAAACAAAAATGTTTGCAAAACACTTTAAATAGGAATAGCTTAAAATTATTTTACTTGCCCTCTAAAGGTAATCATGGTCAATGAGACCCTCCTCAAGGGTCCGTTCTCCCCCTCATCCTCAGGCATGTCGTCCTGCACTTCATCCTCTGGGGCCATGATGTCACCAGCACCCAGGCAGATGTTGTGCAGGATGGCACAAGCTCTTATGACCTGAAGAAAAAAAAAAAGATTAATTTACTCATATTCACCATTTAACAATAATTCTGTTGCATAATGGCTTACCTGTGACAGAAAGGTGTGGTGCACCTCCAGTGCTTGGAGGAAGATGGCCCTAAACCTCGTCTTCATCATCCCAAAGGCACGCTCTATGATGGAGCGTGCCCTGGAATGATGAGCGTTGAAGCGCTGGGCTCCCAAACCTTGTACTGGCCGCTTGTAGGGAGTTATGAAGGGGAGTGGGTTTTGGAGGCATGGGTACCCACCGTCTGCCAAGATGAAGCACCCAGGAGGAGGGTAGATAGCCCGCCTGTACAGTGGGCTGTGTCGGAGTACTCTGGAGTTGTGCACCGACCCCGGCCAGCCCACGTTCGTGTCTAGGAAGCGGCCCTGATGGTCACAAACTGCTTGCAGGATGATGGATGCAAACAGGCCGCTTGGTGGCTTGATCCTGACATGGCAGCCGTCGATTGCTCCAGCAGCTTTTCGAAAAGCTCCATGTCTTGCCAGCCCTGCAAACCCCTGAGTCACTGCCGCCAGGTCGTCAGCGGACTTAGGGAGGTAGATGACTTTGTGGCGAATGGCCACCACCTCCTCAGTAACTCAGTGAACAGTGGAGCGAGGCATCCCGAACACCCTTGAGACCACCCTGTATGATGCCCCACTCACCAGCCAGAAGAGAAAGACTAAAGTCTCTATTGTGGCACCCCACCCATGTCGTCTTTCCTGGTGGAGAGGGTCCAGCAGCACCTCCAGGGACTCTCTGCTCAGCCTGAAATCTCGCCTTGTGTCATCTTGATTGAAAAAAATTCTGCAGCACCGGTACAGCCAGGTTTACCCTGCAGTACAAAGGCTTGGTCTGGATGGGAAAGGAGGGTAAGAATAGGAGTACATAAATGATCAAGGCAACAATAGCTATTTAATTTTAGTTAACAAGACAATTCTAGTTAATGTAGAACCTTTGGGACCGTGGCTTCTGAAATAGAGATCAGATTATAGTTTAAACCACTCCCCTTTTAGATGCACTGTCACTGTATTCTGTGTGACTGCCCAACAACAGTTAAGATCTTAGTTCTTACCAGTGCAAGGACCAGCACCGGACTCCATTCTGTCATCATTTGGAACCTCATCAATGACGGCTGTGGACTGGTGTGAATCATCTGGGGGTCAGATTCAAGTGGAGTGGGACTGGGGTCCACTTGCTGGTCTGTGGGTGCTGTCATCCCTTTTTCTTTTTCTCTTAAACCTGATACTCAGAGAAGAGAGCAGGATCAGTACAAAATTAATTTCCAAAGTTAACCATATGGGTTAATCATGTCCCCAAATCAAGTCAAGTGTAAATCACATAGCAATGATAGCATGACTCAACTGGCTTAGACTATGCAGACATAACAAATGATCTGGTCTAGTAGGTAATAATTCTAACAAAAAGATGCCATTATTTGCATGTTACGTGATCCAAGTGAGCAACATCGGAAAGTGATTTAATGTTACCTCTCAAGTTATGCAGCGCGTTTGTTGTCACACTGCTGGGTTGAGTAGGAAAAGACTGATGGGACAAAGTCAGGGCTTTCATCGTCCATAGATACCTCGCCTGTAAAAAATAAAGTGTATTTCTAATGAAAGACAGTATGACATGTTACTATACTATGTTGCTACAGTTAACGTTAGTCTGAGTTTGCCATAAGTGTTTTACTAGCCTGTTACTAACAAGACAATGCAACGTTAGCAAAGCCGAACCCCAGTAAGTTAACGTTAGCTAACATTAACGTTAGTTTCAATCAGATACAGATATTATACATACATCTCAATAAGTTAGATGTCAGTAATGTTATCTTGTTGGCTAAACAGAGCGATGTGGTTGATTTAGAAGTAACTGTAGCTAGCTAGCTAACTTTACTTAACTGATATGAAGTGAGCACTGCAGAGTCTGGCATTTTTTACGAGGTTCATGTTCCAGTCACTTCTTCTGATGGCTTGTAACCAAAGATGTCTGCGGTTAGCATTAAAGGGAGTGCGAGCTGACGTATTCTGTAAAATTTCAGACTTTTGTCAGATTGTCGATTCTGACACCCCACAGCACAACACCACATGTTCTCGGTCGGTAGTGTACAAGGAAGTTTGGGTTTGTTTTGAAGCCGGCGTGAGTATTCTTCTGCAGCCGACATGCGCATTGGAACCTGTGTGATAGGCATGTGACGTAGGCTGATAAGTAATCTATAGCTTAGATAAATAATGCTATATTTGTCCATCTGTCCACTTTGCCTTCTCAATATGGTTTTGCTGTTTAATGACAAAACATTTTAATATTGAAATTAAGTCAGGGCTATTTACAGGGTTCGTACACATTTTACTAGGTCCAATTCAAGCACTTTATAAGCCCTGTCAAGCATTTAAACTGAAATTCAAGCACTTTTCAGACCGTGAAAACACAGCATTAAAATTACAGCATTTTCAAAGATTTTAAGCACCTGTATGAACCCTGTATCAAGTCTAATGGTTAAATATGGTTTATATGGCTAGAATTTGTCACTTAACGGTATCGTTTATTAACGGAATTAATTACCACAAACTATGCTAGCTATATGAATATTAATGTGGGTTAAAATAACAGGTTTACCTCGCCATGGCTCCCTCTGAGCCAGATAAATGAGCCGCTGGTGTCGCCGAGCCACCCCTCCTCTTCCTCAATCAAAAAGTAAATTTAAAAAAAGAACAACAAAAGGACATGTTCTGGCTCCATATTCCGTGCCAGTTTGTTCCTGCCGTCAGTTCTGTTTTGTTTTTGTGTTTTTCCCGGGCTTGGGCAACAGGAATCATGACGTGGTGACGCAACCAGGGAATCTTCCATAGATATATATACGTAGATGCCGCATTCAACGGCGCTCCTCATTGGAGCAATACGTCAACGCGGCCGCCATCTTGCCCAGGTGGAGCCACGCTGCCTAATGCATGTATGTCTATTGAGGCAGGAGATTATTTATGATTAAAATCATCATTATTCGCTGAATTCTCAACCAATTTTCATGCGGTTTGGTTTGTTACAATTGTCAGACATTTATGATACAGGATGCTTGGTTAAATAAAAAATGTAGCTTTTCATACCAAAATGTGTGATCTTATGTAGATAAAGTAACAGTAATAGTTCTACAACACATTTAAACTAAACTTTCCCCATGTAATAAATATTCTTTTTTCTTACTAGATGTACAGTGTCCACCATGATGTCATTTAATTATTAATTTTGACTATAAATGTTTATTCACATTTCACACAATGTGCAAAAAATAGTGTATCAGCAGGGTTGTGCCGAGCTGCAGTGTAGATTCTGATTAACAAGTGAAAATAAATGACTTAGAGCTGCATGTTTACACAAAATTTTGCTTTAATCTCATATGTATAACACCACAGTGCTCATGGGAGCCTGGACACAGAACTGTTTACATTATTAGGTCATATTTATAAAAAATACAGTGTACAGTGGCTAGTATTATTTTTAGGAGTCTGCCCATTCCTGTCGAAGTCCTCAGGTCTGAAGTGACAGCTGCAGATGACTGAGGAGTCACTCGGGACAAAGTCCTTTCTCCTCACTGCTGCTACGCATGCCCGTCTCCTATCTGTGTTTTTTTGGGAAACTACACACAAAATAAGTGTGTCAGAAAAACGCAGTTCCACATAATTTGTAGTTACAATTCAGGCCACAAGTTAACTACTAACGTTATACTGCGTTATGTCACGTTGGTGCCATGAAACAGACAGTTGACAATTTGGAATAACACATACACCATAGCTGTTTGACAAAGCATCATAATTTTATAAGTAATATTATATAAATGTTAACCTTTTTTCTTTAAGTTGTGTGACATAGCGTTAGCTTAATTTGGCATTAGGACCAGATCAGGACAGTTAACTTTACTTGATTAGCTTAAAAGAAGGATCGCTTTTTGAGATATACAGTATATCTCATTAAACATGTTCGTAACAGTAAAATATTGTAAAACAACTTCTTACCTGTGGAATGTTATTCCCTTCTGCTTGGTTTTAACACTTCTTTCGTTCGTACACCCAAATGCAGAGCAAAAATGTGGCATTTTTGCCGAGTCTGACATGAGTCTGAAATCGGTCAGAGCACCTAGGCAAGATGGCGGCGGTATTGACGCATCCCACAAGCCAGGGTGCGGCATCTATGTATATATATCTATGGGAATCTTGCATAGGCTAGACCATCCCATTTAACAACGGTTGACGAGCCTTCGGAGGCTGTGTAGGCTGCGTCCTCTGAAGGATGACACAGCTAGAAAATGCCTCCGGTAAATGAACGTCACTCTGTAGCGCACCGGCTGGAGCGCCTGCTGAGAATTCTTTGCCCCCCCCCCCCCCTCCCCTCCCACGGCCTCACCACAGACGTCACTCTCCTTGCGCTAGCGTGAGCTTGAGTTGATAGAGCAGAACGCATTTCTAAGCGGAATACTGAGGAATACTAACATCTACTTCGTGAAGCATTCTTGGAAACACCTGGAAAACATCAGTAGAGAATTGTGTGGCTGTATTTAAGACAACTCTGAGCCTGCAGGGCAACACACAGCACCACTGAAGTAAGCTCTGAAAACTTTTTCTTTATCATTTCGCTCATGGTAGTTACATGTCACATTATGTTGATGTAGCGATGTGAAATATGATCCGGAGTTTTTTCTTTTATCAGTAAAAATAGAACATTTTTCACACATAAAAAGCACAAAGATGTTGAAATCTAGGCATATTCTGCCATCATAACTAGCATTGTTAGCACTAAAACTGGCTCTATTTTCAAGCAAAGTGTTTGCAATGAGTGCAGAAGGCACCCCACAATCTCCTCAGTCAATTCATCAAGATTTTCAGAAAGATAAATGTTTTTTGTTTTTTTTCTGGTTTGAATAATTGCAACATAACGGGGAGCATCTTTTGGTTCCCTTTGTTGGGAGGCTTTCGCCAGTATTGATAAAGGAAGTGGTGTTCCATCTTTCTTCAAGATCTCCACCACATTTTCCATGTGGTGCGACCACATCCTTCACCAGCATCCTTTGAGTCGCACACTTGCATGTGGAGGGGGCTGGTTTTCTGCTTATATCTTTAGAGAACTGTAAATTTCTGTATCTGGAAGAATGGTACAGTGTAACTTATTATCATATGATGACTTGAAACGCAGTGCGAGCTGATGACAATAGCACACATATTAGCAACAACAATTTAAGTCCACATCCGGGGAAGTCTATGGTAGCCTACATTTCTGCAAACTAAGAATAATTTATATTAACATGTTTCATACATTTAATAATAACGTTTCTAAAGTGACGGAGTGGCACAAAAAGCAGTTGTTTTATGGCGTCATTGCTGTTTTTTACAGCTGAGATTGTGTCCCCAAAGCTGGGTATTTTAAGCCAAAATATGTTTTCTTACCTTTCACTAAATGTTTTTTGTGCCTAAACCTAACCACAGTGTAGTTGAAACTAGGGATGCACTGATATGGATATCCAATACGATCCTTCACATTTTTGTATTTTAAAAAAAGAAGTGAGGTTTTACACGTCTTTTTGAAATACAAAAATGTGAAATTATCCGTGTACTTACCCTCAGGTGTACTTCATGTACTTCATGTACACCTGAGGGTAAGAAAGACGTAGTGAGAAAATATGGATGAGTTAATATTCCATATCCCAGACATAACCAAATCAAACTGACATCACTATTGCTAACAGAGCTGTTCTGACTCTTCCATACCTGCCAACATCAGGCTGGGAAAAAGAGGGAGATTTTCTGGGGTATTGTCAAGTGCCCTCATATAACTATAATAACAAAACATAAAAATACTAAATACAAGGATGAGAAAGTAAAATGACTTTTGATCAGTATTAAATTTATAGTTAACAGTAAGAGAGAGGGAAATTATGAACCCCAGTGTAACTGTGTAGTAACCTGGTGTATCAGTAAAGTGTATAAACTACACTGCAGAGTGGAGTCTCTACTAACAGAGACAAACAGTGACAGCTGACTCATATGAATGGATTGAATGTGCATCAGCAGGTCCGTGTTACATCTGGTGTATGAAATGTTTATATCGTCAAGCTGCATTTTCATAAACTCACTCAGACGCTATCTCACTGTTCCCCGACAGACTAGCCTACAACTACCAAGCAGAATAGGGATGCGCTTTTGATTCACCTCACACACTCACACTCAACTCAGACAAACAAGTGGCTGTGTCTCACACACACACGCAGCCAGAGAGGTAACCATACAAATAATCACTAACTGTAGCATCACATGGCTAGTGGTTATTTATAAGTTTACCAACAGAGACTTTTAACACAGTCAGTTGAGACTTTTAAAAGCTTTGTGCTGGATGTAAGCCGCTGCTGCTAATTAGCTTGTGCTAACACTCTGGAGACGGTCCTTCAGCACTGTGTCTAATCTGTGTCGAGCAGTCAGAGATCAGACCCTCGGAGCAATCCTGTTGTCTTCCTCCGAATCTGTGAAAGATGTCCACACCACGACATGTTTTGGCCTCCTGACAGCGTGCTACAGTTGTTTTTCTCTGTGTTAATTGGTGCCTCTCAAACAAAGTTTAAAGGTACATGTACCAACACCCACTGTGTGTAGTGTATAGATGCTGGCATTGTTAAGTCAATGAAAGGAGTCTGGCTTCGTATTGTCTACACTTTTTATCGGCTATAATTTTAATTATCAGAATAATGCCTAGAATGTCCTGTTAGTGGACGATAATTTATCGGCCCAATGTAAATTGTGCATCCCTGGTTGAAACATTAACTTACAAAATTTCTGCGACATAGTAATGTGCTGTATATGAGATGCAGGTCGCGTCTCCACTTACCCCTACTGTACAAAAATTAAGCCAAAATATCCTGGATACAGCTGCTGTCATCTTGGGCTGGTGGTCAGAGTCCGCGCAGTAGCCAGCTCTGTGGTGTCCAGTTCCCATCCTTCTGACCAATCACAAACAGCACCATTGAGTGTGAGCACATCGACTGGCACACAAAGCTGTTAATCATGACGTCAAACCCCTTTTTTATAGTATCAAATAAATAATTAGAAAACAAATTTATCAGAGCAATGAACACTTGAAAAAAGTAAGCATGATAAGAACTACTTAAACTTATAGAGACCTTCAGACCTGGTACCTAGACCCTAGGTCTGTTTAGCGTTTCTACTACAAACAGAGTTCTTAAATGTGGGCAAGGTAGTTGTAGGGTTGTTTTCACAGACTGCTCTGTCCAGCACTCGCTGTATTTCCTGGTTCTTCACCAGTGACACAGTTCGTAGTCTGCACCTTATTTATCATTCACAGAACGGGGTAGCATGCTGACATCTTGAAAACAAAATAGAACAGACTGGAGTGAGAATCTCTCGCGATGGGATATTAGAAAACAGCGGGTTTGTAAATTTAGGCCCAATCCCAATTCCTATCTTAACCCTCAATTTTAATTCTCAAGCTCAACCCTCAATCTCACTAGCACTCAAAACCAAGTGTTAAGGGCTATCTTGTGACTTTAAAATGGGACACCCCTCAAAGGCAAATACGTCTTAAGACTGTCGGGGGCAGCAATATGCCAAAACTCCGTCCAGTCTGTCAGTTCAAAGAAGAAGAAATATATGTCATCAGTAGTTGTCGATAAAAAGACGTGATGAGTTTTTTTTTCCAACACTTTATTTCAATTCTTGTACAAAACAAGCAGTGACAGACATGAACAGAACAAATATGCCAGGGTTAAGAGAAAAGAAAAAGAAATAAAATAAACAAATAAATAAATAAAAAAGTTCAGCAGCTCAAACAATTAAATTGTTTACATATTTTCAGAGTCTTTATAGCTTTGGAGTTTGTGGAGTGCTGAATGGTTTCTAAGTATTGCTGCATTTCATTCATAAAAATTTTGAACAAGGGTTTTCTGTTACAAAATTTTCTCTTATGAATATGGAATTTCGCTAAGATAATAGATAGATTAATGATATAGAATTGTTTTTGTTTTGAAATGCTGACATCATAAAATCCAAACAGCACATCTTTGTACAGTAGTGAAAATAGAACATAAATGTTGCAACGAATATACTCGACAAAATCTTTCCAAAAAGTGACAGTATAGGGGCAGCTCCAAAACAAATGTACAGTTACCAAACAACAATCTTCGACAATGCCGTCTGCAGCTGTGCTGATTTCATATTGAAACAGAATGCTTGATCATTAGGGGAACAGTTGCCGTTGTGACCGAGAATTATGTTATGAATATGAACAGTTCACAAGTTACAAATTACTCACTCCTATAGTTTTTTTGGAGCCTGCTTGCTTTTTGTAAACTTGTCTTCATTGGTGGCCCTGAAATGAATCAGGGCTTGTGTTTTGTCTGGTGGCCCTGAAACGGAACAGAGATAACAACATTACTTTCTTTTATTTTTTACTTTTTTGGGCTACCTGTCAGATATTCGTTAAGTTATTAGTTTAGTTTCATGTAGTATTGCAAGTATTATCACAATGAATACTGTGGTTAACATTCAGCAGAACTGGTGAGGCTGTTTACACAGTCATACAAGTGTTATCTGGTGACTTTCATCCACGTTAACGTTTCACCCTTTGTGTTATAAGTTGATATTCAACCAAATAACCTGTACCACAACAACCGACATAACTTATTCAGCGGAAAGTCACCACGTAATACGATCACTAACGTTAACCTGCAGCTGTAACGTTACCAGCTGCAGACTCTATGGCTACAGGAGATGACACCGTCCGGTCATCTTACAAAAATGTCGATGCAAACATTTCACATATATTAAAACAACTTAACAACTACATTATCACTGAGAAAAATGACTTCTTGTAACTGAATGACAGCATACTCACAGCAAAATCACTGGAGTCAAAATCCTAGTGTTAGGCCATTTTAAAGTGAAGTGTTGAGGTTGTGATGTTGATTCTGATACAATGAACTCCGTGCTAGTGTGAAAACATATTAATGTGGACGTAACAGTACAGAGTTAACGGTATCCAACACCTGCGGGTGTGGTTTTCACATCCGGGCATTTGGCGAGGCACACTTCCGGTAGAAATTTGAACGGCAGCCATTGTCTTTCCCCCGCATAGTCGCAATGAAAAGACACCACGCAAGCGACAGGTGAGTATCACGTCGATATAGCTCACTGTTTGATTGATATTTTGCACAAAAATGTGTTTGTGTTGGCTCGATATTTCAAATACAGGAAAATGGCAATATTATTGTTGTCTTACTAACGAATTACCGCCGCCATACATGCAGGCTAACGTTAAGCAGACATGCCAGGGCATGCACGTGTCACGTATGTTTCATGCTAACGTTAGAGCTTGGTTAGTCTTTCCACACACGGTAAATAAACGGTAACGTAAACTAGTGTAACTCTGTTGAAGCTGTTTGGGTCGAGTTAAAACAGTTTCCATTGTTTAAAGAACAACGGGTGTTGAGAGAAAAAACAGTTTAACCGACTAGTATTCCTGGTGACTACTATCAATGTTAGAAACGTTTAAATGACTAGTCGGTTAAGCAGGAACATCCTTAGTTCAGAGCCGCCTCTCCCGGTGATTCCTCCGGAGGAGCCTCCAACGGGCAAACCGCCAACCGGTCAAATTTGTCCGCAGCTGTGGTTGGATTTAGTGATGCACGGTATACTGGTACCAACGATAGACCGCCATACTTAAACACCAAGGTACATAATGATACCATCATGTTGGAGTACCGTAGTACTAAGGTACCTCAGGTACCACTACTGTGGGATAAGTCCGGCGCGCGCCGGCGCTGGCCACCTGGCAGTCAATATGCTGCTGCAATGGTTTGTTTTCCAGTGACATTTCAAGTATTAGCTGAACTACTGAGTATCTTTAAGCAGTGAAAGTTATTAGGCTATTTATTTCTCATTTGTTTTCCACAGAGCTCTATGGTGCAAGCATTTTACTCGCATTTGCGACTAAAAATAGTTTTGTGCAGCAGAAGAAATCATTTAGGAGCACGCTGTCATTTATTTTTTCTTTTGTGGCCACAGTAAAACGGTCATCTGTAAATGATCAGTCTTGCATATTGCAATAATAAAAAAATAGTCACAAAATGACTTTCATTCCATAGTGAGCCAGTTGTACTTGATTGCCATTTAATTGGCTGATAATTTGTTAGATAACCGGAATATTGTATTTTTCAGTGCGTTTGTTTGACAGGATACAAAGATACCGCAGTCATCCTAAGAAGTGTGAAGAGCAGTATGTTAAGTTCCAGACCTGTCAGGCAGAAAAACATCTTCATATCCAACAGCTTCAGTTACAAAAAGTATATTTTTGTCCATCAGAGACCATTTGAGTGTAGTGAAAGTTTCACATTTTTGTATAGGTGATTTAAAAAAAAAGAAAAAAAAAAAGTAATTTTTCTGCAGGATCACGCTGAAGATTGCAAGATGCTAATTAAGGTGCAGTACAAAGACCGCAAGAAATACATTAAATTACAAGCTGCTGATTATGAAGAATTCATTTCTGAAGGTAATTGTCCCGATTTGTATATGACTAACCAGTAATTTTAACTGACTGGACTTTTTCTGATTTAAACAAATAACCATGTGGTATTTTAACTCATCATTTAGTGAGAGAGAAGTTCTCCATCCTCGTGGACAAGATTTGTGTGGAAGATGATTCGGGAACCGAGGTGGATGAATCTGTGTTTGCAGACTTGGCCCCACAGAATGGGATTTGCTTCATCATCTAGGACGGCGACAACAATGGTAAATTAACAAAAAATAAAGCTTTATATTCCATGGATGGACAGGGCTGTTGAGCACAAAGTTGGGCATAGTTTTTTGGCTGCTGTTTGTAGATTCTTCTAGCATGGTTGATTGCAAAATTAGTTTTTTGGCTGCTGTTTGTAGATTCTTCTAGCATGGTTGATTGCAAAATCTTATCTACAATAATGCGGCAATGTTAAGTATTTATACACCTTTTTGTTTTAGATTCAGGTGCATCTGTGTCACCTATATCCACACCACCATCCACATTTGGTGGAAGTTTCCTGTCTGTGTCCAGCAGTAGCAGTGACTGTGAAGCAAGACCACTCAAGCGAAAGAGAAGTGATGAAGAGGCATCCCAAAGTTCTTCATCCAGAGATGTAAGTTCATTATCTAACTAGTTCCTTGCTTGTGATGTATTAGTGCTCATTGTATGTCGCTTTGGATAAAAGCGTCTGCTAAATGAAATTGTAGAATCTGATTGCTAATTTAGATCATAGTCGTCACTTTGATTAATTTCATGCATTTATTTTTAAATTGCCATTGTGCAAACTAAAGTTTCAAAAGCTTGATGCTGTGCTCCCCCCAAAAATGGATTTTTCTTTAAAATCTGGTTTGTCTTAATCATTTCAGTCCTACCATCATCCTGACGTCTGAAATTACTTTGCTGCTCTGGTCTTGCATTAACACTGCTGTTATGATCCGTTTAGTTGATAAAGCAGATTCTACAGACAAAACCAGGAGGGACAACAGTGCTTGAGGAATATGAAGAGACTGGGACTCTCAGTGACAGTAGAAGAAGGCAGATGATTAACATTCTTGCAGGACATATGGTTGAGACAGAAGGGTAAGTTTAAAATACAAGGGTTAGGTAGTTAACAGCTATTAAACTTATTTTGTTTTTAAACGATTGTGAATAACTACAATTTAGGTACGGCAGGGCCTGATAACTGATGTTTTTTTTCCTAGTAATGTTAAATTGTGAAAGGGTTAGAGTTTATGCTAGTTTTTGGGACCGCCCTTAATATTCCAGAATTCTGGCCATATACTGTAGAACAACCGCCATATTTTAAATAACCTTATAGTAGCGTTTAAACAGCAATAATAATAATAATTAAAAAAAAACTTAACAGGGATAGTTAACCCAAAAATGCAAATAGTCATTAGCTACTCGCCTTCATTCTGACGGATTGACAGGTGAAGTTTTATGATCATCTGTGCACTCTGTACACTCATTTTTCAAGCAAATGCAATGAACGGTAACTGAGATTCATACGTCCAAAAAATAAATAATAAATCCATAAAATGCCTCCATACTGCTCGTTCAAAGTAATCCAAGTGTCCTGTAGTTTACAAATGCCAAGACGTTTGGAAAAAAACATCTCAAACTTGTGTTAAGTTTTGTTTGATGTGCTGCATGTTTCTGCTTCAGGACACTTGAATTTCTTTGGGTTATTGTTATGGAGGAAATTTATGGATTAATTATGAATTTTTGGAACTTTTGAATCTGTTACTGTTTGCTGCAGTTATTGGTCAAACAAAGCTCCAGGAAACATCTGTTACTGTTTGCTGCAGTTATTGGTCAAACAAAGCTCCAGGAAACTCCAGGAGTGCACAGATGATCAAAAAACTTTCCCTGTCGTTCCGTAGGCATGAGGGTCAGTAGATAATGACTGAATTTTCATTTTCTCTCAACATCGCTGTCTTACTGGTTACACAAATTAGGCTATTTAATATGCTATTCATTTATTTATGTATTTGGCTTATTTCCCACGCTCATTTTGGTCGGTGATATTTTCATCTGCCGTTCAATTACACATGAAACCGGCATGTGTCGGCTAATGTGAACTCTGGAAAGGACATTATTTTTTTTTCTTCTTTTCTTTTTCTTTTTGCTTGAGTGAAATTGGAGAAAAGGCAGCAATTATAGTAGTAAGAAACATTACTTAACTAATAGTATTATTCCACCCTTATAAAGCACCAATGCTTAATTGGTATAGCTTGGTAAACAAACAAGAATCAACTTTATTTTTCTTTTCAGGAGAATCCCTCAGCGAACCACTAAAGAGAAATACGCACTGGGAATTGTTACCTTGTTCCCTGCATTGAAAGATCCCCTCTCCAGGAAGGGATATGTAAGTCTTATTTTGATTACATACCTAACTTTGAATTGTACTTTGAATTGTATCAAGAAATTCCTTTATAAAAATTTAAATGTATTTATACAGAAACATATACTTTTTTTTGGATAACTTTGGCTATGTTGATGCATAAGTCATGAATTTTTTTTAGTCTTTAATATATTGTGTACACCAGGGCTATTCAATTTAAAAATTCAGTTGTGCCAGATTTCAAAAGCATGACCTTAAGCTTGGCCAGACATTGTAATGACAAATTTCAAACCAATGTGAATTATTTCAGCCTAATGAAAAGAAATGCAGTGTCTATTAATTGTTTCTCCTTTAAATCCTGAATGCCACAGGTACATCAAAATGTGGATAAAAACAAAAAAGAGCTGTAATTGAACAGAACTGAGGCTTTGTGGAAATATTTTTTTTCACTTTTGAAATTATAAAAAGTATAATTGGTTACATCTGACACAGACAAAGCAAAGTGTATAGAAAGTTAAAGAGCGCTAATTTACTAGAACCTCAAGTAGTAGCAATACTATTTTTTTCAGTTTTGAAATGATATATTTTGGTCTGACCTAGGCATATTTCAATTGCAGATAATCTTATGAAATAAAATGAACATTCTCCTCATATGTGACTGAGGCACATCACAAAGTGTATTTCACTTAATAGTTTAAAGGGATAGTTCAATATTTTGGCAAATTTGCTCATTGCCTTTAGGAGTTTTTTTTTCTCCCTTGTTTTTCTCATATCTTGGTGGTAAAATCCTGTCAAATTTATGGTTTTTGTTTTTCACTAATTTTTGTCTGTCTTTGGTCAGGAACATTTCTATGACAGCCAAAGTGGCACTGGATTTCTGGCATGGCGGCTCAAGACCGTTCAGAGGAACACAAAACTTCCATTCAAGGAACCAAAAATGCATACAGCAGGAGGTGGCGGTCCAGGACAAAAGAGGGAGCTGCCTCAGACTGGTGGTCAGTTGGATGAGGAGCGCTGTAAAGAGATCATATCCTTGATGAGCCACATCACTGACAGAGAAATAATCCTGCAGAAGATGAAGGAGACCTTTGAGTATAGACAGCACCTCATCCACAATCCTGATGAGTCGGATAACATACTCTCAGTGTTTCCAAGGCTGCTGGACACTAAAGGGCTGGTAAGTATTAGACATTTAAGCGCAACCTGTGATTTGAAAAATGTGAATTTAAGAAAACATGTTCTTTCATTTCTCTGCCACTGCAGATAAATCAAGATTTCGGCCTCATTTTTGGACCAGAAACAGCCGACAAACTGATCAAAGAAGCTGAGAGCCTTACAACCACCCCAGTCATCCAGAGTTTGCTGAGGTCTGCCAGGAATCAGAACAATGATGAAGCCTCTGACTGCCCAGGTAACACATGGAATTTGAATGCATTGTCATTCACAAACCTATATACATGTGCTTAATGAGGAGTTTTTGTTATCTAAAGTGGGATTGCATGATGTAAATTAAAGAAACATGATATTCAAATTATACTATACACAAGTTTTTTTCTCTTTCTACAGAGTGGGACAGTGACATGGCATCTCTCTTGTTACTCCTGCATATCCTGCCACCTCAGTCCTCTAAAAAGAGAAGACAAAAGATCAGTGCAGCTCAGGCCATGGACCATCTAGTTGTGTTTCACAAGGTAAGTCATGCTTCCCATTGTCATGAAAAACCTAGAAAAACTGTGGAATTTTTTAAGTCATTTTCTAGGCCTGGAAGAGTCATGAAGTAAAGTAAAATCAAACAGTTTTGGAAAATTGATAGAATTTTGTTGTCTGCAATGTAATTAGCATATCTTACATTAATCATGGGCACAAGAGCTCTGTTTCTCCTAAAATCTTCTCCAGGACATCTAAATCTTCTTCGGGACATCAAAAACTTTCTCCAGGTTATGGATATTGTATTATGGGTGAAAAGCTTGAGTTTGTTTTTAAATTTTGTCTGTGAAAATGTGTGGAAACCCTGGTTAGTGCAGATCTGATTGTGATTAGAAGCGTGGAAACATGGCACAGAATAAGACAATACTACAATGCAACCTGACATGTAGTTTCTCCACAGTCCAGCCTTGAACAACACTTGGAGAACCAGGAGTCAACTTGCCAGCCATACCTTCTTGCCGCTGGAACCAGCAAGCAGTCCATCAACACTTACTACATTGTGATCGACAAGAAGCTCATCCCCTGCCAGGGAACCACGTCATTGGCAGCGTTTGATGAACTCTTCAAAGTGCACTTCGTTTTCAGTGTAAGTTACGATGATGCTCTCAGCAACATGTACAGTTTTCTCCAAACAACTGTCTACAATATTGATGTTGACACCACTAAAGAGAGTCCAAAGGTGAAGGAGCTAAGAGCCAAATTTATGAACAGGAGCTAAGAGCCATGTTCATACACGGTGTATGCACATTTGTATTTGCACAATGCACTTGGTGCACTTCAGCACTTTTTTTTTTCCTTTGGTTATGTTTTGGTTGAAAGTCTAATTTCTTAGACTATAAGATTTGTGTTGTCAAGAGACAAGCTCCTAAAAATATGTAGGTGTCATATTTGTAGGTCTATGCACAATGCACCCAGTGCATTAATTCAGCACCTCAAGTTGTTTCATGGGTTATATCCAGGAAAGAAATGTGTTGTTATTTGTGCCCAAGAAGGATGCACATTGCAGTTTAACAGTTATGCAGGTTTTAGAAAGCACTTAAATGGCTCTCATAGTTCTGTTAACACAAGTAATGATGATTTACAAACACCACATCAGTCAGATTTAGATGAACAGAGCTTACAAGAAGATGCATTTGGCATGGTTCCAGATATGACTAATCAACCATCAACACCCCAAATGTCAAATCAGCCTTCAACATCCCAAATGTCAAAAGATAAGACAAAAGATATGTGTGCTTCAGTCATAGCAAAGTTACAAGGCAGTGGTGTCGCTGACAATGTTGTCTTATCAGTTATTGAAAGCATGGAGGAGTATGTTAATGATGCTCATGCAAATCTCAAAGAACAAGTGTTAAGTGCAGTGCCTGCTGATAATCCCAGTAGAAGTGCAGTGGAAGAGGTTTTTAACAATACTTTCAATCCGTTTGCTGACTTAAACGCAAATTCTAAATGGACAAAGTATTTTAGTGAAAAATGGGGTGTTGTTGAACCACTTGAAATTCATTTAGGAGTGAGATATGACTCAAAGAGAAAGAAAATATCTGGAGTATATGAACAGGTTCCAGTAAATGACACTTTCATTTACATACCACTGTTAAAAACGTTGGAGTTCATTTTCAAGAATAAAGTAGTTTGCGGTCAAATTAATAAATCTGCTACTGTCATTAGCTTATATCAGGATTTCTGTGATGGAAAGTACTATCAAAATCACCCATTATATTCAAAATCAAAAGATTCATTACAAATCCAAGTGTATTATGATGACTTTGAAACATCAAACCCACTAGGATCAAAACAAGGCATTCATAAGTTTGGATGTTTATATTTCACACTCCGCAATTTATCACCATGTCTAAACTCATCCCTGATGAATATCCATCTTATTTCTTTGTTTCATTCCCAAGATGCAAAAAAGTATGGAATTGACAAAATTCTTACTCCATTTATAGAAGATGTAAAGATACTAGAACATGGTGGAATGAAAGTGTCATTTGCTGATCAACCTATCTATGGCACCATAGCACAAGTAACAGGTGACAATTTGGGTTTGAACTCAATTCTGGGTTATGTGGAGTCATTCAGTGCCAACCATTACTGCAGAATGTGTCTTATTGATAAAGCCTCCGCTCAAACAGTCTTTAGTGAAAGTGATCCACGTGTGATGTTACGGACCAGATCAACCAATGAGAAGCATTATAGTCATCTTGTTGAGAATCCAAGAGAAAATTCTTGTTTTGGAGTCAAACGCAACAGTATTCTCAATTACTTGTCATACTTCAATGTATCAGATAACTTTGTGTTTGATATTATGCATGATATCTTAGAAGGTGTAGGACAATATGAGATTAAGTTATTGTTTGAATATTTGAAGCAGAACTTCATTTCTTATGAAAACATACTCCAGCGTGTATATGCATTCAACTATGGATTCATGGATAAAAAAAATCGACCAACTGGCATTAACATCTTTTGTACTGGCAGTGGTATTGGGCTTAATGCCAGTCAAACATTGTGCCTTATTCGGAACCTCCCACTTATTTTTGGAGATATTGTACCAGAAGGTGACAGACACTGGCATTTGTTGTTACTGTTGTTGCATATTGTGAACATAGTGTTTTCACCTTGTATTACAGAGGGAATGACTGTGTTTTTGAAACATCTAATTGAAGAGCACCACAGATTATTTACAGTTTTGTATCCACAGAATAATTTGATCCCAAAACATCACTTCATGATCCATTATCCTGAATGTATACGCCAAATTGGTCCATTAGTACATGTTTGGACTATGAGGTATGAAGCAAAACACAAATTCTTTAAGTCCAGCATAAAAAATTTCAAGAACATAACTAAGACACTTGCCAAGAAACACCAAATAGCTGTTGCCTATCACTGGGAATCACTTTCTGCTAAAGGTATTGAGTCTGGACCTGTGTCATCTAAAATACTGACTGATGTTGAATATGGTGATGTGATTGCAGATTATTTTCAGATTGATATTTCAAGTGAAATAAGTGTTACAACTTGGGTTAAACAAAATGGCATTGAGTTTCACTCTGGTCTTGTTGTTTGCACAGATTTTGTTAATGAGATGCCAGTGCCAAATAAGATTCTTTGCATCTGTCTTAAAGGTGACATTTATTTTTTATTATCTGAAATGGAGACTGAATCTGTAGAACATTTCCATGCCTTTCATGTTGTTGACATGGCGCATAATGTTTCAGTTGTCAGACCTGATGACTTGAGATACTTCAAACCCTTTGATATCCAAATGTCTTACGGTGCAGTTTCTAACTTTTATGTTCTGCCAGACAGTTGCATTATTTAAGTTATCTAAATATATTTCATCAGTAATTTTCCTTGTCAATGGAAAATAAATATTTTTGATACAGTCATTTTTGGAGTGATTATTTCATGTACATTTTAACTGTTAATACCAGTGGTCCATATATGCTGTATCAGCAGCACAGTAAATACTAGTTAAGTATACATTTTACATCAGTGTTAGTGGTCATAACATAACTGGTCAATAACCTCATAGTGTTGATTAAAATTAACTGGTGTTAATATTTTACACTTGGTTTGTGAAGTAACACTGCTGTAGTGCCAATTAATTAAAATGTATCTACATTGGTGTCACAATTTTACACTATTGGAGTTTAAAGTAACACTATTGGTGTTAATTAATGTAAATTTATCCATATTGGTGTCAAAATGTTACACTATAAGAGTTTGAAGTAACACTATTGTAGTGTTAATTAATGTAAAATTATCCATATTGGTGTCAATATTTTACGCTATTAGAGTGTTTAAAGTAACACTGTTATTGTGCTAATTAATTTAAATGTATCCATTTCGGTGTTAATATTTTACACCATCAGAGTTTGTTAAGTAACACTGTGATAATGTTAATAATCTCAACACTATTAAAAGTGTTAATTTAACTCTGAACCAGTGGTTCCCATATAAACACTGGGTCCATGTTAATTTTAACTCTGAGGGGTCAAATTAGCAATTTCAAATTTGCAGTGCTCGGTTATCAGAGAACCGGGGTTACGTGCGGCGGGGCAGGCAAGCCGTCGCCTGCGACCAAAAATATGTGTGTTACGCTACAAAGAGGTCTATAGTCCGTAAAATGATGTTAAACTAAGATAATGCAATGGTTATCATACTTTTAAAACAACTATTAACGAGGAAAATACTCACATTGATAACTCCGCTTCCTTACACTTGTCGCCGCCATCTTGCATTGACTGAATCATCTGTACTCGGCTGGGTTCGGCTGAGCTCGGCGGATGATACGCAAAGGAGTCTGGGATAGCACTTACTGCCAAGGGTGGTCCTGGAAAATCTTAAAAGTGAGGGCCATACAGCCCTTATTCTTGACCCTCAACTCAACACTCTGAGAATCGGGACAGCACTAGCACTTCACGGGAGCGTGGATTTTTGAGACTGAGGGTTAAGATTGAGGGTTAAGATAGGAATTGGGATTGGGCCTTAGTCCCTCTCAGGCAAGTGCAGGGGTTTCATGTTGCCAAAGCCCACAAGAACAGCGCTCCATGACACTTTTTTTATTAGAATGTGCAGTTCACATAATCCAGTCAAAATTAATATATGTTTTTAAACACTTGAAGATCCACTCATTACTAAAGGTGTATGTCATCCGAGAGAGACCATAAAAACTAATGGAATGGTCAGAGTTGTCATATTGAAATTTAAGATGTGTTGAAGGATTCATGTCTTAAAGCCATGTATTGAGTAATATTACAAGTTAACGTTCCACCGTAAAAAATTGCTGGCAGTTGGCCCAGTAAATAAAAAAAAAAATTCTCAGTATACAGCTGCTGTGAGAGGCAGCAAAACATAATTTCTGTTTACTAGTTTACTAATATATGCAAGACTTACCACAGTATGAACAGAAGTTACCTACAACCAGCCACAACTCAGCCCTGAGCAGAGTGACCGTTGACCAATGAACAGACTGCAGTGTTCAGAGCCCCACCTTTTAGTACTGGATCAGTGTGCTAGGCACCCAAACAGAGGGGTGACCAAAAATGGGGACGGTAAGGAACGGTTCGATTGGTACCATCCACAACTTTTCACAGTGGAAACAGAAAAATGCATACCAAAATTGATCCGCACTGGACTGCTTGGTGAAAACGGGGCTTAACATGGATGGGATGGGGTTTATAACATATGTTGCAGCCAGTGACTGGGGAGCGATCAAAATGTTTTGGCTTCATTTTTAGGAAGCTGTCATATCATCCAGCTTTTCTATACAGTCTACGATAACATGCAGTTGTAACGTGTCTACGGTGTGCACAACACCACAGGTATTTGTTCATGAACCACAATTATAAACATGATGGTGGTGCTAGAGGGAAATTTAAGAGATCACCAGAGTTGACAGGATTCATCCTCTGGGCAACATGAATAACTGTTAAACATTTCATGGAAATCTATTCCATAGTTGTTGGGATATTTCAGTCTGATTTAGGTTGTGGACTGACTGACACCTGACTGACAGCCCTAGTGGAGCTTAAAATGGCCCAAACTGTATTACTTGATTTGTTGTATATTGATGAAATTATATGTTTGGTAGTAAAATCATCCTCCTGCTGATAAGTCATTTTTGAGATTGCTAAGCAGCCTGTACTGTAAGAGTTGTACCACTTCCTATCATCTTGATGAAGCGATCCACTGTTGTTAGAGCAGACACGCTGAACTGGTTTACTGGGTTAATTGGTACGTCAGAGTCATATGACAAGTAGACGGGGCCATGGTGATTCATCATGTCTACAATGAAATTACCCACCTGGTGGCCATGGTTACCAGCGCCTTCTACACTACAGTAATTGATCAGTCACCACTGAATCTCGTACAGTGACTTTCCCTGACACAGACTGTAACTATAATTAATGAAGTAGACATTAAGTGGTTCTCAGAGTTCTGTACTGAGGCTGCTGGTTGAGCGAAGCTGGGGGAAATGTTTCATCTGGTGTATCAGACAGCAAATAATAACCTGTTAACAGAAATTGTTGTCATCCAGCTTTGATACAAAACAAATTGCTCTCTGTCCATCAACAAGCTATAGACACAGATATTATACCACTATTGTGTGGTAGAATATTACATAGAATATTATCATTATTATTATTATTGTTTTTATATGCTGCACTGAAACCAGCCTTAAAGAGTCACTAATCCCTTCACAGAGTTTCATTACTATGGATTCTAATGTTTATTGTCATATCATGGGGTACCGCTGTTTAATAGGATTCTGTGGCAGAATTCTTGTAAATTTCTGGAAGTTGTTTTAGCACACAGTCAGCTTAAAATAAAGCTATTGCGTGTTTGGCAACTTCTGGAGAGCAGAACAAAATGTAGAGGAAACCCTGACATATTATTACCTTTTAAAGGTATTGTGGTGGGCGTGGTAAACTACCGTGGCTGGGAGAGTTTGAATGAACTGCCATATTCAATTTTTTCGTAATGCAAAGTCAGAAGAAACTCAAGCATATTAACAGGAGATGCAAATGCAAAAGCTAAAACACAAGATGGTTGGCCAGTGAGCAGTGCTTGGTACTTTTCCATTTTGACTATTTCCAACATGGCGACTTGGTCACAAACTTTTTCATTTTACAGCTAAACAATTCACTAAATATGTTTGTGAAAACAGTTAAGGTGAGAGACAGGCTATGCAGTAGCAGCATCTTGACTGATATTAGATCAGCGTTGCCTAGTTTGACAGTTTGACTGCAGTTCATAAGCAGTGATTGACATGATTGAAAGCTGCGTTTTGGTGTGTTCATGAAGGACTGGGTATCACCACTATTTTCCTGAACTGATTTGATTTCGATTCACACATTCGATTTCCGATTTGGTTGGATTCAATATTGATTCAATTGGGGATATTTCAGTTACAACACCAATTTTTGAGTGTGAAAGAGATTATCAGAGTACTAATACTGTAAATTTTACAAAGAATTCTTTAAAGATTAAAACTGAATATTTTATAACTTAACATTGTTTCTAGAGCAGAAAAAGTAAGTTAAAACTGCAAAGTAACAATATAAACTCAATTTCTCACTGGAAACAAATCTAAAATGCAAATAAAAAAATTATAGTCCTGACATCACAATACTGAGGAAAGTTTAGAAAACAAACATAGACATAAGTAGAATCAGTCCTCCTGTCCTCTCTGCTCCTTAGATTAACGGGGTAAAGGTTCACACATCTGTGAAAAAAAGCGTATATTAAAAGATCAATTATTGTATTGTATTTTATTAATCGATATCAGGTCATTTAAATGAGGATCTATTTGAATTGGATGAATCAATTATTTTGACCCAGCCCTTTGTTCATGTGATGTGAACTAATGTGTGATCGCATTTGTGTGATTGCAGTTATTGGTGATGTATTTACTTTTCTTTTAGAAAGACTTAATCTAATTTTGATATGCCTTGACCAATATAATGCACTCGCTGTAGCTCTTTTTGGACAGTAGGTGGCAGTGCGAGGCTGTGATTTTTCCCCTGGGACTTTAGTCAGGAGTTCATGCTCTGCTGTGTTTTCCTCAAAATGTTGATGAGTTCAGCCGAAGCAAGGCGTGTCTCCTTGTCTCATCAGTTCTGTCTGTATTTCAGGTTAATAATGGGTTCAAAACAAAGTGAGTTTGTTAAATAATGCTGAGGGAAAATGTTGTTTTAAGTGAGAGTGTAGAATGACCACACTTTTAGTAATGCATCAGAGTTAAAAACATGGTGGTGCCACACTCGTTAAACCAGCGTTAAAATCTGAATTTGTGCTACACATCTCCACATTTTTTGTAATATATTTATCCTGGCTCCCGTGAACTATTGTGTATGTTTAAAGCATTAGAAAACATTTTGGACTGTTGAAAATTGCAACCTGTTCCCTTTATGAAGTCCTCTAATACCACCATTTGGTCAGTGTTTTTTTTTTTTGCATCAGACATTGACAAAATAAGGCATTCTTTTCTTTCAGTTTGAAATGCAGCTGGATAACAATGTAATTTAAGAGGGTCAAAATGCATATATGGTGGGTGGGAACGGTGGTGGATGGGTTTAACAAACACCAGACTCTCACCCAGGAGCCCAGTGTTTGCTTCCCATATAAATGTTGAGCCAAACCATGATGTAAAAGCTAATCACATGCGTTTGTTGCCTTGTTTGTTTGTTTAGGGGCGGCAGTAGATCAATCCGAAGTGCCCTTGAGCAAGGCACCAAACCCCCCAACTGCTCAGGGCGCCTGTCCATGGGCAGCCCCCTCACTCTGACATCTCTCCATTTAATGCATGTAAAAAGGTCCTGTTTGTGCATGTGTGTGTGTATTTCGGACATGTGACAACAGAGTGAAAAGACTGAATTCCCCCCTTGGGAATTAATAAAGTACATGAAATTTAAAAAATTAAATGTAACCACGTGCTTTTGCACCAGAAAAATTAACATAAATACAAGGAAATAACCGGCGTTGTGAGTTTATTTTGAAAAAGACCGCAATCATCTAACAAACAGAAACTGTACATTTCCTGTGAATATGGAAGTGTATTTATTTATTTTTTTTAAAGATGTTTTTTGGGGCTTTTTAGCCTTTAATGTATAGGACAGACAAGTGTGAAGGGGGGAGAGAGAGAGGGAGTGACATGCAGCAAAGGGCCACAGGCTGGGGTCGAACCCGGGCAGCTGTGGCAACAGTAGGGTGACCATATTTTGATTTCCAAAAAAGAGGACACTCGGCCGGCCACGACATAGCCTACTTAAATGATACTCGCAGTTTACTCAAAGATGCCTTATAATTTTAATATATTTAAAATTTATATGTATG
>NC_065518.1:31949579-31959637 GCF_006386435.1 Epinephelus moara | reverse complement strand
GACTTCCGTTTATATATAAGTAAATATGCTGAACCACTGTGATGGATTCAGAGTTTGCAGTGACGCCAATTATGTTCCGCCTCATTAGTTCACTGCACGGACCGTTTAACCTGGCAACAACTGCAGCCGGCTCAAACGTGATTGGTCAATATCACGCGGACTACAAACAGCCTACAACCGGAAACCTTTCACTGAATGTAGAGTCTATAGAGACTAAACATGACTAGACAGTATATGCAAGCCATGTCTTCCTGTCTCTTCATTTCTTTCCTGTGTTTTAGGATATATAGCTGGTTATGGATGCTACAGCTGGGTACCTATAACAATCACACCTAATTTGAAACACATTTCCGTGTCCTGATTACTTGGCGTATACAGACACTGGAGTACATTTTGGAGAATTTTGCAAACGATGAATATTCGCCCTTAACAGCTGTTCTAACGGGCAGCTAACTGCTAACTTGGTGTGCAGTTCAATACAATACCAAGAATAAAGTGACTTCTGTCACAGCAGCACACTTCACTCCTTCTGTTGTTTACTTTCCACAAAAAAGACCAACTTAAATTACTCGGAGCATTCTACTAGGAAGCAAGTCAACAAAAAAAAGCTCACACTAGTCAAAAATACATATTTTCACAAATTACCATGCCCGAGCCCTCTCCTTTTTGTTTCTCCACATGCTTTCTTCCCTGGTGATGTCAGCAGAGCTCTCAGTCAGCGGCATTTGCCAGTAAATTCATCAAAACAAAGATGGAGGCACTGAAGAAAGAAATCAGAAACGAGACGAGAAATCAAACATCTGGACTTATTTGGGATTTTTCAACATGGAAGTAAAGGAGGACCTGGATATGACACATGTGATTTGAAAGCAGTGTCATATGAGAATAAAATACTCTGGGAGTACTACAAATATTAGGGCTCACATCACACTCAACCATCCAGAGACAGTTAGCCACTGATGGCCAAGCTAACACTAAACCTGCTACGCTGAAAAATTAACCAACACTGGAAACACGTAGCTTGACAAAACTACCATCCAACTCTAAGGGAGCTCAGAAAATAACGCAGACCATCACCTACTTCATGTACAAAGATCTGCGTCCATACAGCATTGTGGAAAACAAAGGCTTTTGTTGCATGCTAAAAACACTAGAACCCAGGTATGTGACTCCTTCCTGACATTTTTCACCAACACTGCTATACCCAAGCTCTACAGAGAAGTGAATCCCAAAGTTGAGGAATCTGAGTACAGCAGGAAGGGTGGCATTAACTTGTGATGCCTAGACTTTAAGGTACAGTGACCAGACGTCCCCGATTTCCGGGGACAGCCCCCGATTTGGGTGACCTGTCCCTGGTAAAAGCTGTCCCCGAAAATGTCCCCGATTTTGACACTGAACGGGGGGAAAATGCGCGCAGACTCAAACACCAGTTATTACAGTAGTCATGAAACGCATCACCAGAGAAGATGTCGTATCACTTACCGACATTATCAGGAAGCACGACCAGACACAGCAGCGTCAACAACGACAATCTAGAGGCAGCAAAAAGGAGAGAAGAGACCAGCGGCTGCGTTAAATGGTACGTTGTGTATGAACTTATTTATTTTGTGTGAGCTGTCAGTAGACTTGACTGTGTGTGTGTGTGTGTGTGTGTTTGTGTGTGTGTGTGTGTGTGTGTGTGAAGTGAGGTAAAGTAAGTATGATTGTAACATCCAGTGTGTAACATGCAGGAGAAGAGATAGAAGGAGAAACTGGCTGAATGTAGTCTGTCCCCCTGATGAGTGACTTTTGTGAGTGCACTTTATAAATGTAGGCTATTCTTTGATTTTAATAAAGTAGCATTTTGTTGATGTTGTTTAGCCTTGCTGATGCTGTTGCATGGGGGATACAGTTATTTTTATTGTATGAAAAAATCATATCTGCAGTAGAAAGTTGCACTTTGGAAATTTGGTTTGGTACATAGTGATACATGGTCTGAAAGGTTTAGGAACCTCTGATGTAGCACATTTCAAACAAAGGCAATTACATAGAGCACATAAAAAAGAGCACAATGACTAAATTATATAAGTATATTACCAAAACTTATGTTATTTCTTTAAGAAATTATTCACTTACTATTGGCTCTGTTCTGTTTTTCTCATGTTCTCCTCTGATCTTATTCTACCCAGGCTCCTGAGGTGGAGGCTATGGAGGTGGATGAATGAGGGGATCTCGGTGATGTCACCCATTTTTTTGATTGCCACCTTTTGTGTCATAAATATCAGTTCAGTATTCAGGTATGAGTAGAAACCTTTGACCAAAAAAAATCCATCCTCAAGCTAACAAGATTAAGATATTTTTGTCTTCCTCAGTGGACGGATGGTTGATGATGTCACTCATTTGTTTGATTGCAACCTTTTTTGTAATAAACGCTGGTTGAAATACATGAAGAAGTACTTGTCCCCATTTTTTTATTTCATAATGATAATATTTAATGATTTTTCACTGCCACACTGAAAATGTCCCCGATTTTCATCTCAGAAATCTGGTCACCTTACTTTAAGGTCAGTGGATTCATATGTGACTATAACTAACCATTATGTCACAGAGGACTGGCAACCGCTGTATCACGCTCTCCAACCTAGCGCAGTACACGAAAGTCACAATGGAGCAAACATTGCAGACCTCCTGCAAAAGGCAGCATAAGAATGGAGATTGCAGTTGTAACAAACAATGCTTATAACATGGGTGTTGCCATTCAGTAAGCGGGATACCTGCATGTAAAGTGTTTAACTCGCGTGCTTAATCTGGCCTCATAGAGGGCGTTTAATCTACAGCTGGGGAAATCACAAGTTCGTACCATTTTGGTATTCCTCTGTTTACCTACAGCAGCTGACGAGGGTGTGTCGTGAGCCTGAGCCGGTGTTCACGCTGTAGTAGTAGGTATATATAGGGCTAGTACATCTTTTTCCTCACTAATAATAGCCTACTGGTTCTCTGTTGGAAACAGCCGATGAAGTTTGCGTTAGCCGTTGCTATCCTGTGCACCTGCACGGCGTGGTGATGAACTGTCTAATTGATTTCTGTTGGCGTGCTGTCTTGCGGGCCTGCACGGCGGAGTGATACTGGCCAGAAAATAGTCCCAATTGATAGCAAGGTCTGACGTAATGCGGGGATGTTTTAAAATGATTGAAATAGTCTAACAAAACACATGCATACTTTTTTGTAGCTTAAAACCTTTTGGTTACGTGTCCCCCTTATATCTTAAGAACTACTTTTTCTCCGGTAAGCTACGGGCCATTTCTCAGAGCAGGAGGCTTGTTGAGAGTAGTGACACCGTCACATCAGAGCTACAGATGGTCAGCGTTTCACACAACTTCATGTCCAAAAACCCGAACTATCCCTTTAAGTAGAGCTGAGCTGCAGTAATTCTCTGAGGGTCATCACACAAGCGACCTCTTTTACATTACACGTAGTAATCTGCCCCATTGTTAATTTAAAAATATTGAGAGCAGCACCAAATATAGTGAAGCGAAACTTAAGAAGGAGCATGAATGCATACAAAGTGAATGGAGTCAAACAGATGCAGATGTACTTTCTGTGCTGTTGTTGGTTACCTTGAGTTGTAAACAATACTTCATGAATACACAAAAGCAAGTTTTGAAATCAGCCTCTGAGCTGTCACTATCTCACACACAAATGCACACACACACACAGTCGGTGTGCGGAACACCATTGCTGTCAGTCATTGGTTGTGGACCAAAGAGGCACAGCAAAACAGTGAGTCAGTGAGACAATCACTTAGTGCTGTACCTGAAAAAAACTATCACTTGAAGAATTTAATGCTCTTTTTTTTAATGTAGATTGAAAAACAAGGTCCACACAATCAGAGCTGTAGTGGAGACAAACAAGCTACTCACATGTGCAGGTGATGAACACATCCCAGCACACTAGAAGTGAACAGCAGGGTAAATCCTGGATAACAGCTCAGGAGTCATACAAGCCCACACCTATATGGACAGACTTAGGTTGCCCTGTGAGCTTTCAGGATCACAGTACATTTGGCCAAATATGAGTAGTGGTTTTAATGTTTTTAACATGTAAGGTCTTTTTGCCTTACACACCAAGTTACTGTGTTCACAGGATAAAATCAGTTCAGTCAGGAGAGACTGGTTCTGAGAGAAAAGAATATTTCTTCACATGTGCACATAAGGATGAGAAATGTGAAAAACCTATTGCGATTAGATCCCACCATGATATGATCTATGTCGGGAGAGTGGCTAAGACATAGTAGATTAGGGAACACCCCTTATGGAGTCTTCACGCTCATGGTGGTAGTGGTGGTGATGAGATGAGACAAAGATGGAGCTGAGGATCTGGATGTGAAGAGGAGTGGGATTTTTGATGAGCTTGTCCTGGGCTCTGGATAAGGTGACTGGAGGTAAATGGGGTGGAGAAGGGCGCGATGATTCTGCCTAAAATGACAGCTGACAGGAGCAGAGTGGGGAACAGATTTAAAGTTCAGCAGCAGCAACATGAATGACTGAAGAAGACTGTGGCAAAGTCTGATAGGCTTACTAGGAGAGGGAACGCCCATAGTCAGCTGATTGGAGGAAGTAGTGGGAGAGGAATAGAAAGAGAAATGCTTGAACTTAGGCTAAACTTCATGTGTCTTCAGTTGTTAAAGGTTTGTTGTCCTATGTGGTCACATGGCCTCTTCAATGACTGTTAAGGTTCAAGCTAAACTAAAGTCTCTGTCTGTCACATAACTATAGCTTATTTTTGTTGTACTGTCAACAGTCAGCCCATTCTCATTACCAAAACCACCGCTATGTCAGTGATTTTGGCGTCAGACACCAACACAAAAAAAACCTTTTTTGCGGCAGCATGATGGCATCAGTTTATAATGCTGCCAAACACAGCGTCAGTGTGAAACAATTTTGGTAACAACATTGCTATGATACGTCACCAGGCAGTGTGCGTTTACAATGCCACCAGATGGCTTCAGTTCAAATCGCAGCTGGTAACAACATAATATAAGGAGGTGCAAAGTCCCTATAGGGTGTATGGGAGGGGAGGTGGATGAATCAAACTCCAGACTTTCATCTGTGTATGTTGAGCCAAACAATTTTTTAAACGTAATAACAATAATACATTTCATTTATAGAGCGCTTTTCATAGTACTCAGAGACACTTTACATTTTATTTCTATTAAACGGTCATAAAAAATAATAAAATAAAATACACACAGCACAATTCACACAAGCCGTTTTGAAAAATGAGTTCTGATTAGTGATTTGAACTGGGAGAGGTTGGTGCAGTCTCAAATGTGTTTGGGAGGAGATGTCTATAGGGAGGGAACCTAACCACGTGCTTTTGTTGCACAAGGAAATAAACGTATGAGGTGTCTTACCAATGTAAATTTATTTTGAAAAGACTGTATGCATCTAATGAACAGTAAATGTACATGTCCTGTAAAAGTACTGGCTACGCTGTCGTCACACATAGAGAAAGTGGCTTGGCATTGTCTTGCTGGGATAAGCAGGGACATCCCTGAAACAGGCGTCATCTGGATGGCAGCATATGTTGTTCCAAAACCTGCATGCACCTTTCAGCATTTATGGAGCCCTCACAGATGTGCAAATTACCCATGATGCCATGGGCACACCTCCATACCATCACAGATGCTGGCTTTGAACTTTGAACTGGTAACAATCTAGATGGTCCTTTTCCTCTTTTTAGCCCAGAGGACACAATGTCCATGATTTCCAAAAACAATTTGAATGTGGACAGACCACAGCACACTTTGTGTTAGTCCATGTCAGATGAGGTCAGGCCCAGATAAGTCTGCAGCATCTCTGGATGTTGTTGATATATGGCTTTCACTTTGCATGGTAGAGTCTTAACTTGCATTTTTCAATGCAGCAATGAACTGTGTTTGCTGACAGTAATTTTCTTAAGCGTTGTAACATCCTGAATACAATCATGTTGGTTTTCGATGCAGTGCTGCCTATGAGGTCAAAGGTCACAGCCATTCAAAATGATAATTTCTAAAAAAAAAAAAAAAAAAAAAGGTTAATCACTCTGCATTAAATATCTTGTGTTTGTACTGTATTCAATCTGGGCTGTAACTCTGTTAAACTGATCTACCAATCCCCTTTAAAGTTATGATATACATATATGTGTGTATATATACGTATATATATATATATATATATATATACATATATATATTATTTTTTTATTTTTTTTTATTTATTTTTTTTTACATGGTTTTGACATTCAAACATTCTGTTGTGAGATGTATTATGTATATTTAAAGTAATACTACGACTAATTTGAATGGAAGATTAGTCCTCTCATTTCAAATGCAAATTTGAATGGAGAAAGAAGCAGAGAGTGAAGGGCAGTGAAACAGTTATGATACTGAAATACAACAAAAGATGATTACAGGAAAAGTGACCATTCCCAGTTTTGAATTAAAGTGACAAGACAGTGAAAATGAACCTTTGAAAAAGCCTTGAACTTCTTAACACCTTAACCTGTTAAGATGTCTTAAAGTATGTTACTTTAGTGACTATTCAGTAAGATGAAAATCTATAATACATCTGCCACATGCTGATTCCTTAGGCCCATATGGAAAGCTATTAGAAAACTCCATTTCCTCTCAGAGAGACAGGGTCATTCAGTCCACGGAGGCAAATGCTGAATGAAAAAAAAGTAAGAGAAGGTTCAAATGTGCACTGATGTTGTGATCTGCTCTACATGAAAGATTGATTTTATTTGAGTGAGTGCAGGTTTTCCAGAGGATCGCCTCAATTGAAGAAATGCAAAGCATGCATGAAACAGGGCAGAAATAATTCAATGCTCCTCCTGGTAAAGCTTTGGTCTGCCTTACTTTTAACCTTAGTGACATGACAGGATTCACCGTCTATGTGCAGGTCAACACATCTCCATCATGTGCATTTCCCAATGCATGACACATGACCCGGAACCACCCTGACTTTTTTAAGCTCTGCTGCCGGGTCATACATTTTTTTCAATATCCTGCATGTTTTTTTTCCTTTCTTTTTAAATAATAGATTAGCACAGGCCTGGGTTTCATCCATGTGCAGTGTACAGTATGATAGGAAGGCAGATGAAGGTCGTCTTCCCAGAGCAGAGGTTTACAGCTCCCTTGACGTACTGTTGAAAATGCGAAGAAACATGAATGGGAACCTTCCTCCTGCACTGTTTGTGTGCTACATGTTATTTTTGAGTTGTTTAGTGTTTGCTTCTAAGAGCTTTAAATATGAAGGCAAAGAATGGATGCAGAAATCTGAAGGTTTTTTTTAGCTTGGCACCACCTAGCGTCAGTGGTGTTGCGTCGCACTGTCGCAACGACCAAATTGACTGTGGGGATCAGAGATGATCAATAATATGACTTTATCAGACTCTCTAAATTAAATAAAATATATATATACGTCTATGTATATTGTTATTATGTATTTTTACATATTCACTGACCAATGGATACTTGGTCAAGGAACCCCTGAGGATCATGTTTTGCCAGGACAGCTACGGGTGAGACTAATTTTAGTTGGCTGAAGGCCAAGTTAAATTTGGCACAGTGCCATGTAGGTAATAGCACACATTATACCATCTTGAGAATATAAGCCATGTTCGACACTGTGTATGTATCAGTCACTTGGCCTTGCATGTGGCAAATGTTGATCCGAGCTCGTAATAAACATGCATTAAGAAAGAACTGATCGGCCTCANAATTTGCCTCACAGGGCTTTACAGCATACGACATCCCTCTGTATGTATCAGTCACTTGGCCTTGCATGTGGCAAATGTTGATCCGAGCTCGTAATAAACATGCATTAAGAAAGAACTGATCGGCCTCATCCTTGCATTCTTCAGATCCTCACAGAAACACCTACTCTCATATATGTAG
Source organism: Epinephelus moara (assembly GCF_006386435.1). Taxonomy (NCBI): domain Eukaryota; kingdom Metazoa; phylum Chordata; class Actinopteri; order Perciformes; family Serranidae; genus Epinephelus; species Epinephelus moara. Next base: position 31,951,719 of record NC_065518.1, on the reverse strand, counting down.
AATGAAAAGGTGTGTGGACACTCTACTAAATAAATGAGTAAAGAGACGAGCAACAATTATCAGTGTATCTGAAGAAAAAATAAATAGTAATGCAAATAATTATACCAGAATGCACAGTACCAGTACATCAACTCACAGTAAATTATACCAATATGTACAGTATCAGTACAAACAACAGTAGACACAGTGGAATTATACCAATATGCACATGTAAACAGTCCCGATTCTAGAATAAACGGTACAGTATGGAAACAATGCGACCGGTTGGAGCTCAAACTGAATGGGAAACAGAGTTCAGTGTTCACTTAGCTGGGCGTAACTTAGCTGGGCGATGTCCGTCAATAGCTGCTTCCGTGAGAAAAGAACAGAAGGAAGGGAGGGGGGTATCACTGTCCGAGGGCTGCCATAGAATGGCAACAAGGATGTCAGCCGACCAACACTCGCTACCCGGTCCCTGGTTGCAATGCTGGCCAGCTGGGAGTTAACTAGCAGCCAGTACAGTACAGTCCTCTCTCGGCTACCTAACATTTAGCCGTGTTACTTACTGATCCATTAGAAAGAAAGCTAGCTGGACATTGGTTTTGAAGCCTCTTTGGTCATGGAGCTCCCTCCATCTCTTGAACGCCTGACTGAGGTTTACTCTTGTTTTTCCTCTTCTTTTATCACTCTCCTTTTTGCTCTTCTTTGCCTCCTCAGACAGAGGAGCTCGTTTTCTTTTGCTATGCCGTTTTTCACTTGTCTCCAAACTTTGTCCATCTGTCATTGTGCTCTTGACTCAACTATCTCATGCCCAACTCCTCATATGGACTCGCTCCAGTCCCTGTTTGGCTGACCGACCAATTTCACAATACATGACGCCTTTCCTGCCGTAAAGCAGATTTTTTCCGCAAAATTTTGGCACTGGTGGCAGAAGCTTATTGCACAGCCACTAAGTAACTTATGTAAACGCTGATAGTCTGATTTTACTGTGGCCACTACCCTGTGTAACCCACATTATTTTCATAATGATATATTTAGGAAAAGATGCTATCTGTTGCCTCTTTAAACCAGAGGTTGACTAGTATTTGTATATCTGATCAGACAGGGGGCTGGTTTGTGAATTAACTCACAGAAAGATCTTAGTGTGTTTAGTTTGATGGGCTCACATCTAACTGGCTCAACACTTGTAATGGTGTACCCCAGAGTTCTGTGTTAGGTCCAATGTTATTTTCAATTTACAGTAATAGTATTGGTCAAAATGTGGTTGGTGCCAATTTTCATCTTCATGCCAACAACACTGATATATTGTGCCAGCTCATCCATCACAGAGGCTATGGCCAAATTGCAGGCTGTCTTTAATGTTACCCAAAAGAGATAATTGATCTCAATGGGACACACCTGGTTAAATATTGGTTAAATAAAAAATAAAGTAAAACAAAACAAAATAAAATAGTGCATAACCTGTGTGTACAACAGTGTATCACCTTTTCTTCTACAACTTTATTCCTGTATACATTAATGAACACAGTGAGAGCCTTGCTTTGTCATTTTGTGGATGATTTACTCAGTACTTACAGTTGGTTTTAAAGTTCGCCTGAAACAAAAGATTTATGACCATTTCACAAGACCAAACTGCATTGAGGCCGTATTTGTGCTTGCTAACATGACCAGTGTATTCGAACAGTTAGCCTCCAAACCTTAAAGGGATACTTCAGCTTCCAAATAACCATTCAATATCAGTTATTCACCCTGTGTTACATTAAATTCATGAAGAAAACGTCATTATCCCGCATGCCTCCATGGTGAACTGAGAACATAGAAAAAATTCCTCATGAATTAAAGTCAAAGGGTTCCACATTTTACAACACCTAAACTATATCAAAACATCTGTTTACAAACCAAGGCCTCTAGTTTCGCAGACCGGGCAAGGCGGAGGCGCAGCGCACCTGCGCTTCGCCAACTGGGTGTGGCCAGGCGGATTTTGCAAGTTTGGCACAACTACTCCTCTTTCCCACCTCCGTCCCTCCTACCTGTGCAAGTCGGAAAGAGGGAGGAGAGAAGGCGTGGAGTGGGTTTTACACACATCACACCAATCAAATGAGCCCCTCTCCTCGCCCTTAAATGCAGGTGGCGTAATGAGAGTTTACTCAATTCACCATGG
>NC_065518.1:31890095-31949403 GCF_006386435.1 Epinephelus moara | reverse complement strand
ATATAGAGATACATTTATTTGCTGATTGCAGATAGTTGCATTGAATAGTGGTTTTTGTGGCTATTTATTTCATTGTTAATGTGCCTGACATTCTGGAGACCTGCCTGTGAGGTTTTGGTGACGTGTGCGCACTGTCCGCTGGTCAGCCAAACTTCCACTTACACCGGCTGCGCTCTGCCTGCGCTGACAGTAGACCTGGTTTCAGCTGGCGAGCTTTTAACGCACCTTCTGTGAAGCCTTTTGGCACGAAAACCATCCCACACCACACCCATCTCAGCGCACCTCGGTCTGCCAAACTACCAAACTGAGCGCGCCTTGGGTTGCGGTGCTTGAAACTAGCTCTGCGCGGGGTTCGCCACCCTGCGCCACCCTGCGCCGCGCTGGGAAACTAGAGCCCCAAGTCTCACTTGTCCAGTCGTATGCTTGGTACTTCCCAAACAGGCAGGTCTTTAAACTTCAAGTGAAACTTATCTATGTTCTCTTCAAAGCCAGACTCCATTGACAAAAACTGTAATTTTATCTCGCTGAACCAGGAAGCTGCCTTGTTTGGGAGTGCCTTTGTGCTATTATGTGACTTTGGTGAATACAAACTAACCTGTTAAAACACCAAAGTCACACAATAACACAACTAACTGATCGAGGCAGTGGTTGACCATCAGCTCCCATGTTCAGTGAGGTAAAATTACTGTGTTTGTTGATGGAATCTGGTTTTAGATAAGATAGATAAGTTTCACTGTCAGTTCAGTTCCCTGTCAGAAAGAGAGCTGTTTGTTTGGAAAGTAATGAGCATACGACTAGATAAATGAGACCTGGATTATACTGCACAAGCGGTGTGAGAGTTTGTAAACAGATGTTCTGATATAGTTTTGCTGTTGTTAAATGTGGACCCCTCTGACTTCAATTCATCAAGAATTTTTGGATTCTGCATTCTCCGTGGAGGCATGTGGGAAAAACAAAGTCTTCTTCACAAATACTGTATAACACGGGGTTTGTAACTCATAAACAAATGGTCATTTTGTGGATGAAGTCCCCCTTTAAAATGTTTATCAAGATTCTGCACATTTCAATTTTTTCTAGTCAAACAATAGCCATCATTTAGGGCCATTAGTCAACTAGTCACTGCATGTTTATGATATTAATTTAATTACTAAATTATATTTTTTGGGCAGCACAACGCAATGGTTTCAAGTCCAAGGTCCAAGAAAGAATAGAACAAGTACCACATTACAGAGAAATGCAAAACCATACTAATGAACCTTAATTAATATAGGACTATATTTTATCTACAAGTGCATGTCACACATTGAGCGAGCCGCCTGTTAATTACATTTTTGGCAAAGGAGTAATAATTGTGCTAAGTGGCTAATGGGCATGTAGCTACTTTCAGATGATACGTCATGTTTGTAATTTACGAATACAGAGTTTCCATATCTCCTTCAGAATGATCCCACATGTTATAAACTTGCCCGTGTAATAATCGCAGGTACCAGACCTGTAAATCAACGTGACTCCTGTCTGACTGCTGAGGGTGGCCACTTCCTGTGTCTGTCCTTTTAAAATAAATTCCCACATGGTCCAGTCATAAATGTCTTGATTTATTTTCACAAGGTGCAGCTTCGAATAGAGTTACACATTGATTTTTATTTTTTTATACTGCGACTAAGCGACCGCTGAAATCTTGCCAAAGCATGACCTTTCTGTTTGACTAACATTTGGAGGACTTTTTGGGAGCCTGTAATTAATTTTGAAGAATTCATACACATACTTTGAAAACGTATTTTTATTTACATGGCATAAGTTGTTGGAGTTTATAACTGCCTATAGTAACACTGTGAAGCTCATTGAGGACTGTAGTTTGCTAGGTTATAGCTACACTAATAAATGCTTGTATATTAACAATGGCTCACTTGTTTAGGTGTATTGTGAAAGTGGTCCGTTATTGTGATAAATGCACAAAGACTGTCTTTCAGCCTAATTGTTTTGCTTTATTTTTTGTATAAGTCTTACTGCTTTCATTAACCCTGTTGTCAGCAGTAGGCAGCTGTTGACTGTAAAAAATTCCGATAAATACAGGACACAATTCTAACAATGTGTTTTCAGCTTGTTTTGCTGCCTCCAAGTGGCTATAAAATGATTCTGTGATTTTTTTGGAATACATTTCATGTCGAAATTATTTAATTTATCAGCAGTTTTCCTCAATAAGGAACGTTACAGTTGTTTGTTTGTTTGTTTTTTTCGCTGTTAATGACTGAAAGAAAGCACTCACTATGACATCACTACTTGGGTGTGGTTTTACCCGATATACAGCAGTGCAGTCACAATATTCTTCCCTGTGTCATTCACTTTCAATTCACCCTGTATGTGCAACAACAAATGTATGTACATAACAAATGGTACTCAGTCACATTAGGATCACCTGTCTGGAGCTCCAGCACAGACGGTGGCCCTTAAAATCAAATCTGGATTCAAATGTGAGCTCCAAATTGGAGACTGCTCTGTGAATGTGAAATTGGGGAGAGAAGGCATGCTGGGTCAGTTCCCTAGATCCTGATTCCATCAGTGAAGTGCTGCCAACTAGGCAATTCTCCAAAGCAGAAGCAGCGAAAGAAACTTTGAGGCAAACAGCTGGGACCTAACCCGGCTTCTGAGGTTCCTCTAGTGAAATCACCAAAAAGAATATGCTCTATATACACAATGTAGATCTCTAGCAAGTAAGCTTTTACTTTGCAATTACTTGCAATATTAGACTGCTTGGGAATAGGTGGGCGATCCCATTTCTATTTTTGTTTAGGCATTGAAACATTCTCTAATCAGAGCTTTTGGAATATGTCTAGAATTATTTTTTTTTTAAAGTGTAAAGACTTTCTCATACATTCCTCAAAAACAGTAGAGTACACTGCACTATCACATCCCAGCCATAATTAGAGTCTGCAGAAGGTCTTATTTGTTTACACTGTGATTATATCTACAAGTCCCAAGTTCTTGTGATAAGAATCAAACAATTCAACTCGAGTCCCTGTAATAAGTCCAACAAGTCAAGTCATTGCTATGGTCAAGCAAGTTAAAAGTCAAGTCATATGAAATTGATTGGTCATGAAAAGAGGAGTTTTATTTTCAACATTAACAAAAACTGTTAAGCCTGCTTACACCTTACAAATCTTACTGATATATGACACTTTGTGGCAATCGATAACAAGCTTCCTAAATAAGCGACAGCTTTAAAATTGTAATGTAGCTTTATGACTCAAAAGAGCTCCAAAATGAAATTACCCTTTTGTTAACCCCACCCTTTTGTGATGGTCTTACAAGCTGTCAAAGTTAGCATAGGTATGTAGACATTGCTACAATATTTTGAGTTGACACGTTGTGACATATATGTCCCTATTGGGAAGTAAACGTAGATGTCTGCGTCATCATTTTCAAAGGTCTCCAGTCTGTTTCTGCCCATTCAGACTAAAATGTAATTGACAAGTTTTCAAACTAAAACTGGGTCAGCAGCATTTTCAAAGGTCTCCGTTTTAGGGGTTGCAAAATGCCAGAGTAATGTGGACACTAGGCGATTATGTAGTAATAGTTATGCATTTTAAAACAACTTTTTTTTTTCAAAGAAGCATGGCAATAAGCCAGTTGGTCAAGTTTGGTTTTGCAAAGTTGAGCATTAGGGATGTAAACCCACCTGATACCAGCCTGACCATCATTTTATTATTATTAATTTGCTTACAAATAAATAGTTTTAATTATTCATAAATACATGTTTAGTTTTAATTATGGACTTTGCCCCTGTCTGAATCTGAGAGACTGTCAACGGACACATAAGCCGTACACCACTGTCCTGTCATTATTATAGGTAACACTAAATCCTAATTATATTGAACATTTAATTAAACATTAAATTGGTAATACTGTAAGGGGCACAGTGCTGACAGGTTCTCTAACCTTACTTTGTATTGTCCATTTGCCATTTCCAAGATTGACCATAGCTGCCCTTGACACCTCATCCAATATCTTTATTGTTATATAAAAAAAAAATCTGCGCATTAGCGATGCACGTTAATATTGGCATGTCATCTGTATCAGCTGGTATTGGCTTTAAAAGGAAACATTGGTATCGGCTAATATCGGCTTTACTAACTATCTGAGAACTATCAGAATCAGTCTGAACATGCTGTTTCTTAATTTACACAATGAATGAATATTACACACATTGAAAAGTATTGTTTTTCATGTCTCCATCTGCTGGTGGTGGTATGATGTTAATTCCACTGCAGAAGAGACTTGATGATCACCAAAATCAGGTAGGAAAAAGGTGGCTATATTGTTATCAGTTATCGGCAAAATGAGTTGTTACATATTGGCATATCGGATATCGGCAAAAAAAAAAAAAAAAATCCAATACCATGCATCCCTACTGGGCATGCCTTTTTCATTGAGATCTGTGAGGCTATTTCCCATTTCTAGTTTGACAATAAATGGAAACAGTAGCCAAACTACATGGATAAAGAACACAGTGGGCCTCATAGCCTATTTCATATGAATAGAACAACACATACATGCCCCGAACCATGATTAGTGACTCATATGGTTCGGATTCTTTACTTAAACTGTTCCATCCCTAAATGTGGGCAATGTAGGTCTCAGGTTGTTATTGGGAAAAAGAATGAAAAAGAACAGGAGTGCAAAGCTAAATCAGTGGAGCGCTCTTTTAAATGAGTTTAATACTGTTTCATTATTTTTTTCACTCAACTGAGGAGTTAGATGTGAAACTGAAAATCAGTTATCACTGCCTTCAATTAAATAAATAGTGTTAGCCTTCAAAATCCTCTATTGGCCTCTCCATGATTTTGAGGTGTCCTATTTTGTCAAAAGTAAACTCGGGAACATTGGGTTGGGAGTCCCGGGGCTCTTGAACGTAAGAGGCGAGCAATCTGATTACTGAGTCAATATCAAGCTGTCCAATCTCACTTGGTGATTGGAGAAGCCACTACAGATGACTTAGCTGGAACACCAGTGTTAAAATCAAGACATGGATGCAAACCTGTCAGAGTCAGCGGGAGAGGAAGTGCAGAGACAATCAGATGTGCTGAGTTAATGGTGCCCTTCACCGCAGATAAATGCTTCCGTTCCCCTCTCCATGGTGATGACATGTCGCGGGTTGCTTGTGGCTTGGCATGATGTTCCACATCTGTGCTCATAGCACTCTAATGAAGAGAGTGACAAGAAGCAGTTTAGATGACGGCTGTGTTTTTGATTTTAATGAGTGATGAGTGTTCCTCACAGAGGAGGTGGGTGTGCTACTACCCTCCTTCCCTCTTTCTCTTTATGAGAGAGAAGAGAATATTAACCGTGAGATACAGCCATAAAACGGTTTAGTATTTTGCTCATGCATGCCAAGACATGCACGTTATCCCATTCATAGCTTGAATACATTTCATTAGTGATAGCAAAAAGTTTCTAAACAGCATAGGAGGATTGGTTGCGTTGCGATTAAATGGGTTAACAAAGAAGAAACTGATTTTCTCGTCACACTTAGGGTACTTTTGGGAACAACATTCTGATCCAAAAAAAACCCCACATTAAACCTCCCTAGACCGTAGTCCACACTGACCAACCAAACCTTGGTCCAATGAAAAGAGTTTGTCTCATTTAGAGTCAAAATAAACCATTGTTCAGTTCCTTTCTGGTGTAAAAACATTTTTTGGATAGTTTGGACTTTCGGGAAAAATACAGGACATTTTGGCAGGCTATCATCAAGTGATGTAGAGCCTCAATGTACAAGTGTGGTTTAGCGACAGAGTGCGACGGTGGCTGCACTGAGTAGACAGGCATTGGAAACAGGAGCAGACGAGAAATTAGCAGTGAAGTTTCCAAGTGGTATTAAATGTACAGTGGAGGTTTCAGTTTGTCCATGGACAACAACATAACGAAATTGAGTCGCGGTAGCACAGGGGGACAGCCCACTACATTCTCATCCCAACTCATCAAACGCTGCTGCTTTGTCAGTGGACCTGCATGTCTACATATGACGCACTACATATCCTCCTGTGTCTGCTTTGGACTTTAACAGATTAAAATTCACATGGGAAATGAACAGTGGACTTTAAAGTTCAGAGCTTGTTTCACTCATCCACTCCCCCTTCCTGCTCTCCCTTTACGGACTTTCTCACTCTTTTATTGCAGTAGTTAACAGCAGTATGAAAAACTGCTGCCAACCGTTGCACATCATAATGCTGCAATGGGTGCCTCTGTGCGTCCATGTCAAATGCCTGTTCAGCCAGTTTGCATAAAATCATCTTTAAGCTTGTACACCAAAATCAATTGGCAAAACAATAAATCCACCCAACTCTGTCTTACACCGACATCATGTTGTATTTGGTGGGTTGGGAGTGAGAACAGGCTTTAGAGCCCATCTACAAACACACCACTGTCAAGTGTTGGTAGATGCAGCTCACATAGTCTTTAATGCTCTGGCATAATTGCAATGTGATACCAAAACTAACTGGTTCAAATGTCAACACCTGTATGTAATAATCTATGGTAATGAGCTATGGGTAATGACCAAAAGAATGAGACTGTGGATACAAGCCACCGGAATGAGTTTCCTCAGGGCCTAGGGTGGCTGGGGTCAGCCTTATAGATTGGGTGAGGAGCTTGGACACCCAGAGGGAGTTGGAGTAGAGCTGCTGCTCCTTCGTACTGAAAGGAGCCAGTTGAGGTGGTTTCGGCATTTGATCAAGATGCCTCCTGGGTGCCTCCCGTTAGAGGCGTTATGCACATCCAACTGGTTGGAAATCTTTGGGCAGACCCAGAACATGCTGGAAGGATTTTATATCTCATCTGGCCTGGGAATGCCTGGGATCCCCTATGAAAGGCTGGAAATTGTTACTGGGGAAAAATGTGTTTGGAATACTTTGTTCAGCCGGATGCCCCCCCCAACCCCGCCTCAGGTAAACGATTGAAAATGGGTGGTTGGATGTAAACAATGTAATACAGATGTCCTAAGATGCAAGCTCAGTTACTGAAGAATGCAACAGAGGGCCAAAACATAGACTTTCAAATGAAACCAGTAAAATTAGCGTGAGGTTGTCTTCAGCAGCGCAAAACCTATTTAGAATCAGATTGAGGTAAATGGACAGGTCAACAAAGTATATTGTTGGACACGGGTGACCACTGTCCGTTTCACGTTTCCTTCCAATAGTCAGTGTTGGTTTCTTTAAAACCTAACCACAATCTGTACCTGACTTTAACTTGCTAAATCTTCTTTTAACCATGAAAATTCCATCAACTTGAAATACGCTGAAAAGGTGACAGCTATGGCAATACCTATACTCTGTGAATCTGGGGTTATGCCAGCGGATGGCACACACCTGTCACTCAAAGCAGCCACACCCTTAATTATTTAGAATTTTAAGCCTCAATATCGTAAAAAATGGTGAGGGGTTTTTTAACCCCCACATACAGTTGTCATAAAAGGGTGAATTAGCTATTAAGATCAAAACTGTTCTTTCTTTTTTTTTTGTACCAGGCTGTAAACATGTTTATTTCTGCCAGCTTCAAGTGGCCATTTGAGGAACTGCAGTTTTTGGCATTTTGGTACAGCCATTAGAAATGGTGGCAATTAAATCCCCTAGATCCAACAACAAATCATTCCATTTGTGCTACCTGTGTAGTGACAGTACCATATGTACACATATTAAAGGACAGAGACAGATGTCGTCCTGCATAAAGGGGCATCCAATCAGAAATTGGCCATACGGTTGGTTTTGGAAGCCAGTGAGAAAATACATATCATGTCATTTAATTTGACAGGCTAAATGTGAGCGAAGCAGAGAGGGTTAGAGAAACAGGAGGATTCTGAAATAACATCAGTAGATCTTCACATACAAACCCACACTAAATAGAAAAAAGCTTGACAAAAAGCGAGAAAAAAATCAAATCAGAAAACAAGACACTGTCATTGTAATGATAGTAGCATAACAAAAACAGCAATAGACCCTGTGGGAGGGGAGGTTCTGGTGGGCTGGGAGAAACGAGGATCAGGCTAATAAGATCAGTGAACAGGAAGGAATAAGAGGATCAATAGGTGTTATTCAGGGAAGATGGAAAAGAGTGTGGCAAACGGCACAGAGGTGCTGCATGTCTCTACTCTTTGATTCTTTATAATGAGAAGCTTACAGAGATAGGCTAGGAGGTAGGATTAAGTCTTCTCAAGTTTATGACTTACAGTATCGGCACTCAGTCCTGCATCGCAGCTTGAATTTTAAAAACATCATCCTGGAAAGTGAAGGAAGTAATCTCATTAAAATACAGTCCCTCACACACATTTCAGTCTCTTCAGTGGCAGCCGTAAACCCTAGTTTTGCAGGATTAGTATTACTTGGAAACATCCAGCAGTTTGTCAAGTTCTGAAGGCCATCTGTGATTCTCATCCTGGCTGGATCTGTCGGATGGCTGTAAATTTTTAACTAAAAGCCCTCTCATAAATCCAACAGTGGCAGAGGTCACTGATTGTTGTATTTTAGTGTAATCTACACACCTGATATGTGGTAGGCATCAGTAGCATCAGGGTCACACTACGTTTAAACATTCTGCAGCGGGGGAAGATGTTATAAAGAATTCTTTGCTACTTTGAAATGTATGCCTGTGTCAATTGTTAGTCACAATGCTGACCCACTGAACCTTATGAAGTCAGATAGATTAGTAATATAGCTGGATAGTTCAGAGTTAAACACTGGGTCCAAACTGTTGCACAACATTTAATGTAATTACAGTGGTTACCTCTGCAAAACATTAATGACACTGAGTACAAAAATATCCATTTGTCTTTACTTCATAAACCACAATTACTAAAACAAGCCCTGGGTTGAGGTTGACAGTTTTTGATTTAGTTTTTCTGTACTTACATAGTTATCATGGTTTGTCAAAAAAACCCAACAGTGCTAGGAATGCACCAATTTTATTGGCCGCACATCGGTATTGGCTGATATTCGCCTTGTTGACTGCCATTGTCCTATCAACAAATAAGATGACATTCACTGTGGCTGATGTTTTTCTATTGTGTCACATCAATTCTGCGCAGGCCAAAAAGCAGCACTTGAGATTAGCAGCTTCCTATTGGGGCAATAGAAAACATGTTAGGAACGAGCAGAGTTGCCTTCAGGAAGAAAGGACATAGTAAACTCACTATCAGCGCCTCACAGGACACACCCAGTTCTTTACCTGATAATGCCACATTGTAAACAACAAAACTGTGTTAACATTGGCAGGAGGGGAGCTAGTTAACATAAGCTGTTAGCCGTCAGCACCTCATGGCTAGATCTAATCGCTGAAGGAGCTTGCATTGAGTAACATTATGATGCGTTCAGTCACTTTTGGTAAAAGTTAGCATTGAGTTTAAGGTAAATTACAGTGTTCTCATCATGTGTTTGAATGTTATCTTGTGTGTACTTGTTGGAGATAAACTTGGACTAATACAAATTTGCAAAACTGTTGCAAATTGGTTTCAGTGTCGGCCCACAATTTTTCAATTTATGCATCCCTCGCAAATGCTGAAGTGGATGCTAATTTGTCTCTGAAACAAGGGTCGGAGAGGCTAGTGGAAAAGAGGCCAGTCTGGTCGATACACTGTATGCAAAGATGGACGACATGACAGCTTCACAAAAGTAAAAGCCAATCTTGATCTTGTGACATCTTGATCGCCCCCTGGTTGCTTACTGCAGTAAAGGTCACAAACCCTACCACACAAGTTAGTGATTGGGACATAGGCCTTACTAAAATATCAAAGTACACAGTAAATAAATTGCTCCCAAAGCTGGTTTCTGTTATTTTACGTGGTGCTTATCACACTGCTGTGTGTTCAAGTGTTAATTTTTTTTATACGTTTGGTTAGTTATTTGATGCTCTTAAAATGGGCAGTGATGTCATGATTGACAGCTGAGTGTGCCAGTTGGTGTGCTTGCAATGGAGTCCGGCAGGTGTATGGGCGGGGTTGATACCAATATCTAAATAACGTCACAAGTGCAAGATGGCAGTGCCCATAACTGGGTATTTTGGCTCTATTTTTCTACAGAGAGAGGAAGTGAAGACACATTGTCCGTCTTCGTCTACACTCTGGATGCACTGTTATCACTTCACCTCTCTACTGGACCTTGAGTTAAGATTGTCTTGTCTAACTGCTGTTCACAAGGTCAATAATAATGTTTACACTCAAATGTGTTGTAGAGGTAGCTTCCATGAGCTTTGAGCTACATCTCATGTATAGGAAGTGACATAATACTGTAAGTAGTGATTGCTGTTATTGTGATAGGCCATGGTCTAATTTGTGTATGCCTTTTATAACCAAGGTGTCACTTAATCTGTCAGTAATATATTAATATTAAGTGTGACTTATAGAAAATATCCATCAGTGTGTTCTGTATTGTTTGTTCTGGGTTGTTATCATCAGTTCAGGGAAACTATGTCATAATTGCTGCCACATTGGTCACTGTCCAAGGTCCTGGTTCTTTCGATGTATGAGGGAGCACAAGCACTCTGTATGGGATAAAGCAGTAGACACATCCATTAGCAGACCTCAGTAGGATAATGAGATTGCACACACCTGTTTGAAGGACTGTGAGGATTCTGTCAGTATTGGCTTTTTCTGTTAGCTCTTCATGCATGCTATGAGCGAGCTCTGCTTCTTGTTAGTAGTGTTTCTGTTGTGTTTGACAACGTGCTCAACTACGTCAATGTCGTTTACCTTCTGCCTGGTTACACTGTTTATTATTTCATCTGCACTCTGCAAGTCCACACACCTCAACATTAGTGCTGTTGGCTAAGTGCAGGTAAATCAGAGAGGATACTGTATGAAGCAACGGAATGCCAAATGAAACAATAAAGCCACCTGCACTTATACTTGAAAAAACATGGTTAGACTGCAGCAGGGACCTTGACTTGTATTTGAATGGAACTGCTTATATAATGAAACATAATATCTGCATCTACTACTCAACAATACCAACAAGTTAAATCACAAAAAATGTTGCTTTGCCTCTGGTTTTCAAGATGATCAGTTTATGATTTGCCACCACCACCATGATGCCTCGCCATTGTTTGGATGACCCATAATCCTCAAGCCTCAATAGTCCAATAGTGCACTCAAGTCCTTATTCAAGTCCCAAGTCAAGACAGATCAATCCAGAATCAAGTCCTAAGGCAACACTGACAGGTCCGAAGTCAAGTCCCAAGTTCTAAACTTTGGATTTCAAGTCCTAAACAAGTCATAATGTGCTCTTCACTAAATGTAATGCCATTTTGACAACACAGTAATACAAAAATTGGAAATGTGTTCTAAAAATTGGCAACAGGGAAAACAGCTTATCTAGGTTCGTTATTTCAGAACAATATCAGAATCAGAATCAGAAATATTTTATTGATCCCCGGGGGGAAATTGTTGGTGTTACAGGTGCTCCTTAAAGCCTGAGCGACAGCAACAGGCTGCACACATGGTCGGCGCATGCGCACTGCCAATATATATATAATATATATAATGTGCCTGCCAAATGATTAATATGTGTCTTGTGTGTTCAATTATACATAAACAGAAAGGGTAATATTAATTGGTTTTACAGTAAGTACCAGGGTGGAACCAAATTTTGCAGAACCACAGCCTGATGCCGTGACTATATGTATATATATATATATGTATATATATATATATATATATATATATCTGCGGAACATAGGAGCCTGGGAGTATAGGAATAACCTTTTTTTCTCACCAGCTCTCCTTGTATGTTGAAAAAAAGGAGAAGAATAGGTAGATAAAATGTGTTTAGTTGTAACAGTTTTATTTAAAGGTGTTACAACCATCCTCACCCCTGTCAGCCATTGTTTAGTTATCTGCAGCAGCATGGTGGTTTAAAACTGGAAATATGTAATGCCCCATTTTTTACTCAAGACACTACTCTCTAATTTATACACAATAATAAAAAAAACATTCATTCATTCATTCATACATTCATTCTGATACAAGTAACATAATTCTAACTCTGACGCACCAACCGAAATATAGACTTGAAAATCAGTGGCTTCTTCACACATGCGAGGCCAGGAAGAAAGTGGTCATACAAGACATTTATTACATGACTCTCAAGTGATTGCTTCTGGGTGAAAGTGGTGCTGTTAGAACCATCCTTCTCCCCTGCGTAAACCTGTGTCCACCAACTGCATCTTGCAACCCATGCTAAAGTGGAAACACTGTGCTGGGTGGACGGATAAATTGTTGTTTGGCAAGAAATTGTTTCAGCACAAAACTCCACATATAACGGTAAAATAAAAGTGTGTATTTTTTAATTTTAATTTTTTAACTTTTTAACTCTGGGCAGAGCCAGGTTAGCCGTTTCCTCTAGCTCTGTACAAAGTATGAGGAAAGGAATAGAAAGACCTGCTGCATCTATTGGATCAGCTGCTGGTGTTGTTACAACACATACCAAGCTATGCATTACATGCATGAATGTGACATTTTACAGCTGCTGATGGGAGAGTCAAAGCAAGGCAGTGATGCGTGTATGAACCTACATGTATGACAAGCCATCCTGGTTTCAGCACTCTCTTGTAGGGATCCAGTAAAGAAGTCAAAGGTGTGCATCCATTCTAGTTAGAATGTTTTGGTCAGAAACACTGTGTACTTCACAGAACTGTACTTCACCGAACTACTCGTAGGTGGGGCATCTGTCCTGCTTACTGATTCAACATGGAGCCACTTAGAAGGCATGCATATCACGGCCATGGAAAGATACAATATGGCTGCATGCTTTGGGAGGGGACTAGCACCAACAGAAGGTGCAAGCAGATTGTAGTTATTTGGCTTATACATGCAAAACTACTTGTGTGGTCCTGAGGGAAAAATCATCGTGATGGTCTAAAGTATCCAACATGTGTGTGAGGAAATGGAATGCTAACAGCTGCCGCCTCTGTCAAAGTCACACACTTTGATGACTTTGTATATAATACAAAAAAATATTGTTGATTTTCTTGTGAGATAAGTTCGATCAAAACAGTGGACACAGTTATTAGTGATCTAGATTTCAGAATAACTCTTTCTTTAGAAAAACAGTCATCCTAATTACAAAACTATGAAGGCATAAAAGAAGGCCTTTTACTATTTTTTTTACCAATAAAGTGTTCAGTACGTGACACCACCCTATGTTAGCCCGAAATGATAGTACTGAAAGCATAAGAAAATACTTAAAGGTCCATGTTGGACAAAAGGTCAGTTTTCAGTGATCTAGACCGAAGTTTGCATGTGGACAAATGGCAAAGAAAAGGGGGCGTTGTGGCTTAGTGGATAGAGTAGGCGCCCCACGTACAAGGCTGTTGCCGCAGCGGCCCGGGTTCGACTCCAGCCTGTGGCCCTTTGCTGCATGTCATTTCCCCTCTCTCTCCCCCCTTCACACTCAACTGTCCTATCTATAAAGGCAAAAATGCCCCTCCCAAAAAAAAGGCAAAGAAAAGTTACCTTTTCAAATACACCCAAACATGTGTGCAACGTATCTTCATACAACTGTGATAAACATCCTCTCAGGCTGTCTTCTCACATAGGCCACAAACATGAGGCAGGACACCCCCTCTTCACCACCCTCCCTTGGGGCAGACTGAGAACCCCCATCACACGCACAAACAGGCTGTGGGACAGCTTTTTCCCCAGAGCCATGGACAGACTCCAGAGACTATAACCACCAGGTTAGGTTTAGGAAAGTAATGTACATGGGATAGATTAAGGACAAGAATCATGGTCAGGCATCGTCAAGTTATGTACTTAATATAAAGCTTTGTGGGTTAGAGCTAAGAAAACAATCATGGTTGGGTGTTGTCACATTACTTACTTTATGTAAGGTGGCATAGGTCAGGTTTAGGAAAGTAAAGTTACATACAGTAGATTAGATTAAGGCCAAGGCTGACGTTCAGGCATCCTCAAGTTACGTACTTAACGTTAAGTTCTGTAGATTGAGTTTCAGAAAGTAAAGTTAGGTGGATTAGGTTTAGGAAAAGAATCATGATTGGGTGTTGTCACCCATCACGTTATGTACTTATGTACATGGGACACATACGCTGGTCCCCCAGAGAAAGGTCCTGTGTTTGTTTGACCTATCCACCACTCCATCTTTATGCAAACTTTAGCTCTTTATACTATGTACTGGTTTATAATTACATGGGTTATATATAAAGTCTGTTTCATTACTTTTCGTATGTATACATAAGATCAGTGCATGAGAACAGCCTGACGTGGACTAGGCCTACGGTATGACTAAATGTAAATGATCACTTTGTATGGCACACTGTTGTCTCATTGTTGGTACTCCTTAGTTCAAATGTTGGACTGCTCTAATTAGCAGGCTCACGCTCTATTGATCTATGGATTAGTGTCTGATGGGAGCACTGAGAGGCAACAATGATGCAACGAGGGGTAACATGAATGTAGATCTCCATAATATAATACTCACCATGGACTGCAGGCTAAACATTTCATATAATAGAAGGCTTTCTTAGGTAGTCCTTATCTGTAAGTAAAATTTTAGCAATTGAAAATCTTAACTTTATACACTTTTCTATGAACAAACTGACTTGTAGATTACTTTGGGTTGCATATAATTCTTCATTTAAAATCACTGATACATCGGGCAAGGGTGAGATTGCATTTGTCCTCAGTAAAGGTGAATGAATGTTTATGAATATCCCACTGCCACATCAGCAAATAAGCACACCTCTTTTGCATAATGATCTCCAAATTGAGGTGTATTGATGGAGTGCAGAAGGCAGCTGGAGGGAAAGCCGGGAAGAGCAGACAGAGTGTATGTCAGCAAAGGTGAGAGTTTAGAAATGACTGATAGCTGAGCATCTGTCAGTCAAGGTGTGCTGTATCAGGCCCAGGCTGGGTGGATACATGGACTCAAAATGACAAAGCAAGGCAATTAGAAATGACATCTACAGTTAAACACAAGTAAACCATCAGTACTGTGACAAAATGACAGGTGTAGCTTTTGTCACCAATCATGTGCTGTTTGTGAAAAGGCTTAGAGCATCACCGGACGTGATTAACATAATTGTAGAACAGCAGTAGTAAGAAAATAGAATTTGGCCCAAGTTAAACTCAGTATGTGCACTAGACTCTGTAATGCGATGGGGGAGCTGCAAAGGGACCTCTCAGAGTAATTAATGATCCCTGCTATTTCAACACCAACAAAAATGAACATTACCCATCTGCTACAGGGAGTCTGTCCTGAAAAATACTTACAGCTGGGCTTGTCAAGGCATCGCTACACAAGAGATATGCCTTCTTTAGTTAATAGGAAGAAAATGCCCACAGTTCCCTCTTCTTGCTTAGCTGCTTGACAAACACCTTTACTTTTCAATCGATACACTGTATTAACATAGAAGGTAGTTGGGTTATGAGTGCCAGCAAAGGCAAGACATCTGTATTGAACTGTGTGAAGGAATGCATTGATGAAGCAAAGGGAGTAGAATAGCTCATTTTCTTTTATCTGAGAAAAAAAGTATCTCATACAGTGTGTTATGCAGTGTCTTAGTACTCCAGATTGGTCTTTGTCTCGAGACCAATCTCAAGACAATCCAATCACCAGAAAAAAAAGTCTGTGTTGTCATGTTGCAATGATATATTACATTTGTATGTTACCATGTGATTAGTCTCTATATACAGACTCTACATTCAGTGAATGTAGAGTCTGTAGGCAAACCCCGGAGATCCTCCGGAAGAAGAGCGGAAGAGCCCTGGTTTCCGGTTGTAGGCTGTTTGTAGTCCACATGATATTTATTAATCACGTTTGAGCTGGCTGCAGTTGTTGCCAGGTTAAACGGTCCGTGTGGTGAACTAACTTAATATATGTATATATATATATACATACATATATATAGTATATATATATATATATATATATATGTATATATTGGGGCTGTCAAAATAAAACATTCATTTTGATCAATTAATCACAGAGAAAATATTGCATTAAAAAAAATTAACGCTGATTAATCATGTTCTGTCATTGAAGGCCACAGTGGCTTTGTCACATGATGAAGGAAGACGAAACAACACTGCTTGACCCTGTGAATGGAATATTTAAATTTAAAAAATGCCCAGATAGAACTGTTGATACCATTCTCTGTAGTTTCTGCAATAAGGAATTTTCATACCGTCGCTGTACTTCAAGCCTGAAGTATCATCCCAATGCAAAGCATTTAGCAGCGAACCCGGAGGTTGGAGCTAGCACAGCCTCTTATCCTAGTGCTAGCAGCCAGCCTCGTCAAGCCACACTCCACCGGGCCTTTAGACACAAACTGAATAAGTCTACCTGTGAACAACCACTTAACTCTTTTGCAAAATGGATTGCAATGGACTGCAGAGCAGTTTCACTAGTAGAGGACAGGGGGACAACTGTGTCCAAAAACTTTCAGCTTTACTTCGACACATCTGCCAAAATTCATTTCAATTGAAATTTCTAAAATACTTTAACAGTAAAACTTGACGTATGTGTTTAATTTAGATTAATTAACCAAACAGCATATAATTATAATTAATTAGACCACTTTTTTGATCGCTTGACAGAAACAACATATATATATGTATATATATATATAAATATATATATAAATGCAAATTTAATCAATATTTATATATTTACTCCAAAAGTAGGTAGATAGATAGGCAGCTGCCACCCTTGGCCACCCTGGTAGATCCACTCCCGGTTAGGAAAAGATTATGTTTTGGCTATAAATACCTGGTTTTGATGGCACAACCACAGCTGGAAATGCTTTTCTATGTACCATTTCTGGTGGAAAAATAGCGCCAGGTCATTAAAAAAAACACCCCACTTGGTGTCTAAAAAGATAAATATGAAAAATACAACTTTAATTTATTTGTGGTCTGCAGGAATTTACAGTGCCATCATTTTTCTTGTGGTGACGGGGCTACCCAAGCCCATATTTTGAGTACTGCTAAAAGGAGTGTTACTAATGAGTAAACTCCTCAATGTTACGGTCTTGCCTCGATACATTCTGGTCTTGGTTATGACTTTAAGTGGTTTTGACTACAATACTGATCTCACATACTCCCCTGCTCCTCCATTGACGTGAGAAGAGGAAAGGAAAAAAAATAACTCTCTCAGTACATGTCCTGGAGTAAAACAGAGAGAAGAGAGAATTATAGATCTAAAAAATAATAAATTCAAGCTAAAGTTGTTTTTCCATTGTCTTTTCACCCCTTACATACTGATCTGTTAATCCGATGTTTGCACATATGGACCCTATTACAATCACATCTCCATATTCAAGCTATTATCATAACAAATAACATTATTGATAAATGGATTGCAAAAAGTCCTGTTATATGGTCATTGCTAGTGCTTTTGACTGACTGGTATAGCTACTAGTCATAGCTGACCAGTAAATCAGATTCATTTAAGAGCAATGAAGATATGGTAAGGAAAATAGCAGAGCTGAGGCAAGTAAAATTACCAAAACAACACGTATATGGACAATAGGGACAGACTTTTCATAGGAAAGAAAAAAAAATGTGTGCTCATCAAGCTAACGAGTCAATCAGTCCAAAATATTAGGAAGCATATCTTGTACCTAGGTTTATTGTCAGTCACAAATGCAACACTTCCAGAAAGAACTTTAAAATGTTTTAAGTAGCCTTGCTGGCTTGTCTGTAGCACTTAACACAACTGTCTTTGAAAAGTTAGTAAAACTCCGCACTGCAAAGAACAACGCAGTAGTAGCCCCAAATTAACCTGCGTTATTTCTTTGTTCTTTCATCTTTATGAACAGTATACCATGCAGGTTTGTTGGTTACTGTTTGTAGACACGCTCACTAGCTAAAGTGAAAGTAAAGATCAACCCTAGATTCACTCTTCCCCTCACTATATTTGCGTATCTTAGTATTGTGTCTCTTAGATGCCTGCTGCGTTTGGTCTGGCACCTAGCCGCTACTTTTTTAAAATAAAAAGAAAGTAAGAAAATATTCTAAGGCTGCCTGAAAGCAGCTGGAACAAGGAGCTGGCCTCCGGTTTGTTTTTTCCTCATCCTGATATCACGTCTGAATAATGTTCGTATACGTTGGCTATGTTTCCATTCACATCCCGGCACACAGTCCAGTTCTTATGCACAACTCTCTGTACAGTGCTGTTGTAGCTGACTGGCACACCGGGAACTGGAGGTGCAGTGGCGGCTGCTGGTCTTTCAAACAGGGGAAGCTCACTTTAAGTTTACATCATAAAATTTGTCATATTGTAGCGAGGCAGTAACTTTTAAAAGGAACACTAATTGAAGCCGTTTTTCAACCACACTCATGCCATAGAACCACTGCAAAACACACCTCAAAGACTTTCAGATGGGTTTAACGGTGAAAATGAGCTATTTCGCTTATGGAAATAAGGAACTCCAGACAGCACTCTGTCAGAAGACTCCACTCGCAAATATTCGCATTGGACTGAGCTCAAAATGCGACGATGCCGGTGTGTATTTCCAGAGCACTGTCAATCACAAAGGGGTTCAGCCTTTTAGACAATTCCTCCAATCATCATGCATACACTGAGCGTCCTCTCCC
This sequence comes from Epinephelus moara, assembly GCF_006386435.1. Classification (NCBI taxonomy): domain Eukaryota; kingdom Metazoa; phylum Chordata; class Actinopteri; order Perciformes; family Serranidae; genus Epinephelus; species Epinephelus moara. Next base: position 31,930,805 of record NC_065518.1, on the reverse strand, counting down.
GCCTACCGCTCCATTAGGTCCCAGGGAAGCTGAGCCTCCCTGGAAGTGATGATTTTGTCACATTTATCCAATGACCATCTCGCTTTGCTGCATGAAAAAAACCTGCTCAGCGCTGTCTCATAGGAATGCTTGGAGGCTCTGCATCCACTGTGCTGACACGAGAATGTATGACAGGGAGGTCGTGTTTGAAAACTGGTGATTAACAGCTGACATTCGAATGTCATAGTCATGATGTTAAACTCATAATAGCGCATGTTTAATGCAATGTAAAATCTTATTTTAATCTAAATTCAATAGTGCATATTTGACCATTTCTTCTATGAAATTTTAGGGGAAGTTCAGCCTCCCTTGTTGTCTCAGAGCAATCGCCCCTGGGCAGGTGGGTCGTTTAGCTCCGGTGTATTAATTTGCACTCTTCATAGTAACTGACTCACACACCAATCTGTTTGTTGTGCTAACCTCAATATTTGTTTATTGTGTTGACTGTGATCCTCTCCCTGACTCTACCTGCGTCCAAGGCTTTTCATTTATTTTAAAAGATCTAGGCTGTTTAATTGCTCTGTATCATCACGCTATGATTAATATAAGCAGGGGATTTTAATACAAAGTGGTAACCACTGTGTGTGAATGCATGAATGGTTCAGACCTGCTCAGCACTGGATTTGAAATGAACTTCAATAAACTAGAGCTTCTGTGCTTTAATTACTTGCTGTGAAACAACATGACCCTCATCCATTAAAAAACATTAGTTCTTCTGAGCTCAGTTTGGTCAAAGTTATGCAAATGTAGTGTAATAAGTAAATTATTACTCTACACAGAGAGTGATGCTGTAAAGTACCTTATTACTTTCAAGTAAAGGTAACTAGTAATATGTAATATATTACACTGTGCAGTTTTCCAACATGATAATGACCCAAAACACACCTAGTAGATGACAACTGCCTTGCTGAGGAAGCTGAAGGTGAAGGTGATGGACTGGCCAAGTATGTATCTAGCCCTAAACTCACCTGTGCACCTGTGGGCCATCCTCAAGCTGAAGGTGGGGTAGCGCAAGGTGTCTTCACATCCATCTGCTCCATGATGTCATCATGGAGGAGTGGGAGAGGATTCCTGAAGCAACCTGTGAGCTCTGGTGAATTCCATGCCCAAAAGGGTTAAGGCAGTGCTAGATAATAATGGTTGGCACACAAAATATTGACACTTTAGGCACAATTTGGACATGTTCACTGTGGGATGCAAAGAAGCACTTGAAGCACCTCAATTCTAAACGTCATGTCTGGAGGAAACCAGGCACCAACCTGTCCAATACCATCCCAACAGTGAAACATGGTGATGGCAACAACATGCTTTGGGGTGTTTTTCAGCAGGGACTGGGAGACTGGTCAGGATTGAGGGAAAGCTGAATGGAGCAAAGTACAGAGAGATCCTCAATAAAAATCTGTTCCACAACGCTCAGGACCTCAGACTGAGCCAAAGGTTCACCTTCCAACATGACAATGACCCTAAGAACACAGCCAAGACAACACAGGAGTGGCTTAGGAACAACTCTGTGAATGTTCTGGAGTGGCCCAGCCAAAGCCCTGACTTGAACCCTATCGAACATCTCTGGAGAGACCTGAAAATGGCTGTCCACCAATGGTCCCCATCCAACCTGACTGGGCTTGAGAGGATTTGCAAAGAAGAATGGCAGAAAATCCCCCAATTCAGGTGTGCAAAGCTTGTTGCGTCGTACCTAAAAAGGCTAGAGTCTGTAATTGCTGCCAAAGGTGCTTCAACTAAGTACTGAGTAAAGGGTCTGCACACTTATGCCAATGTGACACACAAGTATTTCCTTCCTTTAATAAATTAGCAAAAAAAAAAATTCTAAAATTCTATTTTCACTTTATTAGGGTACTGAGTGTAGATTAATGTGAAAAAAAGTGAAGGGGGTATGAATACTTTCTGAATGCTGTGTGTGTGTGTGTGTGTGTGTGTGTGTGTGTGTGTGTAATTATTTCTGGTGGTTGCTGTTATGTCTGTGGTCTACTGAGCCTGTTACCACCAGCACTGTGGTAGTTTGCATCATGTTTATTAAATTATTCATTGGACTTCATGTCTTCGTCTGTCAATAACCAACAACAGATTTGACTTAAGTCAGTGTTACTTACAGGAAATTAAAATACTATCATAATAATAATAATGGTGATAAAGCACAGTTTTTCAGTTTATAGATTTTACACATTGTTATTAGCTGTTTTAAGAATTATTAGGATTACTATAGCAGGAACATATACATTAGTTCCTCCTGTTTTATGTGAAAAATAGATAAAAGTAACATGATGTATCTGGTGAAAACATGAGCTTGACATTGTTTGTTTACACAAAAACAATGCAATGCAACACTAAAGCCCCCACAACAATGATTCACAAATTGATATGGCCATAAAGCATAGGTCCTCTCAACCCAATTTTCCCCAGAGAGCGCTCTGCATGACAAACGACAACAAGGCCATAATAGTCCCCATCTTTGCCATCCCAGAGTTCAGCCTGTGCCGAAATGAGGCCAGCTCTACTTTTAATAACAAAGTCTGCGTCTTCGCTTATCCTCCCTCTCCCGGTGGACTGAGGGGAAAATTGGATTTCACTCTTGTTTTTAAGAGGCTGATATTATCTCTTTTGGGGCGGAAATCATGTTTTAATAATTAAAACCATTTTGAAAATGACCAATTATGCTGCTTTTCAGCTGTAAATGAACGCCTGTTCCCCGGCTCTTGGCGTTGTTGGAGGGAGCGTGCCTCCCTTGAGAGTTTCGCCTTTTAATCATTTAAGGAAGCCCCCCTCCCCCCTCTCTGCCCAGTCCCTCTCTGTTAAGTGGCTGAAATTATGAAGCTGTCCATTTTTCCGGAGATGAAAAGATTCTTGTCTCCTTTTTATGGCTGATGCAGATAAAGCAAAATAGGGCAGAGGTTACACATTTCAGTGGGTAGATAAATGACTATTTGCTACTTCTCAAGCTTTTTCAAGCATTCCTTCAGAATACAAAATGACTGCCCTATTTGGACGTTTTCTTGAATAATCATTTTATAATGTAATCCAAATATATCTGCTTCATGATGTCATACTTACATATTGTCATAAAAACACAGATCAGGGCACTTTATAGTGTTTTGAGCATTTTAGCACGTATCCATAGTGTACATCGGAATGGCTTTTATTTTGTTCTGATTAAAGATAAAATTAAAATTGGTACTTGGTAACTGTCTGGAGCATTCTGCAACATTGTCCCACACCTATAAAGGATGATGAAACACTGAACAATATGACTGTGGCTTGTTTGAATTTCACATTTGGCAAGATATGACACTGCAATCAAACTTGATATTCACCTAGAATGCTACAAAATGACATTGTATTTGACATTTTTGCAGCCATTTTTCAACAAGCTAACAAGTGACATCATTGGGATGGTCCAGCTCTTGTTCACCAGTAGGAGTTTTTTAGCTTGGCTTGGTAAACTTCATATTGTAAAGCATGTTTTGTCCTTTGATGGGTATTTTGACAATATGTTTGTGATGGAAGCTACAGCAAATAGTCATTTATCTACTCACTGAGATGTGTTACGCAAGCTACGGAAGCTACATCACAAACTATTGACATGGCAGTTGGGGCCAGCAAGGAGCCTGAGCTGGCTACAGTAAACACTGCCGTATTGTACATTATATACCTCAATCCAAAACAGCAATCCAAAATAGCAGAACTTGCTTTCCTTCAGGGGAAGAGACATCACTGTGTCCTGTTGGTCATACCAAGTCAGACAGTGAGGAACCTTGGTGTGTCCCCGGATGGAACCTTGGGGTGTCCCCACATGTCAGCAATCCCTACTTATCTGACTGACTGAAGAGCAGTAGTCCTGCTCCTATAAAATGCTTCTGTACAATATCAGTAAGATCTGTCTTTCCTCACTGGGGAGTGAGTGACCCAGGTACTCATACAGGTGCGTGACTCCTGCAACTCCCTCCTCACCAGAGCACCTGCATTCGTTAAAGAACTGTAAGCAACTGGTCCAGAAAGCTACTACCTGTTTGCTGTCCCAACCTCCACAAGTTTTTCCACACCACTTTGCTTCTCATTACACTGGCTCCCTGTTGAAGCATATATCCAGTTCAAGACTCTGGTGCTACCCTACGGTAGCCTGGAAATCCGGACCCAAATCTAGAAAGATTTAGGGTCTGGCTATGAGTAATGCAAATGGCCCAACTCGAGGGGTGGCACCAAGCATGCATTTGAAAATATCACTGCACGCAATTGGATAACACTACGACCAATCAGAACAATACACTGGGTGACGTATCCAGAGTGCTACCAGTGGAGCTAACTGGTAGATTAGACTCTTGCCATATCCGGTCGGCAAAACAACAAAAAACGTCCTTATTGCAAAGGAAAGATTCGAGTGCCGTCTTCTGTTCCTCTTTTAGAGAAAAAGCCAAGTCTAATTTGTTCATTGTAGCGGCTAAAGCCATTTCAAACAGCTGGTGTTCATCTATAGCCATCTTCCAATGTTTATTGACTGATTCGGGACTTTGTCGTCGCAGCGCTGTCGTCATCTGTTTAGCTCGCCTCTGGCCCGCCTATATCATACACACCGATGTGATTGGTGCAGCTCGGCTCCGAGGGCATAGGTAATGAGCATCATTGCTGATTGCCAGAGTGACTTGCTGAGCAAATCCAAATTGTGCTCCAGCGAGAACTCTGGATTTCCAGGGTAACCCTACGGGGCACCTCCTGTAAATCGTCATTGTCAGAATGTTGATGTCAGCATGCTGATGTTAACACTTAGCTACAGCTTTGTAGAGCCATTAGCAAGGCTTGCAGCCTCTTAGACTCGTTGATATGCAAGTGTGTAGACTATTTTCAAGGCGTCTTTTGGTTGCTGGGAAATGACATTCCACTTATACTTCTGGTTCAGCCACAACCAACATCATGAAAACAACATATGAAATGCTGAACTTCAGTCCTCCTGAACTGAAGTACACACTGTGGAAAATTACATAATAAGTGTTAGGACCTAACAATTGCTAGCCAACATCACCCCAATGGTCCGAAAACTAAAACCCCTTTTCCACCAACATAGAAGTAGCTCCGTTCTGGTTCCTGCACCTAATTTTAAACTCTTCAGAGCATTTCAAGAACATATAAATCGTTTAAATACCCAAACAGGAACCAAAATATAGCAGGTTTTCTTTGACCTGAAGTGCAAACTGTGACATATCAGTAGGCATGTCATATTCTACAGGTTGGAAGATGGCAACAATGGAGAAGTCTGGTAAGAAATCGTCAAAGAGTGTGGGGTGGGGATTTAATGTTAAGTAAAAATAAATATCTGTCCTAACAGATCAAAAGTTTGTGGGTAATCACTATGATCTGCGATTTTGCTACTGTTGTTTACTTCCATTGTGCATTGTGGAACATCTCCTGTTGATGACACATCCTTTATCACAATGGTTCCACTCAAAACTTGTGGAAATGCAGGCTAGTTCACTAGATAGCACCAATGTTCCAGGAACCATGAACAGGACCAATTCAAGAACCAGAGCTAACTTTGTGGAAAAGGGGTAAAAGTGTGTTTTCCATCGTGTGTATTTCAAGTCCAAGTGTAACAATGAGGTTTTCTAGCAACTGAAAGATGTATTGAGACAGTCTATTATTAGTAAAGGCTTGGTATTGCACACAAAGAATATACCAAGGCTGAATTATTTTGTTATAACCCGCAGGGCTAAACAGGAAAAGGTTGGTTGTCTTCCAACACATAAAAAAATCTGACCTCCTTTTATGTGAGGATCCTCAGTTTTATTGACAATTATCAACTCGTGTAAAGCAGCAGGCTCTGCACCTACCTTGCACAACCTGCCAATATCAATGCCTTTTGGAACCATTCAAAAACAGACAGGGGTAAGAACTTTCATTTATACCCATGGAAATGAGTGGGGTCTTATGGCACTTACCATGAAGCATAACCCTGCACCCTAACAGACCTGGTGTGATGACACATCATATTAGTCAACTAGTCCAAAACAATATTTTATGGTTTCATTTCTGATTCAAGCTGCACATTGTAAAACTTAGGAGAAAGGATATGATCCATCAGATATGCAAATAATGGGAGGGGAAAACTTTATGTATTGTTGATGTCTCCTTTATATAAGATCTGCTAACTTACCTGTTTCCAGAAGAAAAGGTGCTGTTTTAAAGCAAGGTTATAGATATCAGAGCAGTGCAAAACAAAACCTTACAAATCACACTGTGATTCTATGCACATGATTTACTCTGAGAACATGCAGAAATAAGGCCGTTAAGGACCAGGCTGTGTGTCACTTGTTTGTATTTATTTACCCATACTGTATCTATAAATAAAACCAAACCACCTAATAATTCATCATAGCAGCCAACATCATTTGTTTAAGGACATTTGTTGCACTGCACATTAATAAAACAGAGGGACAGGCCCTGTGCACAGACTCATTACACAATGTGTGTTGGCAGTACAAACTGCAGTATTTCTTAATGTGTGGAGAAACTGAATCTTATTTCCATTAACTACTACAGTGCAGTAGCCTATATTCTGTGAAGCAGCATTGTAAATAAAAAAAGTCACTGAGGAGCAGCAGGGCTTATGTAAAACCTGATAATAATAAATACAAAAAGGAACATTTGCATTCAAGACACTGATTTATTTCTATGTGCATGGAGCTGTCTGCTAACTGTGATTGTATGGCCATTAAGCTACTTCCACATTAAAAGGAGGGTTTAGTATGGTAGCATATACAGTAAAGCCACATTCACAAGTTCTGAGTCTATTAAAGGAAAAGGACTTTTGTCTAAAATAGATTTGGAGATTTTATTGCCCAGAGATTCTTTCTATTATTTTGACGTTGTGGATTTTAAGGTTAAACAAGTCTAAGAGTCTACAGCTAGCAGCTCTGTAAGGCTGTTCTTATTTACAGCACTGCTTTAAGCTAAATGCTACTGTCAGCATGCTAATATGCTCACAGTGACAATGGTAAGATGCTGATATTTGTGGGTATAATTTGATATGGCTGAGGCTAGAGCAGCGACATGAACAGCCCAGCAGCTAAATGATTCACCCACTATGTCTACACATCAGTCCAAAATTAGCCTCCATTTCCCCTTAGTCCGAAAGTGGAAGCCCTGAAGAATATGCTATGTTAGCATTTAGCTAGCTATAAGGTTAGGTTAATGAAGTGGGAGGCGGTGAAGGTTAGGGTAAGAGTAAGGGTTAAGCCCAGGCCACACTGCCTGTGTGAGCAGTGCATGATGGCAACCTCACTGAACTGCTGCAGCTTGCATGCTTGCAGTGTTCACACAGACAGCATTGTTGCTATGGCACTGCTGCAGAGCTGCTGTTGTATCTGTATTTCCAAAATTAAAAGTCAATATTCTACTCATTCATGGTCTGTGCAAGCCACTGCATTGTCAACAACATGGACATTCAAATATATCACAATAAGAAACCCTGTGTTAACAAATGAAGGGATTCTGTCCACAGAAACCTTATCAGAGTGCCTTTTATTTGGGACGGAAAAAAGGAAAGGCTGAGTAAGAAGTTTTTATATTTCTTAATGTATGTGATTGATTTAGACATTGAAACTGTAGTAAAAGGTGGTATAATGCAAATGTGATTATCTAAAGACCATTTTAACTGTCTATTTTTGCTGAGAACCATGGGTGTCACATGGAGAAAAGTAGTGAGCCTCTAAATCTCTAGATGTGCAGTAGCCGAGCAGCAGCCGAGCCTTAGCAGCACTGCTCATGTGGGCAGTGTGGCTGCTCTAGCCGTTAACATGGGCTTTGAAGGAAAATAAAACTAAAAAAAAAACACACCACTCACATATGCACTGTTGCCTGGGCCTTAGCCTACATCCTGTACTTATAAGGTGAGTCACTTCTTCATGTGTAATCAGAGCCACTTGAGCTTGATCTTGGTCTCGATACTGTTCTCAATTTCCACACATGAAATTCACATTCACAATAGCTAAAGTATTTACAATTCATCTCAAGTGGTACATACATGTTTGTAATAAATTTCATAATAATCCATCTAACAATTGTTGGTATAGTTTAATCAGAACCATAATTTTATTCAACCACATGCCAACCTCTACTGCTATAGGAAGATACAGGGGACCAAAACCAGTAGGATTCATCCTCTGGAGACAACAAAATATCTGTTCCAAATTTCATGGCAGATGACAACTTTTGTGCCACTGGTGCTACTGGAGGAAAAGTCAGGGGACCATCGAAGTCATTAACAGGCATTCTCTGGGCACCCTGGGTATCTGTACCAAATGTCATGGCAATCCATCCAATAGTTGATGAGATATTTCAGTCTGATCTGACCAACTTTTTTTTTTTTTTTTTTCTTTTTCATTTTTGTCAGCTCTTTCAGGCTTGACCAGTGCCTGAGGCTCTTTGTTTTGGTTGGTTTTTGGAGTTCAGCCATTGAAAAAGAAATGAAAGAGCCACAGTCTTTATTTAGGGATCTTCCAGACAAATACCACACCACCGGTGGCATTTTTGGACTTGGATTGGCAGGAAAAATGTCATCTGTTTGCGCTCATTTTAATCTACAAGACAGGAAGCCTCCAACACTGCCTGAGTCAGAGTCAAGGAAAGGACAGCACAATATAAATGGATAAAGAGTGGAAAGCTTGTCTCACGTATTTCCTAAGACCATGCTTCTTTTCCCTTTAAATATACATATGTAATAATAATACTCTGACAAGTGGTGGATGGGGATATGTGACAGATAGAAATCTAATTTAAGCACTAGAATGGCATATTGAAGTGTCATCTATGAAAAAAGAGAGTGGAAATTTATAGCAATATTACCACAGTAGGAGGGAGTAGAATCCTGCAGACAGTCTTTGTTTTGTGGTGACTCGATGAAAAAATAATAATACAGGAGGCAACATTTGTTTCCCTACAGGTTTGCATTACTCACAATGGGATGGAAATATTCTGCTTTTGATAAAAGTCTTCCCTTTGATCTTATTCTATATAGAATATATCTTGAGTATTTATGGACAACAGCAAGCCTATCTTGTTTTGAAACTAATAGGTCTATTTCTTTTGTGGTCAAACCCATAATGACCTTTGCTTTTGGGTAACCCATAACACCTGCATCAGCACCCTGAAAAAGATACTCAACACCTGGTCATGTGATAGCATGACCGTATAAAATGTTTTGGTTTTAGTTTCTTTATTTGCACATACATGTGTATAGACAGGACAGTAAGACTGTAAAACATTGAAACATCTAAACATTGTGCAGGAGAGGATAGAAACCAAAAATGGCTTATAAAGGTGCCATCCATCCATCCAGTCATTTTCATCTGCTTATCCAGGGCTGAGTCATGGGGGCAACAAGCTAAGCAAAGCATCCCAAATGTCCCTCTCCCCAGCAACGCTTTCCAGCTCCTCCTTGGGGATCCCAAGGCATTCCCAGATGAGATGAGATATGTAATCCTTCCAGCGTGTTTTGAGTCTATCCTTGGGCCTCCTACCAATAGGACATGCCAGGAACACCTCTAACAGGAGGTGCCTGGGAGACATCCTAATCAGATGGCCAATCATCTCAACTGACCCCTTTCAACGTGAAGGAGCAGTGGCTTTACTCCGAGCTCCCTCTGGTTGTCTGAACTCCTTACCCTATCTCCAAGGCTGAGCTCAGCCACCCCACAGAAAAAACTCATTTCGGTTGCTTGTTTTAGCAATCTCATTCTTTTGGTCACTACCCAAAACTCATGACTATAGGTGAGGGTCAGGACGTAGATGGACCAGTAAATTGAAAGCTGCTTTCCAGTTAAGCAACCTCTTCACCTCAACAGGCTGGCGCAGTGCCTGCATCACTGTAGATGCTGCACCAAACCGTCAATCCATATCATGCTCCATTCTACCCTCTCTCTTGAACAAGACCCCAAGATACTTGAACTCATTCACTTGGGCCAGTAACTCTCTCCTAACACAGAGGGGCAATCCGTTGTTTTCTGGCAGAGACTCATGGCCTAAGATTTGGCGGTGCTGACTCTGATCCTAACCATTTCACATTTCACATTTACTTGGCTGCTATGAGTATGATTGCAACTCAGCTGGCATCTCAGCCACACAGTTAAGGGTTAGAGGAAGGGCTAAACTCTATAAACAGATATTATGTATGCAGAATTGGTAGGCAAGGGACAATTTTTGGTATCAGAAGCATTCTGGTTTCCGTTTGTAGCCAGTTTTTAGTCCAAGTAGTATCAACCAATCGCGTCTGAGTGGCAGATAAACAGTCCATGCAGGCAGCCAAATAGATGATTTAGCTTTTAAAAAGCATATGAATTCAGATATCTTTTCAGACAGATTAGCTAAAATGACTGGTGTGCGGAAGAAGTGGTCATGGCCCTGCATATCCAATGGCTGCGCCGGAAACCCCTGAAATATTGGTTGTTCCCCCCAGGCTTTTTGTCATCCGATAGATAGCCAATGGGTTCCAAGGCTGCAGAAGGGCAGGTTTCCTGGAATTGTGTCTAGGCTTTATTCGCAACCAGCGGAGAGGTTACAACAGTGCAACCAACTAAAACTACTTTGTGTGCCAAGAAGGTGAAGCAAAAAAAACAAAAAAAACATCAGTGGCTTAATCTTGAGCCATTGTTTAATTTGTCCATTCTGGGCTACAACATTGTGGTCCCCATGAAAGAGGACCCACTCCTTATATAGTTATGGACAGCTCAGTCTAAGGTATTGCAAACACAATGATTCTTGATTTCAGATCATTTGAAACTGTAGAAAATGTAGTCATTCATACTATATTCCATTTCTGCCAATATATCCCCCTAAATTCTACAAAATGGACCTTTAAACTAACGTAGGTTTACCTAGTTTTTAGGTGTAGGCAACAAAACTACTTGGTTAGGTTTAGAAAAAAGATCATGGTTTGGGTTAAAATTAGTACGTTTGTTACTACATAGCATGACGTATGTCACTTGACATACATCACATACATCATGTGAGATACAACATGACATGACATGTCAACATTGACATCTGGCTCCACACAGGACACAAATTGCAATCTCCTGAGTGAAAGTCCTGTCTTTGTTTGACCTTTCCGCCACATATTACAACCAGACTTTCTCACTTTTTACAACACATTAGTCAGTGGCCCTCTGATGCAGGGGGCGATTGACCAAGTGCTGATATGTGATGGGTTGGGAATGGGACATCCTGACAAAGACATGCAGCAGACAGAATTTTGTTATGTAATATAACTACGATACTATATGTCTTGTGTTGTTTTTTTAAAGCATCTCACCGCTTGTTCTAGTTACTGTATGTATACTTGCTGCTAAAAAGACAGCAAGCAGTGATGTTGAAGAGAAACTGTAAGTCTTATTATTGGTGAATAAGGTGCGTCTCTACTTTTCAGCCTTACAACAGTTACCAAAAACAACATGTGTGAGTGACATCTCTGTTCTCTATTTACAGATAAATTAAGTGAAAAGGAGTATGTAGTTGGTAAGGCACCATAATTTAAAATCCTAATCCTTAAAATCCGATGATTTTTACAAGTAAAGATTACTCTTTATTTCCCCCTGATTTTTTTCTGCTTGAACATTTCAATACTGAGGCAGGGGGAAAAGAGAAGCAGTGTTACTGAGACTTGAGCAGAGGCCAGGGGTCAGAAGTAGGAGAGGCAGATGCCCTTTCTATGTGTTATTTAGATAAATCTGCCAAGAGAAACAGGTTTTAGAAGCACATGTATCTAATACTGACAGAAATAAGGACGTGAGAGGAAAATTGTGAGGCTTGGAAAGAGCATAGAATTCTCAGAATATCATAGAATTTACAGTATGTCATTCACACCACAATGCTTCATACAATTCCTGGAACATCCTGTGATGTCATATATATATATATACATATATATATGTATATTTATATGGTTCACAGTCCCAAACAATTTACCATAAGTGCATGTAACCTTCATATGAGAGCTAGATGGCATCAACATTTTTAAGTGCGTTCTTCCTTAATAAACTAAGAGCATGTTCAATGCTATAGCAGAAGTGCTTTTTGTGAAATAAAAGAGGCATCAGTAAGTGCTAGTGTTGGTTGTTGAGGTGTTATCTGAAGACGTGGGTTTTCAGCCTGCAGAAGAGGAAGGGCAGGGACTTATTCCACCCCTGAGAAACCACATAGTCCCTGGAATGTTAAGGTAGGACCTGTCATTCAGAGGCAGAGCATGGCTTGTTAACAAAAAGTAAAGCTTAGGCTTACAGGAATGAAATCAGATGATACATTTGTACTATATGATGCATTACAATCTACTAAGTATATAAAGTATCTAAAACTGGCTCCATGTTGGTAAAATACACGCTCATTGGTGATAGAAACTGAATAGAATACACTTTAATAATAGAACCCTCTGATTAGAGCCATTTTGCAGAATGAGTAACTTCATTTAAGATACTCTGTATATTTTGCTGATATTACTATTGTACTTTGACTTAAATAATATTGAGAATTTAAGAGATTTACTTGTAACGTAAAGTATTTTTAGACCATGGTGTTTCTACTTTTACTCAAGTAAAAGGTCTGAATATTTCTTTCACCATGTTCTTTATGATAGAGTGCGATTCCAGCCACCTATTTCTCTTCAAACCCAACCTGAACCTGGGAGACCGAGCTCGACCTAAACTAGGGATGCACCGATCCACATTTTTTCACTTCCGATCTGATCCTGATACCTGAATTTGGATATCTGCCGATACCGATACTATTCCGATACCAGGGCTCTGTTTGCTTTAATATTATCATCATTATTGTTGATTTTATATGAGGCTGTAATAAACTCCTCTCTACAGGAAAGTATGATATGTACGTATGTATGCATGTATGTCCCAAAAGGCAACTTGAGGTAAGTATAAGGTCAGAAAAGCAGGAAATTCTGTTCACAGGAAAAATCCCATCCTGAAAACAAATATGCAACTGTAAGGGTTTCAAATTGATTGTCAAAGACAGTGTTAAACTACTAGTGCAATATTCATTCATCTTCTAACCGCTTCATCCTCTTGAGGGTCGCGGGGGGGGCTGGAGCCTATCCCAGCTGATCAGGCAGGGTACACCCTGGACAGGTCGCCAGACTATCGCAGGGCTGACACATAGAGACAAACAACCATTCACGCTCACATTCACACCTACGGACAATTTAGAGTCATCAATTAACCTAGTCCCCAATCTGTATGTCTTTGGACTGTGGGAGGAAGCCGGAGTGCCCGGAGAGAACCCACGCTGACATGGGGAGAACATGCAAACTCCGCACAGAAGGGCTCCCACACCCGGGATCGAACCGGCAACCCTCTTGCTGTGAGGCGACAGTGCTAACCACCACACCACCGTGCTAACCACCACACCACCGTGCCGCCCCAGTGCAATATACACTATCAAAAAACAAAAAGTACCTGTCATATTAATCTGAACAGCACAGATACAAATCAAGTAGACACTACTATGTAGTAGTGTTGTCATGGTACCAAAATTGGGACCCACGGTACGATACCAGTGAAAGTATCATGGTTCTGGGTAGTATCATGACAGCGAAAATGAGGCAGATGTGCCTTTTGTCATTTATAAAAAGATAAATCACTTTTCTATAATACATCAATGATATTTCAATGGAATAAATTACTTATTGACTTATTCATACTTCAAAAACAGCATCAATAAGTGATTAACATAGGGGGGATCAAAATAAAATAAATAAATGAAATAAAAATCAACCAGCCACCCTCCTCCTCTGACAGTCCCTTCATAAGTAACGAACAGTCCCTAAAGTGCGGTGAGGTTTGTGGACCGTTACCTGCCACAAAGAGTAATGTGAATGGCTCGTTTCTCCTCTGATACGCCACATACTGTGCTTGCACCGTAGAGCTCTGTGGAAAACAAATCACTGTAGCATATATAAACAAATCGAACCTACAAGTAAAAATGAATTAATAATAACTTTCACTGCTTAAAGATACTCAATAGCTCAGTTCATACCTGAAATGTCACTGGATACAAACCACTGCAGCGGCAAATCGAGTGCCAGGTGGCCAGTGCGCACCGTTATTGGACGGTGCATGGACACTCACGCTCTTGCGATTGGACTTTGATCTTATCCCACAGTAGTGGTACGTGAGGTACCGTAGTACTACAGTACTCCAACATTATGGTATCATATGTACCGTCATGTTTTAGTACCACGGTCAGTGCAACACTACTATGTAGCAATCATCATTCCAGCAGACAACATGAAAGCACAGACGCGGCTTGTGGATCAGAAATTTCCGATCCGTGCATTACGTTGGTATCGGAACCCGATACCTATACTGGATCGGATAGGCCCCATTCCTAACCTAAACCCAACATGCATTCTGTTTTTTATGTCAAAAACCGACTCAAGCCTTGGAGAGTTGTAACCGAAGCCAACCAAAATCCAACATGCATTATGTTTTTATGTCTGAACCTTACCTGAGCCCGACTCAAACCTGACATGCATTCTGTCTTTTGTGCCCTGACCCTACTGACCTCGGGAAAGTAGTAACGGAGTCCAACCCAAACTTGACATGCATTCTGTTTCTTTATGTTGGATCCCGACCCTGGGAGAGTAGTAACCGAGCCCAACCCGAATCCGACATTCATTGTATTTTTTATGTCTGATCCTGACCTGACCCTGGGAGAGTAGTGTCATTTCCAAAAATATATACACTTTATGAGCATGTGAGAATCTGAAATAAAGATTTCTGAAACACCAGATATGTCTTCCAATCTTTTAGGGAGGAAACTGATAAGGTATATGCAGCTGCAAGGACATCAGCCAGCTGGGACCGGTTCTGTGGTTGACAAGTCAACTTAGCCTTTAACAAATGTAAGAACAAAATGTAAGAACAGAGTGTAAGGACAAAATGAAACAAACATAACAATCCTGTATGGCATTTGATTGTGTAAGCATTTTTAGATTGCATGGGAGACTGTCATTGAAGAGTTCCATCGGTTAACAACTTACAAAAGGCATTGGAGCAACGTTAATACAAGTGATGGTTTATATGGTTATATAGTAAATTTCCATTACAGTAGTAGCCTAATCTGGCTACAGCGCAGTAACCAAGCCTGACATGAACCCAACGGATATTCTGTTTTTTTAATGTCTGCACCTGACCCGAGCCCAAGAGTAGTGACTATGCCCTACTCAAACCCGTCATGCATTCTGTTTTTTATGCCCAAACCCAATCAATTTTCCAGCAATGCTAAATTTCCGTTGGCTGCTGCTACTGCTAGCTGGAAAGGCCAGAATGCCACAAGCAAGAATACTGAGCTTTGAGTAACATTAGGTGATGACATATATTTGTGTGACATTCTTCATCGTTAGCTAGCTACCTTTATCTTACATGAATAAGAAGCAGCCAAACACAAACATTAAGTCCATCATTGCCTGAACCCGACCCGAACACTATTTGTAAATATTTATCCGAACCCGGCTGAGCCCATTAGGTCCCTTATGTAGTCAGATATCCACGATCCAGTCTAGGATGGCCCCCATCCCACCTCATTTTAAATAACGTCTATATGTAATGTGTTTGTAGTCTCCATATGTCTGTGTTCATACAGCAGTCCATCTTTGTCTACTCTGTCTAACAAAACATATTACACAAGATGTGCCTGTCACTGATTGCGGCCACCTTCATTCCTCACACACACACACACACACACACACACGTTTCCTCACACCTCACTCCCCTCTTCTCACTCTCCCCCTCAATCAGAAATACTTAGTGCTGACATGAGCTGCACTCTTGGGTTCAACTGGCAGCCTGCACTGGACCAAGGACCCTGTGGCTGTACAAGCAGCTCACACTGTGGGGTGACAGCCTCTGACATCATGTGCCCCCCACGTGGAATAGGCTTCACCTCCGCCTCCCACGTCAGACCCCTTGCCAAGGCTCTATTTCCTGCCCCTGTCTCGTAATCCACAATCAATAACTGACAAAATGTCAAACACATTTGTATCTGTATCCTCCCCTCGGCAGGAACTCTATCTGCTGGTTGGGCTGGTGTCAAGGCTGCCAGAGCTGTAATCTGTTACACCACACTCCTGATAGAAATACTACTGACAGATTTATGTTTGGGCTCAGGGAGAATCAATCATTTCTTCCCACATATTGTCTTCGAAGCAATCTTATTTAATCTAATTTATCTCACTTTGATTACCCGGTGCAAATCATGCAAGCAACGGCGCCTGCAATATTAATGTTCTCATCAATAAAGACAGCAAAATGGAGACCAAGCGGTTGATCAAACCACTAATTAAAAAGAACTGAACTTCAAATAATACACATTGAAAAGCTGTTTGGGTCTAGCATCTCATATCTAAGAACAGAACAATAACAGGAAACATTTTCACTTTAAACACCTTTACTTCTTACTTCTTGTGTCATTTAGGTATTTAGGTACTGAATTAATGTAAATGGGAACTGTCAGTTTACAAGACTTCACACTTAAACGCTAAAAGGGGAAATGTCTCACATTGCAGGAAGCAATTTGCTTTATTAATATCAGCTCAGCAGGATACAGGCAATATACACTAAGTGGAACAAAGTTTTTCTTTCACAAACTACTTATTAACCAAGGTAAATTACAGTATATAGTCAGGTAGTGCAGCTAAGACAAGTCACAGCATGCTAACTATGTGTTATGAACAGGATAAATAGAATACCATAGGTAATATTAGTGGAGCAAAGGTCACACCAGTAATATACCAGTAATATATATAATACTTTTGTTTTTTAAATGAGTGTCAGGGCTCGACAACAGACTCAACTCTTGTCATCAGTATTTTGCGGAAATTAGCTTTTTTCCCACCTGTTGCTGTGACTCGGTACATACATGTGCTACAGTACTTGTGGCAATTACATCAATCAATCAATCAATCAATCAATCAATTTTATTTATAAAGCCCAATATCACAAATCACAATTTGCCTCACAGGGCTTTACAGCATACGACATCCCTCTGTCCTTATGACCCTCGCAGCGGATAAGGAAAAACTCCCCAAAAAAAACCCTTTACATGTTGGTCTCATGTCTGTACAAGCGCCCAGGACACTTGTACATAAAAGTCATGATGCTGATATCATTAGGGCGGACCAAGTACCACTTCAATCCAACAAGTCCTCCAACCTATACGACCACAAACACTAACCTGCCACTTTATTAGGTACACCTTGCTAGTGTCAGGTTGGACCCCTTTTGCCTTCAGAACTGCCTTAATTATTTGTGGCATATATTCAATAAGGTGCTGGAAATATTCCAGAAACTTTTGTCCATATTGACATGATAGCATTACACAGTGGCTGCAGATTTGTTGATGCACATCCATGATGCAAATCCTGTTCCACCACATCCCAAAGGTGCTCTACTGGATTGAGATCTGGTGACTGTGGAGGCCATTGGAGTACAGTGAACTCATTGTCATGTACAAGAAACCAGTTTGAGATGATTTGAGCTTTGTGACATGGCGCATTATCCTGCTGAAAGTAGCCATCAGAAGATGGGTACACTGTGGTCATAGAGGGACAGACACAATCAGCAACAATACTCAGGTAGGCTGTGGCATTTAAATGATGCTCAACTGGTAATAAGGGGCCCAATGTGTGTCAAAAAATATTCCCCACACCATTACACCACCTGCACCAGCCTGAACCATTGATATAAGGCAGGATGGAACCATGCTTGGTGGCCAGGTGGGCTAACGACTCATATTGTGACCTTAATGACTCTGAAACTAAGAGCTCACGTGTCCCCTACGACTCTGCTAGGGTTCACACCCACACAGGGTTTAACGACTCTGTACCAGTCATTTAGAACTGAAGAATTTTCTTGGATGAGAGGCGAAACGTCTTCAAGAAACGCAAGCAAGTCCAGTTGCCTACGATATAGCACTTACAATTACCATGACCTGGATGACTGAGAATCTTCACAACATGCTTTCATATTGTTTATACCAAATTCTGCCCCTTCTATCTGAATGTTGCAGCAGAAATCAAGACTCATCAGACCAGGCAACGTTTTTCCAATCTTCTATTGTCCAAATTTGGTGAGCCTGTATAAATGTTGCCTCAGTTTCCTGTTCTTAGCTGACAGGAGTGGGAGCCAGTGTGGTCATCTGCTGCTGTAGCCCATCTGCTTCAAGGTTCAACATGTTGTTCTTTCAGAAATGGTCTTCTGCATACCTTGTTTGTAACGAGTGGTTATTTGAGTTACTGTTGCCTTTCTAACATTTGGACCAGTCTGGCCATTCTCCTCTGGCCTCTGGTATCAACATGGCATTTTTGCCCAGAGAACTGCTGCTCACTGGATATTTTCTCATCTTATGACCATCCTCTGTAAACCCTAGAGATGGTTGTGTGTGAAAATCCCAGCAGATCTGCAGTTTCTGAAATACTCAGACCAGCCTTTCTGGCATCAACAACCATGCCACGTTCAAAGTCACTTAAATCACCTTTCTTCCTCATTCTGATGCTTGGTTTGAACTTCAGCAAGTTGTCTTGACCATGTCTAAGTGCCTTAATGAATTGAGTGTCTGCCACATGATTGGCTGATTCGCCATTTGTGTTAACGAGCAGTTGAACAGGTGTACCTAATGAAGTGGCTAGTAAGTATAGACTGTTCCTACCCTCAAATAGGATGCACAGGAGCATTTCTAAATTAGTGCAGCTAATCATCAACACACCCTTATACTGAAACAGAAATGAGACCAAGTCATTGTTTTGCAAGTCCCCAAGTAGGTCTCAAGTCCTTGCACTCAAGTCCCCAGTCAAGACAGGCAAGTCTCAAGTCAAGTCATAGAAATCATTATCTAAGTCTTTGCAATAATCCTGGCTACAGCCCTGATGAGTGAAAACCCTGTCAGAGTTAAACTTAACAGTTGTACTTTTCGATCTCAACTTCGTAGTGACAGGCATCTTTTTTTTTCTTCTTTTTACCAGATACTGTCTCCCTCCTCCTATTAAGTTCCTCCTTCAGTTTGAATGCCTTCCCTTTCGTCTCAGCTGTCTCTAATGTACATTGCTCTGTCAAACAAGAGGCACAAAATCAATCCCTTGCTTTCTATTTGTGTGTTGCAGAACCACCCTGCTTCGGATCAATACACATTCAGGCTGGATGACAAAGGTAACAGGTGTGTGTGTGTGTGTGTGTGTGTGTGTGTGTGTGTGTGTGCACGTGCATGCGTGCATGTGTGTGTGTGTTTGCAGACTGTTATGCACTGAAGAGAGCTTCCTTTTCAACAAATAAAAATGATCCTGTGTGTTTTCCCGAGTGTTTTTCTGTGTGTGTTCCTGTGTGTTTGGCAGTGCTGGTGCTTGTTTAACTCTTACTAAAGTACCCATAGAAGAAATTTACTGTAAATAGTTACAGATAAGAAGGACACAATACAGTGTTATTTCTCCAACATATGTAACCTTGACATAAAAAAAAGCATCACTGTTTGATGTAAATGAATATTTTAACCAAATTATGTTGTAGATGGGAATCTTGTGGCTGTGGATGAGAACAGCAGCAACATCTATTTTAGTAACCGTAACACTTACAATATCATCAACATCAGTATAAAATGTGCTGTATTAAGATTATTTTATTGCTTAACCTTGCTATCAGACAGCCCTTTGCTTTGGGGAACTTAGCCATTATCTATGATCTTTCCAAAGTAACCAGACTCCATTGAAAGAAACAGTAATTGTACTTCACAGCACACAGGAGTTGCTGGTCAACCACTAACTCAATCATATGTGTGAGGGCGGGCTCCGCCAGGAACATAATCCTCCTGTCCAAAATGAGCGCTGCACACGGCTGCATTTTTGTTCACAGATAAAGCTGTGAAATTGCGCCTCCTCACCTGCACAAAACGCACCTAGGCACGAAAACTAACTCCACTCAGTCGCCACCCCTTGTGGCCCAATTGTTGAAAAACGCGTGCTAAAGTGCCCTCCTGGGAGCCAAAACGCACGCTAAAGTGCCCTCTTGGGAGCCAAAACGCACGCTAAAGTGCCCTCCTGGGAGCCAAAACGCACGCTAAAGTGCCCTCTTGGCAGCCAAAATGCCCTCCTGGGAACCAAAACGCATGCTAAAGTGCCCTCTAGACAGCCAAAATGCCCTCCTGGGAGCCAAAACGCACGCTAAAGTGCCCTCTTGAGAGCCAAAACACGCGCTAAAGTGCCCTCTTGGGAGTGCCCTCGAAAACACGAGGAACTTAGTGCCCTCTTCAGTGGCGAGAACGCGCTGTATGTGCCCTTTTTTTCTTTTTGCCCCTGCCCTTCAAAAAGTCTGTGCATGCCACTGTCTGCCACAAATACTCACCAGGGTCCAATAATTAATCTGATTGGATTTCGGCTGTCATAGAGGATCAAATCTTGAGAAAGTGTTGGCCAAAAGAAAAAAAGGATTCTAAAATTGGATTATGTCATGTAATCCAGTCCTGTTTTTGATCTGGATCACACATTCACCATGTAATGTTCAAAACTTTTAGCAAGATTGGGATACCTCTGACAAAAAATTAGGATTATCCTGATCCCAGCAGGGCCCAGTTGTTTAAAAAAATGTAATTTGGATCAGAACGATCCAGAATTGGTTATCCCATGTTTTGCTGACCAGTATCAACCAATGAATCTTACTTTAGTGGCAGTTTTTCAAAGTAACATTGAACTGGTCAAATAGATATAATTATATATATATATATATATATATATATATATATATATATTGCACTTGATTTGTTCAATAGTTAACAAAAAAACATTATTTAAAAGTTATAATTTAATAGATCTCCATTTCATTCTCTTTGGTGGCACCTAAGTGGTAATTGCAGTCTGTTTATTCGCAGACTGCCCACATTGTGATATGTAATCGTATTTAGAACACTGGTTATCTGGATTTGGTCATCTTCAAAAGTTTCTATCTGGAACAGGGTAATCCAATCCAATGTCGCTTAAAAAACAAAATAACAAAAAAACGGCACAATAGTAAGATGAATTAGCTGACCCTGAATCGCAAAAAAATTGGATTTCTAAATATGGATCATTCAGATCCATATAAAATCTTGAGTTGGGCTTAGAGGACCTAATGTGGATTAATCCACTGCTGAAAGTAGTCCCGAATAAATGCATTGTTTATCTCAGTTTGAGTAATGTTTGTTAAAAACTACAGTGACACACTTACTTTGCATAGATGAGGGAATGTCACTTTGTGGTGTGACCAGCATGAACCGATGAGATAGCTGCCTGCCAGAGACAGAGACAGAGACAGATCAGTGTAATCTCATTGCCCTTGTCCTGTTCTGAGCTGGAGGGAAACACACTGACTGTGCCTCGTCGCGCCTTCAGGTACACCTTCTTTTGTTTCCCTAACTTTCTTTTATTCTGCTGTTCTTGCCTGTCTTTCATTTCTCTTTCTTCACAGATACTGTATGAGCCGTCTATCAATGCCCACAGGGAGTCTTGCATGAACTACCCAGAACCTGAACTTCAGCAGGTGATGCCTAACTTGCAGCTACATCAGTCTTTGGACTTGGGAGACATAGTCCTTTTCACACACTGCAACCCTGAATTTATCTAGAAATTAACTGGACAAGCTGTGTATGAGAACTCAGATATCCAAATTAGTTGGGCCTTACATTTAACAAACTTTGCCCTGCCAGATCCCTAGTACAGAGTCCGTTAAAGCTTGCAGGTTGCAGACCATGGTGAATAAATGTGTAGCAAAATGATGTAGAAACTCGATTAAAACAAAAAACAAAAACATATACACACTACAGTGACTTTTGGGGTCGTTTTTGTGAGAGAATTTTGCTTCCGCATCTTAAAACCCACTAAACGATAGTGACGTAGCGTAAGGGAGTCCAGCCGAGTTCAATTGAGTGTAACATTAATAAACATGGATCCCAGTACTAGTTTTGAGACTGAAGAGGTTGAAAATGTACATTCATATGCATATGACGGCCCACAGGCTTATAATTATGAGCCTGCTAGGCATCCAAGAGACCAGGAACAGATCAGGGTTAGGAGAAATAACGGCCACAGGAGAGAAATAGAGCTGTGGTGTGAGGTGAACCAGTGGAGAACTGGGCAGGTGTCTTGGTGAGCGACCAGCGTTAGCTAACGACAGCTAACCATCACGTATTAGGTTATAACAAAGCTACCAATGGTTCTGCCAGTATTAGATAACTAATGCTACTTACTCATAACAGAAACTAATGCGCAAATATCAGCTTGTATCAGACGTATCTTGCTATGCGTGTTATAACTCCGCATTACGGTGTACTGACGTCCGCAGGGGAGAGAGGGAGAGAGAGAGAGATAAGAAGATTTCCTGATAATGTTTTGTATGATAGGTGCTTGTGTGGGAACTGCCAGCCCATGTCCTCAGCTGTGGAGAGTATGTGCTGCAGGGAGGTGGATGCCTTCTGGGCTCTGGTGGAGAATCTGACCCCCAGACAGACATAACATGCCTCACACTGCCCATCAACACTCACGCCGCCCACTCTCGTCTTAAACACGGAGGCCTCCCTATCCACGGAGCCCACCCGCCCTCGCACATACCCCCAAGGCTCGAGTCTCCCGAGACCCAAGCCTCGGGGGTATGTGTGAGGGCGGGCTCCGCCAGGAACATATTCGTCCTGTCCAAAATGAGCGCTGCACACGACTGCGTTTTTGGTCACAGATAAAGCTGTGAAATCGCGCCTCCTCACCTGCACAAAACGCACCTAGGCACGAAAACTAACTGCACTCCTTTTTCAGTCTGGAAAACGGTGGACTCGATGTCCTGACAGACTCGAGTCTGTCAGGACATCGAGTCCACCGAGTCCACCGATACGTGATAGTGAGAGAGCATGTTAAGATAAATTGGGAACGCAGGGATGCGCAAAATATTTATCTAAGGAATTAAGATTAAGATAATTAAATCTACTATTAGAACATCAGCTCTTACCACTGCCCAGCAGATCACCTGTGAGGGGAATTCGTCGCCTCCCTTCTTTGCAGCAAATCATGCAGACGTTTATCTTTGCCACTCCCAGACTTTCCAGCAGAATGAAACCAGCTGGCGCACTGTGGTGGGGGGAGCGGTTGAGCCTGCGACGTTCTGTGGGTGCCCCAATGTTGGTTGCCTTATGCTGCAGAAAGCCTTTGGGTTTGGCACAAGAACCACTGTAGCAAGTAGCTGGCAGCCGCTGGGTCTGATGAATCTTTGGGTGAAGAGTCAGGTCGAAACAGGCTTGTCTACCTTGCTGTAATTACTCGCTTATAATAATGGTGAAAACAATATCCTTGGCCGTTCAATATTGTTATCAAAGTTATTATTAACGCGCATAAAAAATGTTTAAAACACTGGAGATAAAAGAAAACTGGATAAGCAAAACTTAAAAGTTTAAAATAACTTTGATCGTGAGAGTATAAAAGCGTAACTAAAACGTAAATACAAGAGAGGCTAAGATACGAAAAAGAAGAAACAAAAAGGAGAGAAAAAGAACAAGAAGAGAGAAGAGTCAAAATAGAAAAGAGAGAGAGCAAAAACAAGAAGAGAAAAAAAAGAGAGAATACAAGAGAACAGAGAGCGCATCAGAGCGCACATGTATTTATCCGGCCAAAAAGGGGGGTGGGTTTACTAAGGCGGTCTTCTTAGTTGTAAAATAGGCTGATGACTTTATTTCAAAAGAAACTTAATGCTTTTTATTATATGAGATCAAATACTTTGACATGTTACGCGCGATAGGCACATACTCTTTCCCTTATGGTCAAAATTGGTTCTTAACATCCAATTAAAATGAATACAATTATTATACCATGTGTATCAGCATGTACATCAACATGTATAAACTGTTTTAAATACACACACTCTAGACTAACCTATAGTTGCAACATATAATGAAAAATGAAATGAGGAAGCACATATTCAAATGAGGGATTAAAATCTTATTTTCTTAATTCCCTTAATTTTTGCCTTACGGAAACAATAAAAACAACATTCAACTAACAAACAAGGATTATGCATATTTACAATGTTATAACATGGATAAAATGTATAATTTCACTTCCAACAGACATTTAAGTTTTGTCACACAAACATTTGGTAAGAGAGGGGAGGGCGTGATTTCCCCGGGGCAATGCGAATGGACAGGATGTGGTTGAGAAAAGAAGCATCGTCTCACGACAACTAGTGGGTCGTTCATCACTGCGTTTTGCCCCAAGGCTGGATACTTTAAGATGAAACTTGAGGGATCTCAAGTGACCTTTTACCTCCTTTTGGCCTAAGGATGGCTGAAAGAAGCGCTTGTCCAGTCGGGGTAATACAGGGGTGAGTCCTAAGCATTTGACCCCCGGTGGTCTTGTAGGTCTTGTTCATTGATAATACTGGTTCAAGGGAAGTCCAGAGAGGCTATTCCTCTACATGGGTAAGTCCAACTACATGTAATATAGATGTCAATTCCAAAATGTCATCATTACAGATGAGTCATAACCACATTAGCCAGCTTCGATGTGCTGTCACCAAAACACTGCGATTCCCCAAGCTTACTTTTTGCGTCCTGCCCTGGCTCCTGCATATGAGTATATGTTACCTGAGCCAAAGGAAACCATGGCACATGCGTAACAAACTCTTCATGCACACTGTAATTTAATAAAGTCCAGAAAAAGCCCAGGGCACATTTATCAGTGTGTTCTGATAAAAGCATGTTCAAAGCTGCTGGGTGCCATGGAAACAGAGATGCACGGGAGACACTTTGCTTTTTGCCTGCTGATCATGAGTCGGGTTCATGTTTCATATTTCATTCTCTTAAATGTCTCTTCATTAACTGCAGGCAGCAACCAGTTCAAGGGCAGGGGAAGTTAATTTGACTTCACCAATCAATTAAATCTACAGGACATTACACGGTAAACACACAGTCACACACATACTGCAGTTTTATCGTGGCTCTTATCTTGTTCATTTAAAGTATGGCTTTAGATTTAAAGTAACCTTCATTTATTCTGGCTGGAGGCATGCATTTAAGTTATATTACTTTCAGGCAGTGGTTCCCAACCTGGGGCTCAGGATCAAGTATACTGTATAAAGTAAAGTAAATGTTATGTTCTTAATTTATATAATTGAGCAAAAGACACATTATGAATAAATTGGTGATCATGCTCAACAAACATGATGTTAGAACCAAGCTGCAACCTCTGGGGCTGAAAAATGAAGCCACAATGGAAGAGCTAAAAACTGCAGTTCTTTGAATGGCCACTTAAGGCTGACTCCAGAAGCCAGTCAATCCCCCGTGTTAAAATGGCCAACTTTACAGCAGATATAAATGTTTACAGCCTGATACAAAAAACCCGTTTTGGTCTTTATAGCTAATTTCAACATTCATGACAACTGTACAGGGGTAAAAGTTTTTTGTTATAAATCACCTTTGTGCATTTTATTAAGGCTTAAAGTTGTGCATAGTTAAGGGCAAGCCACTTTGAGTAACAGGCTGTCTGCAATGTCCTTGACTCCTTAGTCAGAACCACTCCCACTCCTCCACACAAATATGTTCACCTCTGGCTCTCGCCAAAAAAATCAAGATGGCGATGGCAGAAATGCCATCCATTGGTCCACAAACCAATGGATGATGTCACGGTACCTATGTCCACTCATTTTACGGCCTATAGGCCCGTTTCCACCGCAGGAACTTCAGGGTAAATTTACGGGGCCGGGGCCGTTGGTGCGTGTCTCCACCGCAGGAACCACCCCCTAAGGACAGAGTTCCGGAACTTTTACAGGGGCTAAACAAGTCCCTGCCTTGGAGTAGGTACTCAGAACGGCTCCGAAAAACTCCTGGCTGGGGCTTGGGGGTTACTTGGTGCTGATTGGATATACTCAAGGTGGAATGTGACATCAGCAGAAAGCAACAAAATAGCCAGCATTTTTAAAACTCAGCAGACGAGGGTTAGCTCCTTCATAGCTTCCACCACCATGTAAACAAACTCAATAACCGGTCCGTGAAAAACATATTTTTTCCAGCGGATATCTTAGTTACAACATGATTGAGCTAGCAAAGCAGTTTTGTGTTGCCATGTGTGGTATTTATTCAGTTTTGGGAAATCACGATGTCTAGAAAGCATCAGTGGCTGCAGCTGACAGGGACAGCTAACAGCAGCAGCAAAGCTAACATCAGGACGTCATCTGTTAAAAGCCTCCCGTTGTCGGATACGACATGAAACTACTCCAGTTAGCTCAATCATGTTGTAACTAAGACATCTGCTGGAAAAAAAAATTTTTTCACGGGCCACGTTGTGAGTTTAGTGAGTGATTACAGACACCGCTATCGGCTAACAGCGTCCCTACGCCACTACGTTGCCCCGGTTAAAATGGTCGCGCAACGATTACATCACATCCAGAGCCCGGTAACTTTACAGGAACCTTCCTCCTACTCTGCTCTCTCAGTGGAGACACGGCGGTTGAGAGGGCCGAGCGAGGGGACATTCCCGTAGTAGTTCCTGCACCCCAAATAGTACCAGGAACTTCTTCAGCGGAAACGGGCCTTATGGTTAGTACATCAGAAAGCCCACGTAAATTGCTTAATTATAATGCACATCCAAAAATCTCCTATACCTGTGGTCTTCAAGCCAAGGACCCTTTAGCTCAAAGAGAGACGAAGCAAGAACCCTCCACTAAATATATTTTCAGACAAATTGTATTTTTTGTAAAAAACAACAACAACAGCAAAACAACAACTTAAAACTTAAAACTGAAACTATAATGTTTATAGTTTCAGTAACTCCACAGTAACTCTGAGAACCTCCTGGGGGCCTGATACGATGATTTGTTATGACCACGGCTGTGCCCTGCCCTTGTGTTACCCTGTGTGTCCCCACTCCTCCTGTTTTTTTTTTTTCCATTTCTATAGTTTGCCTCTTTGTGTACATATTGTATGTGTGTGTGCATCTCGTTCCTGTCTTGCCATTTACCTGGACACTGCCTACCAGCACACCTGCGTTCAATCAGCTCATCACAGCTCACGGTTTATGAACTCTCCGACTCATCGCTGGATCTGTTTCATGCTCAGGCCTCAAGCTGTAGTATCTTTGAGAGGAGTTTTCCTCATTTTTGTCTCCTAAACTAATGCTTGTCTGTTCCCTTTACTCGTTCATGTTTGCCCGTCTGCTCGTCTGCCTGCTTACAATTTCTCCCGTTTCCTCTCCCTGCCACACCACCCGGCTGCTCTCCATTCCACCTCCTCCGTCTGCCATCTCCTGTCATCCTCTCGCTTCAACCAGTCTCCATGTACAGTAACAACTGCAACAAATCTCTTTTACTTCATCCGCATCCTTGTTTGTGTTCTGTGCTACGGTCCACCCTTAAAGGGAACTTTTGGTTTATTTCAACCTGTCTCCTATCGTCCTAAATTTGTTTCAAGTGACTAGTGACATAAAAATAATAGTTAGCATGTTAGCTGTTAGCCTAGATACAGCTGGGGCGCATAGTAGCGTCAGACCTGTTAAAACGTAAATGAACGGGCATACTTCAAGTGCAAAGTTAGTCCACTAAACAAGCTTTTTTTCCACAAAGACTGCCTCATATTGTCAGGATAAATGTCAGAGAACATATAGAAAACGACATGTAAACGTGTTGTCACCTTACCGGTGTGCTGCCATGTTTGTTTACCATTTAGCTCTGCTTTCCAAAGCGTGGCCGAAATAGAAAAGTTATACACATATAACGGTTCGCGTGCAACAAACATACTTAGCATTGATTCTGGGCCTCATACCAACTGCAATGGTACTGCTGTAATTTTTACTGCCATAATCTCACAAGTAACAACATAGTAACCTCCTCAAATGTTGGCATGTTTATTGATATCTCCCTAGGCGTAAGCCTGAACATTATCATGTGTTTGGTTGCATGATTGCGTGGGAGTGAGTGTGTGCATAAGTCTGTCTGCAGCTAATCTTTCAAACTACTGGACCAATGAGCTTCATATTTTGTGTGCACATACAGTATGTGACTGTATGCTCAAACACCGCTCGTGGTTGCAGTGATTCTCAGTTGTTAAAAAACCTTTTTTATTTACTGTTTTCTGGAAATTAGCTTGGTGAGGAACAACAGACATCCAAAAGACACTCATAGAATAGATGTTCTTATGTTGGGGCAGCAGTAGCTCAGTCTGTTGGGGACTTTACTTGGGAACCAGACGGTCACTGGTTCAAGTCCAAGTACAAACCAAACAGTGGACTGGTAGCTGAAGAGGTGCCAGTTCATGCTCTTGAGCACTGCTAAGGTGCCCTAACAAGGCACCAAACCCCCAACTGCTTGAGGTGCCTATCTATGAGCAGCCTGCTCGCTCTGACATCTGTTCATTAATGCATGTGTATAAGTCCTGTTTGTGCATGTCTGTATTTTTTTAGGCTTGTGTGTGTTATCAGGAAAAAACCCCCACAATGGTTACATGAAAAAAATGACTGCTTTCTTTCTTCTTTTTTAAATTTGTATCTGGTCAATCACCATTTTCGACATCCTTGCCGCCGCTTTGGGAACTGCCCATTGGTTCAACAGCCCATTGGTTCGACATCCCATTGTTCCGACCATATTAAACTCATTGTTCCTAAGTCCGTTCCGAAATCATCATCATGCCCTGTGGTTAAGGTCTGGTTAGGTTTAGGCACAAAAACCACTTGGTTAGGGTCAGGAAAAGATCATGGTGTGGGTTAAAATGAAAAAGAAAGTGACAAACACATAAGCCGTGAGCCTGCTCCGCCTCAAGCCGGTCGCGGCGCACCATACGCCCGCCGCGAGCCGTTCAGCACTGCGGACAGTCGGACTAATGGGATGTCGAACCAATGGGCTGTCGAACCAATGACATGGACCCGCCACTTTGACTGTAAGGGAGCCAGGAGGTACAATTCCACTAGATGCAGCCACACCATGATCTGTCTGAGTTCCCTGGTGTGCCCTTTAGTGGAATCTTCAGTAATGCTTGTAGTGCATGGGCAAGTTGAACAAGTACATTCTTAACGCAGCCAGTTGTCTGCGCGAATATGTGGTTAAAAAGCCAACCAAACCAAACTCAAAATAATGTTTAGATCTCCCATGCCACGGCTCTGATATTTCATGTAAATAAATCTGAAATGCAGTTTGTTGCTGCACATGCCTTGTGCTAAGAGCACAGATAGGAGAGGAGGAGCGTAAAGCTGCAGCCGCTGCAGGCATCTGTTCTCTGGGATTCGTTATGAATATTTAAAGCTTATTTAGAGGATAAACTTAAGTATTAGTACGTGACTATTTATGAAATCACAGCATTCTCGTATACACAAACTGTACTGTTCACAAAGTTGATGGATTGAATTTTAAAAAACGTGAATTTAATATTATTTCTGAACCAAATAGAAGTAAAGCATTTAGCTGGACCACAGGTTAAATGAAAGGGCTCTGATGGCAAAGTAACAAGAAGAGAAAATGTAAAATAAGCCTTGCATTTAAGGTCTGAAGAAAAGAACCATGTTTGTAGAAGGCTGAATTTGATGTAAATGAACCCAACTACACCTCCAAAAGACTCTTTTCTCTTCAGCGCTCTGTTTTTCTCCAGATTTAACTGAAGAACTTTGAGGTAGTAATCATCCTCAGTGTGTCGGTGTGTCAGAGCAGCTTCTACTCTGTGCATCCAGAACCATTTAAACAACACTGCAGAACCCGGTCCCTTGATCTACAGGAGAATAATTATTTGAAAGCAGTACAGAATACCTCAGGGTGTTACTGCATTTTATTCTATTTTATTTTTATTTCTCACCTGCTACCTTAATTTTGTTTTCCTTGACAAAAATACATTTCCACCATAAACTGACGCAGGAAAATGCACCAGAATGCAGGAAATGAAGTGTTTGAGGCTCAAAATTTCCTGGGGGTGGACCCCCATACCCCCCCACTTGTTATGTGTCCCTCACAATATTTGAACAAAATGACACCATTGTCTGCATCACTGTATGGATAGTAAGACAAATAAGTTAACAAAAATGTTACTGTATATAACTATACTGTAAATCTGAGAGCAGTGCACCTTGTTTTTTGGGGATTTTTTTTTTTTGCTTGAGCACCTTCCACAAAAAATGTCTGTCCACAGGCCTGATCCTCACATATTGCAGCTTGTCTTTTTTTTCCACATCTACATATTACACGATAGGTAATCTACAATGTCTGCTGTTGATGTTCCCAGATGCCGCAACCAATGCTAGGACATCAACAGAGCAAGTGGTTAGGTTAAGGCAATGAAAGTACGTGGCAACCAACACCGGGACATCATTGTTTGGCTTTACATTCATACCATAAGCAAACACCTGGCTACTGGATTAAAGTCTTGGGTTTGATGGATCAATCCATGACCACTCCCATCCGCCATTGCCAGGACGTCAACAAAAGCCCATTGTTAGGTTAAGAGAAAACATCATGGTTTGGCAATACATTCATATGGGAAGCGAACACAGGACTCCTGGGTGACAGTCCAGGGTTTGTTAGACCCATCCACCTCCCTTCCCACTGGCCCTATAGGGATTTTCCAGCTCCTTATATTAGGTCGTTACTGGCAGCGTATTGACCTAATGCTGTCCAGCAGTGTGTCATACTGCTGTGACAGGTGCCGTCCGGCTATGTTATGAACTGGCACCGCCCGTCCGCCCATTATATTGCCGCAACAGGTGCTGTCCGGCCTAGCAGTGGCGTATCACAACACTGTGAAAGGTTACCTCGGGCTGTGTTAAAAACTGATGCCGCCCATCATACTGCTGCGCAAGGTGGCTTTTGCCGTCGGGTGTCCGACCCTGAAATCACTGACAAAGCAGCGGTATTTCACAACCTCAGAATGAGGATGAACTGTTATGAATTTGACTGATATTGATGTGAGTCCCTAAATAAATACAGCACAGTTTTATCTATAAACATGCT
The DNA here is from genome assembly GCF_006386435.1 of Epinephelus moara. NCBI lineage: Eukaryota > Metazoa > Chordata > Actinopteri > Perciformes > Serranidae > Epinephelus > Epinephelus moara. Next base: position 31,899,786 of record NC_065518.1, on the reverse strand, counting down.
TCATATTTTATATACTGTTTGTATGTAAAATCCTTTTCTTCCCCATCTATAGCTGCTTTCTCCTGCCATAGACAAACAAAACTATTAAGATTCAAGTGGGGTTACTTCAGTTAAAGACTACATAGATCTGATTCTTCTGGGACAAACTGATCACCGAGTCGAAAGCTTCTCCGGGGCAGCTCTCTGTGATTTAATTTTTTAAGCATCCCCATCAATTATGAATCATCAACAGACTTCTCCAATAGCCTCCCCACCTATCCTCCTGATGTTATGTGTCTGAGAAAATACTAATGTTTTCATCAATTCCACAATAAATACTTGTAAATAAATGGTTTACAAAGACAGTCGTGCACAATATTTGAAAACTGCTGACTGCGTTACCCTCTCAGCCCATCGATCGCCTCTCTAAAGCCTACTGACTGAATTAATACCATTAATCACATTAGTTATTTTGAAAAGTCTCATTTCAAATTCCATTAATAAGTAAATAAGTAATGACTTCCAAAAGCTCCATCCGCTGTCCCATTTCTCTACTGCTACACACTTGCTGTGTATGTCACCAGTTTTAAGGGAAGAGTCATGTTTCAGATGTGAAAGTAGATCAAATTTACATTTTCTTTGAATTTGGGCCAGAATGAGTCTTTGGAAGGAATACGCTCAAAGAATCCTGCACTCCATCGACCTGCATCATGACTTTCTGCTCATTTATTTTAGACTTTTTTAAGAAAGTTGTAGACTGTAAGAAACTTCACGAGTACCAAGAAAGTACAGGTATATTTTTCAAGAATCTGAATTTTAATTGTGAGCAGTTTTTTTTATAAAGCAAGTCTGTCACTGTATTAATCATGATTATTGATAAATACACTTGTTACACTTGTGATACACAAGCCAGTCACACAGTGTTGAAAATGTGCTCGAGAAAAAACATGATGCTTTTGTTTATGATGTGTCATGTTTACTGTGTATCAACATCATGTCCATAATCAAGGGCTCTCCTTCAGCTCTGATGGATCATATTAGTTATATAGTTGATCAGTCAATCTCGTAATCTTTCGTTATTATTATAAAAACAGTATCTTCTACTTACTTTAAATGTGAAGATTTGCTTGTTTTCACTTTAGCATAAGTGTTTAGTTTGATAAATCAACCAAACAAGACAATAGATGTTTTTGGTACCTGTGGTGGTGTGTTGTTATTTTTTTTAATATTTTGTGCACCAGATTGAAAAATTCATTCATCCATTTAATTGGTATGGAAGCGTATTGCATTCAATTAAGAAAAAAAAATCTGCTTTTGTTTTCTGGATCAGTGAGACCATTATCTCAGAATTCTAATGAAGCTTTCATGGGAAAATAAATATTTGCCTTGTTTGTCTTGAATTAATGAGCTCTCAAAATTATGAGATTTTTTTCATGGAAAAAGATACTGCTTTTGTTTTAATTGAGAAAAACAAGAATTTACGAAATTATCTCGTTGATTCAGAAAAACAGAACAAGCAACAATGTCACACCCCAGCAACCCTACTCCTCTGATAAGTAAAGACCAGTCCCTAAGCTCTTCTGCAGCACTAAATTTTTCATGACTAGCCAGAGACAGCAGAACAAGCTGAAAACAAACATGCATGGCAAGCGTGTTGGCAAACAGTTGTACAATTTACACACCCAGCAGACACAGAGCAACATTAGCATTCATTTGAGGGAGTTTCTTAGTCCACTACTGCTGTCTGTCTCTATAGCTGCCAAATGCTCCACTATGTTCACAAGCTAGTCGTTAACTGTGTCTGTTATTTGGTGTTGAGCAGGTACACTATGGTGGGTTTTTCACTAAAACACAAAACAATGATTCAAAATAGTCTTAATATCAATAGAGCTGAGAGGGACTGGAGAGATAAGCGGTTATTATCTTTGAGGTTTGTCACTACTAGCAAACACTTTCACATTATACTGTAATTTCATCCGTGGTTAATATTAAAATATTTATTATTGCAGTGTAGGGCTGGCAATGTGGTTTAAAAATAATATTGTGATATTTTAGGTATCGTAATATGCAATATGTATCTTGATATTTTGAGAACTCCTCTAAACTACTGTGGACTACTTAAAACGACAGTAAGTTAACAAAAATAAGCTACTGCCATAATAAAGTTAAATAATAAACAATTATAATAAAGTTGAAGTACTGTTATAATTAACAACAAAATGTTGTGATGAAGTTAATGTATTGTGATAATAACGTTAAAGTATTGTTATGATTAAGTTAAATAAAATATTGTTATAATAAAGTTAGATAAAATACTACTAAACTAAAGTTAAATGTCTTAGTTAAATAAATCAAAGAGGAGCCGCTGGCGCTTTTATTTTGAAGCACCCGGCTCGTCTAGGGCCAGAGGTGTTGATGTTTTTGTTGTGTAATTCAAGCTTCCAGTCAACACTTTGATGTTTGCAGTTAGCAAAAAGATAAACTGTTGCCGCTGACCTTTAATTGTGAGGGTTTATTCACTGTGAGCTGAAAAAAACACTAACAGCTCCACAGTTTGTGAATTTGTGAAACCTAGGATAGCAAAAGACTTACTGTAACATTACTGCTTACCCTGACATTCTTACACTAACCCTAACCAATCCCACTCGTGTCTAAACCTTACCAATCCAACCAACAAAGGCAACAAGTACTAGTCAATCAGAGGGAGAGTAGGGCGGGTCATTCCTTCACTATTCTAGGATTCGCAAATTTGCCTCCAGTTCATATATCTTCTTATCTTACTATATCTTACGATATATCTTACTATATAATGACAAAAACTCTGTCTGTGGTTGTGTCTGTTCCACATTTTTCTCCTCACTGACTTGGTCAGTCTATGTGAAATTTGGCACAGTGGTAGAGGGTAATGGGAGGACGCGAATGAAGCAATATTACATCAACTGGTCAAAGGGGGGCGCTATAGCAACCGATTGAAATTGCATGCTTTGAATGGGCATATCTCATGCCCCGTATGTCGTAGCGACATGAAACTTTGCACAGAGATGCCTCTCCTCATGAGGAACAAATTTGCCTCAACAACCCATAACTTCCGGTTATTAAGATTTTCCGCCATTTTTAATTTTTTGAAAAACACTTAAAATCGATATATCCAATATAAATTGGATAAAAACAAGGACACGTGTACCCGGCCCGGAGGGTTACCGGGGCCCCGCCCTGGAGCCAGGCCTGGGGTTGGGGCCCGTGGGCGAGCGCCTGGTGGCCGGGCCTTTGCCCATGGGGTCCGGCCGGGCCCAGCCCAAACAGGCTACATGGGCTCGTCCCCCTGCAGGACCACCACCCCCAGAGGGATCCAGAAGGGTTCAGTGCTATGTGGATTGGGCAGCAGACCAAGGCGGGGGCCTTGGCGGTCTGATCCTCGGCTACAGAAGTTGGCTCTTGGGACATAGAATGTCACCGGAGCTTGTGGAAGAGGTTGAGCAGCTAGATATAGTTGGCCTCACCTCTACACATAGTTCCGGCTCTGGAACCCAAGTCCTTGAGAGGGGTTGGACTCTCTCCTTCGCTGGAGTTGCTCCGGGTGAGAGGCGGAGGGCCGGGGTGAAGCTTTCTGATAGCCCCCAGACTCTCTGCCTGTACGTTGAGGTTCACAAAAGGGTAGACAAAAGGGTTGCTTCCCTGCGCCTTCGAGTCAGGGAATGGGTCCTGACTGTTGTCTGCGCTTATGCGCCGAACAACAGTTCAGAGTACCCGCCCTTTTTGGAGTCCCTGGGACGGGTGCTGGACAGTGCCCCGACCGGGGACTCCATTGTTCTGCTGGGGGACTTCAACGCTCACGTGGGCAATGACAGCGGGACCTGGAGGGGCGTGATTGGGAGGAACGGCCTGCCCAAACGAACAGTGAGGGTCTGCTGGGAACGCCTGGCGGAAGAACCTGTCCAGATGATCTTCAACTCCCACCTCCGGGAGAGCTTTGACTGCACCCCGAGGGCAGAGGGGGACATTGAGTCCGAATGGGCCTTGTTCCGCACTGCCATTGTCGAGGCGGCGGTTGCGAGCTGTGGCCGCAAGGCCGCTGGGGCCAGTCGTGGCGGTAATCACCGTCAGGCTGAAGAAGGAGGCCTACAGGGCATGGTTGGTCTGTGGGTCTCCAGAAGCAGCTGATGGGTACCGGCGGGCCAAGCGGAGCGCAGCGGCGGCAGTCGTGGAGGCAAAAACTCGGGGGTGGGAGGAGTTCGGTGAGGCCATGGAGGAAGACTATCGATCGGCTCCAAAGAGGTTCTGGCAAACCATCCGGCGCCTCAGGGGGGGAAGGCAGCAACTTGCTCACGCATGCGCAGTTATAGACCTCCGACCTTATCTAAGCACTTTTAATGGCATAAGTGGGTATATTTCTTTTCCTTTCAATATTAAGATTATTTAGAAAAGTGTTTGAAGCATTTTTGGGGTTGTTTAATTGATTATTTTGTTTTTTGAAGTGACTGTGCGCGATGCAACTGCAGCGCTGCAGTTGACCTGATAACGCAACAATTGTAGGCGGTAGGGATGTAACGATATGGAAAATTTGATATCTCAATTATAGTGACCAAATTATCACGGTAATCGATAATATTGCAATATTTTTTTAAGCGCTGTAAAATGTCCAAAAAATAGATACATTGAAATAACTTCACTAAATCTTGTAACTTCCTTATCATACTAAAATTTTAACAGCCAAAATCTTATATTAAAATGAAACTTTCACATTAAAGGGGCAAGGGATTGGCACAGCAACAGAAAACTTTATTTTAAATTAACAAAATATGTAAACACATTACAGGAGCAAAGCTTATTTGTCTGTTGTTGTAAGCTACTGTTATTACCTGCATCTCTCTCTCTGTCTCTGTCTCTCTCTCTCTCTCTCTGTCTCATTGTGTCACACGGATTACTGTTAATTTATTATGCTGATCTGNAGGGCAATGGTCATCATTGCACAGAATAATTCACACATTAGAAGTGTGCATGTGAGTTAGAGGATTACCTGTATGAGAAAAGGAGTGCATGCTCTCGGTCAAAGGTTAACACGGCAGCGTTTTATGTTGTTTCCTTGAGCTTATGTCAAGAAAGCATAACTGGCCGTCTATATCGATTCTAGCTTGCCATACAATAACCATAATCATAGTGATTCAATCATAGTTGATCTCAATTAGCGTTACGTTACGTCGATTTATATTCTGTCAGCTCCGCTCAGTGTTTTCAGATCCGTTTTGTTTTGAAACACTTAACGTTAGCAACATAGCTGCTAATACGGCTATTAGCTACTCAGCTAGTATTAGCTCCTAAGTGTCTTAAACGAAAACGGAAAACCTAGTCGCCGTTTAGAAGGACAGATACGGCTCAAATGTCCCGTATACGTCGAGAATTACACATTATGACTATCTTAGTAAAACCGAAGTCCTTCACACAATAACTGACATTTGCATAGCATAACTTGCATTGGCTGTAAAGCTGTGGATGATGGTCACGGAGATGAGCCAGCAGATTTGTAGTGTTGCTACCCTTCGCAGCAACTTTCTTTCTGCATGTTCTGCACACAGGATAGTTGTCCTCCACCAGCTGTCCCTTGGGATTCTTCAGAAACCCAAAGTACGCCCAGACCTCAGACTTTGTGTGTTTAGTTGGGGGGAAAATGTCCTGAGTGCGTTATCACCACCTTCCGCCATGTTTTCATTTTGTGTTTACACATGCTACGCATTCACGCAGTGCCTGCATCGCGAGACTTGAATGAGACTGTTATTACATATCCTGATAATCCACCGCGATAATGCAATTAATACATAAACATAAACGGTAATTCTTACCGTGTAAAAATTAACCGAAATTTACCGTAATATCGGTAATCGTTACATCCTTAGTAGGCGGCAGGTCTATTAACAAATAAACATGTCTATCAAAGCAAACACCAACAAAACACTTAAACCTTATCACAGTGTTTATTATTAGGCTAAACTTAGCAAAACTAGCCTATCAAAAATATTTTCTTCTTCATCTTCATAAAGACAACAACAGCTTGCATTACCTGAGAATAGTAGAATTACTAATCAAATAAGTAGGCTATTTACCTGAACATGGCGATACAATTATAACAGTTATTGTAGCCAAAGCCCAATTCAACAACAGTGAGCCGCTTAACATGGCAAAGTCCCCAGTTCGCGTAACATCACGAGAAGAACAGTCCGTTTACTTGGCGTCATGCAGAAAAAGTATAGCATCCACAATTTCAGGGGCAAGTCCAGTCCTCCTTTCTTCTATTACTCTTCCAGCTACACTGAAAGCTCGCTCGCTGCTGCTGCTGCTGGCCGGGACACTTAACACCATTTGAGCCAGACGTGCCAGTAACGGTAATGTGGTCTCGTGTTGCTTCCACCAGCTCAGTACATCTCTTCCATCAGCTCCCATGGTGGGGTTGAGGCGGAGGTATACCTGGATTTCATCGTCAGTGTTGTCGCTCTCCTCTCTGACATTTTCCTATGCTTCCTCAAACTCCGCCAATGCTCTCCTCTTTGGTGCTGGACCAGCAGCAGCTGGTGCCACTGCGCCCGACGCTGCGTAAATCATGAACAAAATTATTTATTAGGCCAATGCCAAGTATAGCCTATACAGGGAGGGAAAGTGGTTTAGTGGTTGCCGACGGTGCGTTAAGTGAAAAGACAATTAGCCTACCTCTAATAGGCCAAATGAAATAAAATCTTAGCTGATTGTGCAGGCTCCTGCCGACGCGCATCCTCCCCCTCTCTGAAGCGGCTTATCTGGATTCGCACCTGTTGCTGGATGTCGGCCCTCTCGGCGGCAGTAAACATTCTTGCCATAAGAAAATGGCTATTTTATGAAGAGGCTGGATTTCGATTTTTTTCATTATCCACTCAAGGTGTCGTTGGCGAATAATAGCCTGGGAAGGAGTGTCAGACACGTCGGGTTGGCAGTGGCTTTTCAGCTTGTTGGCCCAGAGAACGACAAGGTGCAGTGTTGGGTAGGGGTGTAATGGTACACAAAAATCTCGGTTCGGTACGTACCTCGGTACACAAGTCATGGTTCGGTTTTTTTCAGTACAGTAATGAAAAAAATAGACAATTATTAAATATCTTTTACTTATTGGTAACCTTATTAAAACATACCACCACAGCAGTTAACTCTTTTTACACAATTTTTGAATGAAACAAATATATATAAAATCCTGCTTTTTCACATTGTTTGAATGAAAATAGAAATATAAAAGTGAAAAATAAAATCCTGCTGTTTTTTTAACACATTTTTTGAATGAAAAATATAAATATACATTTCTGCTTTAACAGTTTTACTCAATTAAAATAAAAAGTATAGTGCAGCTGGTCAGCTTTAAAGCCTGCTCAGATTCAGTTTTACTAGGAACTTACTTAGCTTTCCCACTTTGTTAAAGTGCAGTAAACAAAACATGCTTATATCTAAAGTGCAGCTTAAACAATTTTACTCAACTCCAATGGCGTTGGTTATTTCTTTAGCGCGATGGTCAGGGAAACGCTCTTTCTTTTTAAACGACGACGATATCGTAGTTTGCACCAGATTGCTTTTTCTAGTCGTGCCGGTTAACGTTCAAACTCGGGTGGTGTCGCTTTAGATGCGTTAGCATGTTAGATGTGTTTCCAAGTACATACCCGACCGCTGTTCTGCAGTGTCGACACACTGCTTTTGTCTTGTCAACTTGTTTATTTCCATCTTCGTATTTTACCCTGAAACCAAAGTGTTCCCAAACGGAGGACTTAAGGTTTGCGGGTGGGTCTTCAGGTTCGTCAGGCTCACTTGCCATGTTGTCTAAATGCGAGAATGCGCTGCACAAAGTGAAAGTGGAGATTTACGGGACTCGGTCCGTCACTCAATTATGTCTGTCAGGGAACTAGATATTTTAAATGGTTCAGCTCGCAAAAACGGAATTAAAATAAAACAAAATAAAATAAAATAATATCCTGCGCCCAATAATTCGGTACAGGGTCGTGCCGAACCGAAAGTCACGTACCGAACGGTTCGACACAAATACATGTACCGTTACGGCCCTAGTGTTGGGTATTTGTCCCCTTCAAGCTCCTTTTGCGCGTCGCTAAATGGGCGCAGAAATTCCACCAGGTAGGCTAGAACATCTGGGGAGACATCACGTAATCTTGTGCTCTCACCACGGCTCTGAAGAAGCTCCTGCAGTTCTGCGTAAACTGACTGAATTGACTCCAGTGTGAGGAAGACTGTACTGTATCTGGTTTCTGCCATTTGTTTAACAGTTTTTGGCAGCTGACTGACCTGCCCTGACTGCTTTATGTATCGGACTAAAGTCTTGCCTGCCAACAGGGTCTCTGCTACTTCTGGGACTTCTTCAGCCAGCTCCTCTGTGTTCAAGGCATGCCGGAGGACTGTGTTGTACAGGTGATCTTGACAAGCCAGGTGCTGGTATGGACAGAGAGCGGCCACCACGTTTTCGCCCTGATCGGTTACCCAGACAACATTGTTCATAACTGATGCATCAAAGCCGAGGACTGTGACCAGTTGCTGCTGAAGCTCTTTTCGGATATTTTCTCCTGTTTTTGCATGGTTTGGGAAGCATGGTGTGGTGAGTAGCTTGCTTCATCTCATATTTTGGTGTAATATAGTGACATGTTATAGCCATGTAGCTCATCTTACGGAAATCATCTGTCCACATGTCTCTAGTCATGCCAATATTTATCAGCGACATCACCTCCTTTATCTCCTCAACTGTCTCCCCTCTCTTGTCATTCGCCATGATCTTCGGGAGATGGTGGTGGGGTCGGGGAGCAGTGCCTTGGCTGAAACGCGGCCATATGTTGCGGCAACATTTATTAGCTCTTGTGCTAACTGTTTGAAACCCGTCCCCGCAATTGTTTCAAATGGCCTAATGTCCATGCAACAAAAGATCACACATTTTGTGGTGACTTCTGACTTCACTGTGTCTGGTGGTGTTTTGGGGATGTAATTGTTTGTGACCGCTGCTGGATCCGCCACATGAACGATCAAAATGTCTCTGTAGATGTGACGAACCAGTCTTTTTGCTGTCATACGATAGAACAGCATTGCAAAAGCTGCACTGAACAAACCCGATTGGCTCATCTTGAAGAGTTGTAACAAGCTTAAACTTAGACCAGTACTGAGCTTTTCCTTTGGTGTTGCTCACCGTCTTAAGTTCACCATTTTCAATCCTTTTTCTGATGTTGTCCATGTTTGTGACCTGTCACCTGTGGTCTGGATGCGCGAATGGGATCTGTAATGATGAGTTACGTGCAGCGGAAAGGGAGAGACACAGCGGCTGCTGCGTTCATGTGTTGCCGTTTAAATTGGTTAAACACAAACACACACCTCTCTAATTGGCAGGTTAAAAAAAAAAAGCCCGAGCCCGGCCTGTGTCCGAGGTAATGATGTGGTAATTGGCCCAAAGCCCGGCCCTCGGGCTGTCGGGCCCCTCGGGCCTCGTGCTCCAGCGCAGGGCTCTACTGCTGCCCCCACGACCCGGACCCGGATAAGCGGAGGACGACGACTACGAGTACGAGTACTTAAAATCGATCTCTTCCTAGGAAGTTTGACCGATCTGCATGAAACTCGGTGAACATAATCTAGGGACCAATATCTAAAGTTCCCTCTTGGCAAAAGTTGGAAAACTTACTAAAACTGAGCTTCTATTAGGCAATGAATATTGCGGAGG
>NC_065518.1:31845432-31889968 GCF_006386435.1 Epinephelus moara | reverse complement strand
TTTTTTTTTTCTAACTTTTGGTATGACTAAGTCATGGTATGGTATGCTGTAGGGGTGGGCGATATATAAGTCATGGTATGGTATGCTGTAGGGGTGGGCGATATATATCGTTAACGATAATATCGTCATTGTTGTTTTAACGGTGTGCAAATTCACGTTATCGAGTATGCAAATGACTTCACAAAAACAACTGAAAACACACGTTGAAAGGTTGAAACCCCACACATTCACTGAACAAGAGTTACGTAACTTGCGTGCAGCAGCACGCCGCAGTACGCCTAGGTGGTCACATGATCTCTCACTGGCACCTTCCCGGCAGGTCAGCCTGCTGCTAAACAAACATTAGCGAGACAACGTAGCAACACCGCCCACGGATGCTCCAGCAGCTTCGGAAGACGTGGGTCAACTGTAGTGATAGGTCCCAGCCTGTCAGGCTAAAGTTCGCAGTACCGGAAGGCCGTCTACGGAGCTACCTAGCCTAGCCACAGTTAGCTGAACGAAGCTGCAACATGGCACAGTTTCAAGTCTCCCCGCTGGAAAAGTTCACCCTCAAGGCTGAAGACTGGCCTAAATGGATTAAACGCTTCGACAGATTCCGCATTGCTTCTGGATTGGAGACGCAAGCAGAAGAGAATCGCAGGAATGTGATCTTTGAGAGAGTAAAGTTTAATCAGCGGCATCAAGAAATGGGCGAGACGGCCGACAGTTTCATTACGGCACTGCACTGCCTGGCGGAGCACTGCGGTTATGGGGCGCTAAATGATGAGATGGTGAGGGACAGGCTTGTGGTGAGTCTGCGGGACAAACGCCTATCTGAACAGTTGCAAATGGACCCGGAATTGATGCTACAAAAGGCCGTCACCTGAGTCAAATAGAGAGAGCAGGTAAAAAAGCAAGAAATGTTAAGAACATTTTTCCATTAATATCATCCATGAGAAACAATTAATGAGCTATAACTCAGGCTGTTAAAAACACATATTTAAAAGATTATCGTCTAATTATTGTTATCTTCAAAATCCCCCAAAATATCGAGATATTATTTTTTGTCCATATCGCACACCCCTAGTATGCTGTACATAATCACGGAAACTGTCGGTGTGTCATTCTGTCAGTCAGTCATTCTGTCTGTCCCATGTTTTTCTACTCACTGACGTGGTCAATCTATGTGAAACTGCACATAGGTATTGAGGATTGCCATAGGTAGAAGGTGACAGTGCTACCAATGGGTATGGACTAGTTAATAATATTCGCAAGTCACACTGGTGAGCCCTGCTTGTACAAAAACACACACTCCATCTGCTCACCATTCATTAAACTTATTAAGTTAAACTGTTCCTGCGGTGCTGTAAATGTGATTTATACACTGTAAGATAGAAACAAACTAACAGCTCTCCAGCCAATATATTACCAGTATTTGCAAGTGGCAGTGGTGCTCCATGGTTGCAAAGTACAATTAAATGGTAGTGGTCTGGAGCTGTGCAGGTAAGACATGCTCTATCTGCTCACTAGGCCTGTCACGATAACAAATTTTGCTGGGCGATTAATTGCGTCAGAAATTTTCTTTTAAGACCATTTTTTTATTATAGTTGTAATTTTGCTGTTTTTAGACCATTTTTAAAATTGTATAATGATAATAAAGGCATAATGATGCAAGTACACCCTTTTAAAGACAAATAAACATTTATTTAACAAGAATATATAGGATTGCAAAAAAATAAAATTTAAATATCCAAAATAATACGTAAAAAATAAATAAATAAAGACCTTATAAATACAAATAAATACTCTCAGTCCCTGTTAACAAAAAGTGCACTGCAATAGAAAAAAAATCAAACAACCAAAAATGATAAAATGGACTCAGAATCTCTTATCAAACATTGCACTTGAAAAAAACACAACCAAAAACAATATATAAATAGACTTTGTCTCTATTAAAAAAAAAAAACACTCAAAAACTACACAACCCAAACAATAAATAAAATGGATGATCAAGTCTCTGTAAACAATGCTTCAATAAATGTTAAACATTAACAGAGAGGTATAGAGACTTACATTCCTTAACAGGCAACACTGCCAATCCAATTAGGACAATTGTAAACAAAACTCAAATACTCCCCACTGTAATAAAAAACACACAACCAAAAACAATATATAAAATGAACTCTGTCTCTGCCAAGAAAAAAACACTCAAATAAAAACCACACACAACCAAAACAATAAATAAAATGGACTCTCAGTCACTTAGCCATTGCTCAACCAAACTACTTTAGTTTGGCAGATTCCGAGCAAGGAACACCAACATGTTGACCTTGTGTGGCTTTAGGCAGGACCTCTCTGGTGTAGCAATGTTGCCAGCTGTGCTGGACATCTCCTCCGAGCTGGAGCTTATTGCACAAATGCATATGTATTTTTGGCCATCAAAGGGTATCGTCTTTGATTTTCATGCCACCACATCAAGGGATCAGAGGATGATGCATCAAGTGCATCTTCCTGGAGGAACTTGGTCAGCTCTGCATCAACCTGCACTCTCTTTGGAACTGCAGCCTGGGCCTGACCAGCGAGTGGAGCTTGACCACATATCCGATATGGCAGAGTAAAATGCAGTGTCTCTTATTTCCTGTAGTAACTCGTCTCTTACTCTGTTATACTCTGCTGGAATTGCCGTTTGTGAAATGTAATTCATATTGTTTATCAGATGTTTCCAGCATTTCGCTATGTAAGGAATGATACTGTTTGTGAGAGCGCACCATTTTGCACTCTCCCTTTTGTATTTACTTTGTCGATGAAACGCCTCCGCTATTGTCGCCTGTTTAGGGGGGAGACCCTTTGCTTGTTGGCTTGTTGTTGTGTTTTTTTCCTAACTGGGAAACCTGTGCAGGGTAGTTATGTTTCAGATGTGCAGTTAAATTCGTCGTATTTGCTCTTTTTGTTGAGATGGTTTTAGAACAAACCCGGCACACCGGCTCGTCCAAATTACTGGGCTCCCCTCTGTTATTTGGTTTAAATCCAAAACACTCCCACACAGGAGCCATGGCATTAGGTTTGGGCACAAGTTCCATGTCTTTCTCTTCCGCTCAACTCTGTTTTTTCTCCGCCTCGTCTCCCTCACGAAGATCGCACTGTGTGTCTGTGTGTGTGTGTGTGTGTGTGTGTGTGTGTAGCCCATAGCCCCGCCTCCCCCACAGAGACAAAGACACTCAATGACAAGAGCTTTCCCTCCGTTCATTACGCTAATGAACCAACTCACCTGCCTTCCAGACGATGCACGGCAGTGAACGCTCTTGTCGTCCAGTCTCTTTGGTGGAGAGAGACGAGGAAAACAAACAAAATGAATTAATTCGCAATTAATCGCGGCAGGAAAAGTTACCGTCTCCCTTTAAATTTATCGCTTATCGCGACAGGCCTACTGCTCACACACCATTGCTCTGGAGTGAGTGATTTGAATGGGCAGAGGAGTGCGCTTTACATATCATGTCTATGATCAAATCATGTCTATGAAAAATCAAATGTCATATAGTAGCTAATCTTTGATTATTAATTTGTTAATTAACAATGGTTGCCCAATTAGTTAATAAACAGTTAGTTCCAAATATTATTATTACCTTATTATTGACAAATGATTAGCTCTTGTATGACATTTGATTGTAGTTACTGAAGAATTACTTATTAGTTCCTCATTAGCTCCTTAGTAACTACCCTTTTTTGGGGGAAAACTTATTGTAAAGTGTTACCGTTTCTGTGTCTGCCTGAAGGATTAAAAGCATATAGGCAGGTTTTTAGTAGTTTAATAAGATTTAAAAGGTGGGTCTCCACTGTGACTGAGGTGCATTATGTCCACAACTGCTGAAAACTGAACCTAGTCCAAATGATTTATACATCTTGCTTATGTGAGTCCCTCAACCAATCCTAATTCTTGTCAGAGCCATTTCAGCTGCCAGAAAAGCAGCCAACGTGTTGACATGCTCTTTTCGAGCTTAACAAATTGACAAAGATTTGTAAACAACACAAGCCGTCATATCTCACCACCAATTTGACTTCTGCTTGAATAAAACATTGGACCACACAAACTCCCAAGTCCCTTTTTTTTCCTTGCATACTTCTCTGTACCCAAAGCAATTTTTTCAGTTCATGGTCCAATTTTGCAGTCAGTGGAGTGTGGCAGAAGCATGGACTAACGTCAACACAAGATTGTGGAATGCATAACAGGTTTTGTTACAGTTCAGAGCTGTTTATACCAATCTGCGTGTTGTAGGAAACAGAGAGGAAGAGCCTCTGGGCTCAAGGGATGGATGTTGGGAAATGGAGCGTGATGTTTTGTTTTCTGGTTTCTTTAACCTTTTTTGCCATTCACCAGGCACAACAATTAAAAGGCAAATTTTTATTTACCACAATGACCTTGCAAACAGTTAACAGCAGTTAGTGTGAATGAGCAGTAATACAGAGTACAGAGTACTGGGTTCTGCATGATTTTTCACAGACCACATAGTAGCTAGATTGCAAAAAGACATACAGTATTAAAGGTAACAATTATATAGAGTCTCATCTGAAATGTACAGTTTGTGTTTACCATCTCTAGATGTGACGAAGAGACAGATGGTCCTTTTATCCTGGTTATGGCCTTGTTTCATCTTGTTCTTTGCTTTGCATGACAAAACAAGTTTGTGCGTTATTTATTTATTTGTTTTGCCTTTACCAAGCTGTTTTAATGAATACTTGTATCTGTACTGTATCAACAACGGATCAGATAACTATGGATAATGTGAAAAGGTTTGCTTAAACTGACGAGGGGGTCATCCCTATGTTTCCAGGGTTCTATGTTTCCAGGGTTCTATGTTTCCCGGGTTCTATGTTCCCCACTTACACAAAAAGGGTTCAAAGATACGCTCCCGACAAGAGGAGCGCATCTGTGTTCACCAGTTCAATATTCTTTTAACATACATCAACATCAACCTTCCTAACTTGTTCATGCCACTTTACTGTCACTCTTTGTCTCTAAAATAGTTTTGGTTTACTGCATATCAATACACAAGATATATCAGTCGATGAGCCATAAACAGATTAAAATGTAAGATTAAAACTGACAAGTAAGATTGCATGTGAAGGTTTCAGACCACGTTTCCAGGTCTTTTATCCTCTTCTTAACGTGTTTGGAGATGGTACTTGTTAGGATTCAGTCTTCTTGGGCATGTATGGGTCAGGTGGTAGGGACCTAGTGAGGCACACATGTGAGGGGGGCGTGATGTCACCTGGAGAGCACGAGGAACGACAAGAGAGGAGACTGGAAACGGACGCTCACCACACACCACCACTCTTCACGGTATATACCAAAATAAAACTGAACAACCAAGACTCGAGAGCGGGCTGGCCGAGGGACGACAAAAGACACCATCGGGTTGGGTTCGCCGTCTTCGACAACGCGAACAACAGGCTGGGTGAGTCCCCGAAACCACAAAACCCCTCCAGTTAGGTAAGTATCGCACTCACCCAGGTAAGAGCAGGTTACACCTTAACGTTACCTACAGTACGTAGGGACCTGCAGGCTTTTGTTAGGTGCTGGGCTAGCATAAAGGGGGGGATAGTACTAGACATTGAGCCTAGGTTAGCCTAGCCCCGTAACAGTAACAGTCAGTTGTTACGGATATCTCACCTTCACATGATCTTTGAATTCTTTGCTAACCTTAACCTGTTTGGAGATGCATTAAACCTGCCCTAGACCTTTTTCTAATTCTTAGTTACCCTTTATTTTTCATTCCTTAATTGGTTAGTTTTTTTTTTTGTTTTGTTTTTTCTCAGTGAATACATTCTTGTAATAGTTTTTTAATCTCTATGGCTGCAATTATTTTTGGAACTGTTCTCTTGACAGAAAGAGCAACTTTATTTGGACAAAGGCCTGTGACAGCACAGTTTCACTACTCTCAGAGTCATGACTTTAGTTCCCTTTCCTAATGTCATATTAAGCAAATACAGAGCTCGGAAACATCTTTCTCAGGGTCCCATTATGTGCTATACAGAGCTGGGGAAGATGGGACTGTGAAAACATAGGACACTGTGAAAATAGGAGCCTGGAAACACAGTACCCTGGGAACATAGGACTGTGTGAACACAAGATCCTGGAAACACAGGACCCTGGGAACATGGGACCCTTGGAAGATAGGACCATGTGAAGATAGGACCCTCAGAAAATGGGGCCCTGGGAACGTAGGTCCGTGAGAACATAGGGCCATAAGAAAACCCCAGGAAAATAGGACACTGGAAGCATAGGACTCTGGTAAAATAGGAATGACCCCAAGACAAAGACAACACAGAAAACTGCCACCAACTCCGCAGTAACCCTCATTTCCACTGAGCATTTTAGCCTCTTTTAGTTCAAAGTATTGTTTTATTTTTTTATTGTTTTATCTTGCAAACCAGCCTTATCAATTTTCTTAATAGGTAAGCAGCTGTTTTAAGTGGAAAAGGTCTGATAAAACAACTACCTACCCAGCACCACACAGCTGGCAGACACAGTTTCAGAGCAGCTAGTAAAAATAGCGCATTTAGCAGCTACAGAGCCACATATTTCCCCCAGGAGTTGGTGAAGACCAAAAACTGAGCTAAAAGAAGTACATTTTGGAATTATATTCATCAGATGGACAGAAACATGGCTTCAAATGAATGCTCTGTTAGCTGAATATGTAAATTAGTTTAAGATAGCTGGCATACATGGACGAAGTGACGGAAAGCAGGGAGAAAACGAAGAAACGTATGTGATGGTAAGCAAAATGTTGTCACACATAAACACATATCAGAGCTAGAAAATAAATTGGCCGCTATGTACATACGTGGAAAATTATCCACGGAACACTGCTGTCACAATTTTATTACATACAACAACATTCCAGGATTTCCCAAAACTTTCAATGGTTTTTACTTATTCCATGACTCTGTTGGGCCTGAAAAATGTGATTGTGAAATTCCATGACTTTACAGCACCTGTCATGGTGGTGTGATATGCCACAGGACAGCGTCAGTTGGAAATGCTACTGGTAACGTCATACAAGGAGCTGGAAAGTCCCTATAAGGCTGCTTGGGAGTGGTTTGTGTATTGGTCCAACAAACCTGGGACTTTAACCCAGGAGCCTGGTGTTCGCTTACAGTATGAATGTAAAGCCAAACCATGACGTCCAGGTGTTGGCTGCCACGTACTTTTGTTGCCTATACCTAACCGTGTGCTTTATTGATGTCCTGGCAATGGTTGCAGCCTCCCGAAATGTCAGCAGCAGACGCAGGAGGATATCTAGCAGACAAACTTTGGATGAGAATGTGTTGGAAATTCCATGACCTTTTCAGGTTTTCCATGACCATAGAAACGCTGTTAAATTATTAAAAAAAAAAAAAGAAAATAAATAAATAATAATAATAAATGCTTTTAAATGTTCAGGTGACAGTTTGTATTAAATTGTTCATTTATCAAAACTAATCAACCAATAAATGTTTTTTTTTTCTTTGATAAAGCTGCAAAAACAGATTTTACAATAAATGTACTGTAGATTCAGCACACACATCTTAGGTATTGGTTATTTAATATATAATTAAAACAATAGCTAATTGTTCTTTGGCAGTTTATGCATTCTCATGCAATTCAACATTTCTGTCAGGTAAGTAAGTGGAAGTCACCTTTTCTGTCGGTGTTTCTGTTTCTGTAAGCCATCGAGTGTGTCTTTGTAGTCAGACAGTTCTCACATATAATTACTTTTTACACAGACACACACACACACACACACACACAACTCCATCAGTGAGAGAATGTAAGTATTTTGTTTGGTAAAGCCAAATGTAGATGCTGTGCAGAGTTTCCCAACAATAAGTGAGAGAAGCAACCAGAAAATCTCAAAATGCACTCTGCAGAATAGTGTAAAAAGAAATACAGCAAATATATTTTCCAAACCAGTGGAAATCCTGTAAACGTGTTTGTAATTTTGTTTTTGCCGTTTCCTCAAATCCCCCGCGGTAATCAGGGAAGATGCACTGCACAGCCACCCAGGAAGCATTTGATGGACTGTGACTCGCAGCGTCAATCCAAAGGAGCACGAAATTGTCACAATATCCAACAGCACACAGCTTTGGAAGTTGTTTGGAACAGATAGAAGATTTTCGATTTTTATGAAATCATGGAGGTTGCAGCTACGGATGAGGACTGACTCAACTTTCATACTGAACAGGCTCTGCAGCAACATACAGTTTATTCAACACCAAAATGTTTGCTTGGACAGAATACTGTATACATAGATGCTGTTGTCTCTAAGAGCATCTTGGACTGATGTTCCTGTAAGGATAGCTGTATTTGTGTATAGTGTCTTTCTCATGTTGAGGCCAACAGAGGAAGAACGTGTAGAAAACAAGCTGGTCCAATCAATGCACTGTGGCCTTACTTGGGTCAAATTTGATCCATTGTCAGGTTGAAAACAGTTCAAATTTAAGTCGTTCTTTCAGCAGTTTTTCAGGTCAAATTTGACCCACACACAATAGAAAGGTTAAGTCAACTGAAAAACTCTAGTCAGGAGAATTCCTTTGAAAATCAAGATACAAAAACACCCATCAACATTTATCCAAAAGCAACACAAGAAAATAAAGCTGGGTTAAATTCTGCAATAAAAAATACATAAGGTCATTCGTATTGAAGCTGTGATGGGAAAAAAGCCTTCCTCCCAATAACTTCCAGTTCATCTACTAAAACATGGTGTCAACTGGCCTGTATTACGCATGTAGATGCATTCCTCCGAGGATGTCTGTGCTTCTAGGACTACAAAGGAGGCAACACTGATTCATAATTGGGTGTAGGGCTGCACGATATTAGAAAAAACTGACATTGCATTTCTCTGTAATATATATTGCAATATGAAGAAAATACAGGAATTTCACCAGATGACCTAAATAGCTTTATTTGGTAAGAATTAATTCTAGAATTATTAGTGTGATTGTGTAGTGGGGTGCATCTGCATAGAACGTAATAATATTAATAATAATAATAATAATAATAATAACAAACTCTGAAAAATGGCATTTTATTCTGAAGATTTTTCTGGGGAGATTAGGTAGTTTAATACACTGGCTGACTCGGCACTGTATCCATATAGTACTCCTCTATCAATCCAGGCTAAAGTTCGTTATCTAAAGTGTCATATTAATAATTGCTGCTTACCTTGAAATGAGGGGGCTCCCTTATGTTGCTCCCCTCCTGTTTCTTGGTCATTTCCAGGTTGTGATCGACAATTGGGGGTGCGTGTTTTCGTTGTTTGTCAGACTGACTTCTTTTGTAGATTAACATTAGTGTTAACATTACCTTTCCAGCCTTGCAGCTCTGAACTGTAGCTGGGAGACCGCTGGCTTTTTGAGGCTAACTCAATTAGCTTTAGCCTGGCTTGTAGCTGGTAACTAGGTTTTACAGTCCACCAACTCAGCAGTGAAGAATGAGCAATGTCCTGATAACATTGCATTAAATAGGTACTTTATTTCTTCTGTGCAGTGAAAACAAAACACGGCCTGTTTTAAAGTCGTTATACTGGAGCCCAAGCTCATCTAAACACTTTCTGCTGACTAATGTCAGGCTGTTCTCATACACTGTTTTCCTATGAGAAATAATGCACAGAACTTCGTACAAATTCTGCATTTGTCTAAGTAATAATAAACCAGTATTGCATGCATAAGCCACGTATCTTGGAAGGGTACACATAATTAATGCTCTGACAGGAGTAGTGAAGGAAGCAGTCCCTTAAAGCTGCGGTAGGTAGAAAGCCTGAAAACAGTTGATTTTTGAGTCTCATCTGAGTTAGGTTTTGTTCGTCTCCGCCCTGAGCCCCTCCTACCAGACGAGCACGCGAGTATTTTATCCTACTTGGTTCTACTTCTCCCTCTCACCGTACAGCAGCCCTCCCCATACCTCCCTCGCGGCCCCGCACATACTCCCGAGGCTTGCTCTCCCTCATCGCGCAGTAGCCCGCCCCATCCCTCCCTCGCGGCCCCGCACATATACCCAGAGGCTCGACTCTCGCTCTCCGCGGAGAGCCCTTGGCTCCGCTCCCACGGAAGACCCTCGCGCCCACCTCACCCTTCCCCTCCCTCCGGGGCTCCGGGTAATCGAGTTCTGTCTTCCTTTTTTTGGGTTGTTTAGCCATGTAGGCAGTTGTAGCCAATGCTGGAATAGCTATTTTACCTGGTGCACTGTTCGCCATTGCCGCTTGCTCTCCCCTTCTGTCGGCGGCACGGGAACGTGCATATGCAGTAGAACAGCCAATAGGAACTCAGTGGTCTGAGCTGACCTTTGATAGGTTGATGCACATCGGCACAATACTGATTCTTTAGAGGCTGAAGACAGAGCCATTGTGAGGTGCAGAAACCTATTGTTTGTCTCAGACCACTTGATTTACATTATGCTTAGAGGATATTATAAAATTTTTACTCAATTATACCAAAACAATGTTGCCTACTGGAGCTTTAAAGAGGCAGGTGGGGGCGGCGAATGGGTCACAAAACACCAGACTGTGCCCCAAGACATTCCCCTGGATACTGGTACAAATACAGATACTTAATTCTCCTTACCTGACATCACCTGTTAAACAGGGCTTATACATCTGTTTTGAATCATAACTGTACCTTCACCATAGGCTAATGCTTTGCACAGATGCATATCCTACACTGTAGCCTGACATGACCATCCCCAGAATTCTATACATCATGGCAATGCAGAGCTCCTGTTTATTTTTGTAAACTGAAAACCATTTCCCTCAGTTTTCTTGGCTTTATTTGAGTAGAGAAAGACAGCTAGCTGCTAGGCTAATTTATGAAATTTAAAAAGTCATAGGCATGCTAATAATGTTAGTCTGTCGTATATGGAGTGGGGGGTGGTGGTGCGGGGGGGACGTGTCTCGTGTAGGACTGCTGTTTTGTACGTGAATGTTGTTATAATGTTATAATAGAATTTTGAAACATTACTTTTATTCAATGTTGCGTCATATGAGTAGAGGAAAACTCTGCAAGATGCTAGGCTAATATATGTAACAGGAAATGTCTAATAACATTAGTATGTTGTATATATGTTGGTCGTTTTGTTACTTTGCTCAAATGTTGCTGTTGATTCTGGTCTTACATTAGTAGAGGAAAACTCTGAAAGCTGTTTGGTTAATTTATGCAATGCAAAATGTCGTAGGTTTATGAAAATAACACAAGCATATTGTATATGTGGGGAAATAGTGTCTATCACAAGACAATTGTTTGACTGTGAACACTCACTCACAGTGGCATAGATACTCCAACACCAACTAGTGTTGTGCATTAGCAGAAGTTCCCAGACACACCACAGGTGAATAAGCAACCCAGTCTTCCAAAGTCGTTGAATACTGGCATTTGGGCAGTGACTTCTGGGGTCAGACAACAACGAAAAAAGCCGTCCGACAACAACACAAGTTAAGAGTGCAAGTCTGTGTGGGGCAGGTGGGATGGGTGGTGGACCGACAGCTACCAACTCAGACCCGAGAGGCTGTGTTCACCTCCTGTATGAATGTAAGCCACACCCTGTTATTTCTTTCTAAACCTAACCACGTGCGTGTGTTGACTAAATGTAACCATGTGCAATTGATGCTGAAGGAGATGTTGAAAAAAAAAAGCCAATTTGCGTTGTTGTACTGATGTAGTACGTTGTTTCTGAAAGAGACTGTATGCAAACTGTACATTTCCTGTGGAAACTGAATTGTATTTTAAAAACACATAATGCATGTAACAGGCAGAAGGTGACACAGCGTCCCAGAATGTCAACAACAAATGCACACAGGGTACACTGCACATCATATGTCAACGTGGAAAGTACATGAAGTGTCAATATATTACAAGGTTGGAGTGAGAATGCGTTGGCATTGGCAGAATGACACAGACACACCACCACACAAAAACATTCACAATGGCGTTGGCCACTTGCGTAGGCTACAGCTTAGGCTCTGCATAGAGCCGACGCACAAGTATAAATCAGTCTTTACGCAGCTTATATGGGAACTCTTCAGTCTTTGCTGACTCAGTACCATCTGAAGTGCTCAGTGACATGACTAATTTGCAAAGTCAGTAGACCAAGGAATTATTTTGGCCTTAATCTTTCACTCGGCCACACCAAGCTCGTGTGAGAGAAACTGACGCAAAAACAACAACATAATAAAAAAGAAATGTGAGGGAAAGAGCAGGGTGTTTGACAGGGAGGTAATTATACAAGGCACAAATGACACCAGTAATCAGCTTGTTAATGCAGAGAGATTTAAAACGGTCTGCGCTGGACTTCAGCAACAGCCCTTTGACATTTTGAAACCGTGATTTGCTGGTGTAACTGAAAGAGAAAGGTGGTATCAGCAGTTGTATGTGTACATGCAGAGTTAGCACACATACTCCTACAGTATTCTGTTTACCTATCGTAGGGCGTCTGCACACATATATATAGGTTGGTGTACATTCAAAGCCTCTTGCCCTTTTTTTCCTGAAACAACAGCACCAGTGCAGCTCCAGCCTTCAAACAACAAATGAATCATTCAGATGCATCAGAAAGTCTGTTGCTCTGGATCTCAGAGCTGAGGAGCTTAAATAATACAGTGTTGGATTTTCCAAGCACCGCCTGACCGCTGAACACAGGCCGGGGACTCTGCATCTGCTGTTTATCCAGACGAACATTCAAAGATTAATGGCATTCAGAGCCTGACACGGTTACAGCAACAAGCTGCAGACGAGTGAGTTAGCAGGTTGTGAACATCTTCATATGAGGATGAGTCCCTGCTCCAAGCACATGCAAATGAATATCTAAACTATAATGCCTCAGTGCCACAGAGCCACAGCTGGAGGGATCGTGGTCTTTTTTTGTTGTCTTTCCTATTAAATTGCTGTCATAGGTGTAAATGGGTTGATGCGCTGCTGAACTCTTATAGTGTGTTTATAGGCTACAAACCAGTCTAGCTGTAATGGCATCAAAGATTTTCATTTCACACTGTCAGGTCTACATTGCAGATAATACAACTGTGTCTCAAAAACATGTCCATTACAGGCGTACTGTATGTAAAGGATGAAGCAATTTTCTCCCCCAGTATGCTCTTGAGCTCCACCCGTGTAGAAATACATTATTAAAAATGAAATTGTGTTTGTTTTGTGCTTTCTATAACAAAGCCGTTCAATCACACCCCGCAGTGAACGCATGCTGTTCTGAGCTTTAATGTTGTGTACGTGGTGTGATGTGTGCGTCGGGTTTCCTCCTCCATCCACACTGTCTTTGATTTTAATTGAATAAAGAAATCTCCCAGCTACATGTGTCATTGTGTGCAGAGATGGTGTTTTTCATTAGCTCACTCTGCACTACTTGTAAATATTACTCGCTGAGGCGGTTCCCTGTAGAAACAGTGTTGGTAAAATGTCAAATTTAAGCAATTAAAATGGAGCTAGTTCAGAAAGATAATCCACAAAGAAAATTACTGTATAAATTATCTCATAAACTTGCTGAACAGCAAAACTTTTAAAGAGAAATTCTGAGGACGCACCATACAGTTAGAAGTTCTCCTTGTAAAATTTGAGTATGGATAGAATTATGACCACAGTCATTTTGAGACAATTACCATGAATAAATGGGGCCATTGAGGAAATAAGGAACCTTTACTAGACATCGCTACAGAACTGAATTCAGATGAGGGATGACTCAGGGATATCTGTGTACACCATCATTACCACCATGGTTGAAAGACATTGTTATTTTGCATTTATGGTAAACTACTTTTTTCTAGTATCCTTAACATTTTGTCAACCACCAGTAAGACTAAGGTCAATCCATATGTTATGTGTATGGTCAACCAAGTCCTCCAAACAAAGTAGGTTACAAATTATATCAAAAATGGTCCATGCATTTTCTCATCTGCCATTAAAATAGTTACAGTTTGGTTACCTTTTAGCAGACTGATAACTTGGATGAAGTCAGCAAATGATCATGGAATTGGTTAAAGAAGACACACTATTTTAATTTTAAGGTTTATACTTGTATTATCAGCTTCTACTACAACATGTTTACATGCTTAAAAAAAAAATGCACTCAGCATCTCTGCACCATCATTGTACCCAGGGAATGACTGTAGCTGAGGATAGCGGCACTTTCTAATGTGAAAAAATCACCAATAAAAGTCTCTATCCAAAGTTACCATCCGGATGTTTTCCAGCAGGAATATAATCTAAAATTGGGGAAAAATTAACAACATCAGCAACCAAGATTTCATGTATTGATGTGTTCCTGACGTTAGCATGTGGCTACATGTAGCAGTGTGATTACAGCTGGGGAATGACTCACAGATTATAGCTGCACTTTCTACCACATAGAATCACCAATAATAGCTTCTAAATCAAAACCACCATAAGTGGACAGAAATCTGGAAAAAAACAACAACATTTGCATCCAAGATTACATGTTTCCGTGATGTTAGCATGTAGCTACATGTAGCAGTGTACTTGTGGCCAGGGAATGACTCTTAAGGCCCGAACATACTCGGGCGGAACGTACGCGGAACGGACTCTGCGGAGGTCCGCGCGGACTCAAAGCGGACGTCCGCAAGCCCTGTGCGCACAAAGCTCCGTTTTTACGACTGCGCGGACTCTGCTCTGCATGTCTTTTTCAAATCGCAGGGATTTTTCACGGACATTTTTACAGGAAACTACAACGCGGAAGTGCGCTCAACTATGAAAGCCCGAATGACTGCGGACATTCCTTGTGGAGTCCGCTCCACTAATAGTACACCCGAGTATGTTCGGGCCTTTACAGAGTAGCTGCACTTTCTACTGTGAAGAATCACAAATAAAAGCTTCTAAACCAAAATTGTTACAACTGGACTGAAATCTTGGAAAAATGAACATTTGCATTTACAACATTACTGTATGTTTCCCTGACACTATCATGACATGACATGAAGCAATGTATTTGCAGCCAGAGAGAGACTGTAACAGAGAATAGTGGCACTTTCTACTGTAAAAAAAAAAAGGTTCTAAACTAAAATCTCAACAAGCAGACATTATGCCTGCAACTAATGATTATTTTCATTGTCGATAAAGCTGTCAATTATTTTCCTGATTAACGGATCAGTTGTTTGGTCAATAATATGTAAGAAAAAGGTGAAAAATGTTGATCAGTGTTCCCCAGTTCCTAGGATGACATCCTCAAATGTCTTGTCTTGTCAACAACCCAAATATATTGGGTCTCATTCACGAAAAGTGAGTAAATCTGTGTGTAGATTTGCACATAAAAGCCTACTCTACTAAAAACCTACTCCGGATTCAGGAACGCCGTGGGAAACTCAGATTTGATCATAAACACGTGTGTATGATCATGAATGCCAATCCATCGTAAAGTGACAGCGTGCTCCCGGTAATCAGCAATTAGCATAAATCCCCGCCCATGAATAGCAAAGCAAAGGCCTGGAGGGAGGTAACAGATGCTGTTAATGTTGTCTCCGTGGTACAAAGAACCATGTCAGAGGTGAAGCGTAAATGGTTTGATATGAAACTGGAGGCAAAGAAACGCATAAGCACACACAAAAAATACAGCGGTCACCAAACAAACAGAAGATTCATTTGTGGGGTTTTGAATGAAGTGGGAACGGGAAACCAGAGATGTTTTGTGCGTAATGGAGAAACTCTAAATCAGTGATGGCTGTCGGAATGTAGAGCTATTTAACATTTATTTTAACAAATGATACGGATAACATATAGCCTACAGCAGTTTTGTATGCATCGTCTTCAAATTATTTGAATCTTAATAGCCTAAAGCTCTGTTTTATACAACGTAAATTAAACATTTTCAAATCAGATTTATTCATTCAAATGATCAAAAAGCCACAAAAAAAAACGTGTTGTCTCAAATAATTCTTTCAGCTGGCACGTGCTCCTTCGTGGCTCCACCACCTGCTGCTCCTGCTGCCCATGCTGAACCCAGGCACCGAGGCCGAAGAGGCTGTGATCCGGCTGTCCTTACGGATATTTTTATTATCATCATTCAACATGTAGAAAGAACGTATAATCTACAGAGTCGATTTACATAGATAATTCACAATCATGAACCTAATCTGGATCTTAAACCTGATAATTGCCAACTAATTTAACTAAATGTGTTATATTTTTAATATTTTGTCATGTTTAGATTGCGTGTTTCAAAGGCATCTGTGTACTGGGTGCATAACAGAGCGCAATACGAGTTGAAATTGTAATTTCCAATAGTGACAAGCAATATTTATGTGCTTTACTACATTTACACAAGCACTACGAGTGGTCAGGAGCAGGAGTAGATTTTGTTAGTAGCTACGAAAAGATTGGAGCTACTAAAATATTGATGAATGCGGACATGCACGTAAATTTCCGTCTGCGAACAGTTTACACACAAATTCCTTCTGCTCACGTTTCATGAATGAGACCCATTGAGTTTACTTTGATAGAGGAGTAAAGAAACCAAAAAATATTCACATTAAGAAACTGGAATCAGAGAATTGTAACTTTTTTTTCTTGAAAAATTACTCAAACCAATTCATCATTTATGAAAGTAGTTGGCGATTAATGTGATAGTTGACAATTAATCAATAATCGTTGCAGCTTTCCCAGACATGTTCCAGAAAAACGGGAAAAAATGAACAATATCGCCAACCTAGATTACAGGTTTCCCTGATGTAAGCATGTAGCTACATGTAGCAGTGTAGGCTATGTAATATATAGACTTGCAATAGCATGTCAGAGCAAATCACCAAAAAAACATTAGTCCCAATCTGACGTCAGTTTGTGACTTAAGTGGACAAAAACGTTGGAAATAGAGTCTTCTAATCATACGCTGCATTGATCCAGCCATTCATTCCAGCCCCCCTGCTAATAACAGCGTCACACCACTTCCACCTTTGCTCCTGACAGACAGTCATAATTCACACAATCACTAGCAGTGCTCAAGGTAATTGTAAACATGTCAACTCAGTTTTACAGCCACAAATCACACATCACAATTTGTGTCATGGGGTTTTACCATCTGCACAACATACAACACCCTCTGTCCAGCTTCCAAATGTATTAAAGGAACTTTAGCCTGAGACAGCCGACCTCCTCACCACTATGGAACCTGGCAAGACGTTCACAAACACACAAAAAAATTGAAGCACAACATTCACACAGAGATACACACAGCAATGCTTTCAGGCAACAAGTAGAGGGTTATTGAGATGCAGTGGCTTTCAGAAAGTTAACAATAATCTCATCAGCTGGACTACAAAGCTTAGATGATACATTGATGCTGAGATGACTTACCAGCTGCATACTTAAAGAGTAAGCTGTTTATTGAAAGTTAAGTGAAAGAGATGAGTTTTGAGTTTAGATTTAAAGGCCTCATCAAAACCAGCCTGTCTGAAGTCCATAGGGAGGTTATTCCAGAGGAAGGGGACACGATAAAGATCTCTGCCACCTGCTGACTTCTTTTAATATGGGGACAGACAGGAGCCCTTTATTCTGAAAGCTTAAAAAGACCATACATTTTATCACAGAGCTTTCAAATACACAGTGCGTGCATGGCATTACACTAAGCAAGGCCATTGTTTCCAATGGAGAGAGTGACTGCATGTATCATAGCATTGTGCACTCTTGTGGTTTTGGATCAAGTTTAGCAAACTACAGAATTGAACTTTGGCCTCAAATGCACTGATCCACCAAGATGAAGGGAAGTTATGATGGTGCAAATTTCACTGTAGAGAAAAATAACGCAGAAATTAATTTTGTTTCTCTAAATTCTGAAGTTGTACAGCTCTACTTTGCAAACACTTGGTTGAGGATATTTTCATTCAAATAGCTTGATTTATTTAACAGTGACATTAGATGAAGTTACAAACATGACTTTGGATGGTCTGCCATCTTTCTGTGGTTCAGACATCATTTTAAGTGGGCCTGCTTCTTGTTCACAGACTTAACCATACTTCATTATTCCTTCAAAAACATTTCAGAATATTAAAAAAAAACAAACAAACTAGAGACCATCTTGTGATGGAGCCGCGCCAGCTGTGACACACCAATGTGTGATTTCAAAAGAATATGGGCCAGTGGCATGAGGTTGTGGGGTGCCCTTCCCTAATTCCTTACCCACCTACTTTTGGTGCACTTGCTGGGACCACACCATAAACTGTAGCCACCGTGACGTCAACCATTGGTCTGTGGACAGCCATTTAGACATTTTGGTGGTAGCCATTGTGGATATTTGGAGCCTGAAGTGACCAACTGAGAAACTGAACATCCAATTGACCTATGGCTAAGCCACGCCCCCCTCCACTCAATCAGACAAAATATCAACATTCAGTGGCCGGCGCTATGGCAGGTGTCACAGTACATGGCATTTCGCAGGAGGCAGTTGATGATTTTTGGAGACATAACAATCAGATGTCATTGAGAAGTAACCAAAAGGGCCTAAACTACGCATTGGAGGGATATATTCATCATTTTATTGTTGAGCAGGTCGATGAAAAGCTTAAATTACAAGCCAAAATTTACAGGTCCCAGTGTAAGCGTAATAAACCTCATCTCGTTGCCGTCGCCATCAAAGACAACAAGATAAAGTACCACTGAAGTTACGGTTTTAGCTTAGAATATGAGAAAAGGATAACAGCCTTTTTACCGTCTTTACCAAGAGTGTCTCTCCGTTAGTTTGGTGCTACAGAATTTACATTGAATCATTCAGCATAACGCTTGCCAACCTTTGTTATCTCTGCGATTACCGAAAGTTACCAGAAGTTAACATTAGTTTAACTAGAGCCCTTTGGACAACAGCTAACGATGATGTACAATCACCAAAGTACAAAACTAGAACACAATCACCAAAGTACAAAACTAGAACAAAATAGGCTAATGAACTCCCAGCAAACAAGGTGACATGCTGAACAACGCAGCTAGGAGCTAACGTTAGGCTAACTTTAGCTAACGTTAGCTAGAAAAGTTAAAGATAACTTTATATTTCTTTCCAGCAAAGTGACAATATGTTGCCTCAAACACAATGTTGACTTACCTTAAAACAGATGTAGACATCCTTGTTAATCTTAGTCACGTTGAGTTGATGTTCTGTTCTAACGTTACCGCACAACTTTATCCAAAGGAGACACTTTTCTCGGTTGAGATGTTGTTTAAGAAAGGGTAAAAAATACAAAAATAAAACCCCATGCACACCGTTTGACCATTTTTAAACTTCAAATCTCAGAAAAAGCTCATAAAACCAAACAAAACTGACTTTCTGTAATGCATTTCAAGGCAGAGAATGTCCTGAGTGTATGAGAATGGCTATACGCACTGTGATTGGCTCACTGTGTTTGAGGGCGGGGCTTAGCCATAGGTCAATTCATTAGAGGGTCTTTTAAGACAGTCAGACACTGAACAAGCCTATATTTGGGGGCCAAAACTTTACAGTTATACTTTCAGGAAATGAAAACACACTGAAATAGCAACACCTACATACATGTGGCCACACCAGTGGCGTCACCAAGCATTTTTTCCGGGGCTTTTTTTACCGGATGTTTTGACTCTAGCCCCGAACGTATTTTCAGTGATTCACACCTATTAGGTTCAGGTGAGCCCAGACAGGACAAGCAAACCAGGCAATTGCTTGGTATCCGACGGCCACTCATATTAGGCACATTTGCAATGACAACCATCTTAAACCTCCCAGTGCAACCGGACCTCCGAAGCTCTGCAGCTCTGAAACCCCCTTAGTAGGTGCCCCACCCCTTCTAGGTTCTAACGTTAGCTTGAATCTGATGTGCGCGAGGCAGCAGGCTACTCTGTATTACAAGTGTATTTTTTGTGAATACTGGTGGCCAGCACCGAGTTGCCGTGTTTTACTTAGTCTTGTACACATACAACTTTCCGTTTCATTTGTGTTATGTATTTCCCACTCCAAACTGACCACACACACACCATCTAAATGTGAAGTGGATTTTCTCTTCTGTGCTTTGGAGGCTCTATCTCTGCAACAGATTGGTCGATTTTAGTGATTGACACCTCGTTTGATTTGTTAGAGCCAATAGAATGAAAACAATATTGACAGCACTGTAAGCCAATCAGAGTCAGCAGAACGCCGTTGTGGGGCCGGAACCTGGTCGCACAGATTCATTTGAACACAACACAACATGTCCGTCTACCAGGAATGTTTACCGGCAGAATTACCATTTCACGGCAAAACAACAACGGTAAGAGAAATATTACAACTATGGCTCGGCGAAACAATTTCTGTGGTTGTTGTTCTTTGGCCTCTATCTCTCTGAAGCTTTGGCGTAGCGTGCTTTGGGCGGATATGTGTGGAAACAGCAGAGTCTCTGCTTTCATCTGAGATGAATGGCATGTTTTGCATAACGTGGCGTTGAGGTAGAGCCCGAAATATGCAGAGTGGGTCGGCATATCAGTGCTGTATGGTGTTTGAATTGTTGTTATTTATTAAGTTGTTGTTTGAGCTGTGTTTGGGGCATGCTAAAAGGGTTTATACAACCTTGTAGCCCAGGTTCTGCTGTTTAATTTGATGTGCAACATCACTATATTTCTCGGGATTAGTGCATTGTTTCACTGTGTTTGCAAAGTCGTTCTCAAAGTCCTCCAATTGGGGGACTTTAGGGTTTTTAACCAACAATTTGGGCAGCCCAATAGAAGACGAGTGCTCATTCTTTGACAAAATTCTTTGTCAAAATACGTTAAAATCACGTGCTTAAAAGGGAATTATTCAAAATTTTCCAGGGGGAGAAACCCCTGGACCCCCAGGTAAAAAACACTTTACCAGTTCAGGGCTAAAGCCCTGGATGTTTTCAATTCCTAGCAACGCCCCTGGGCCACCCCCTTGATCATGCATAACTTTCAGCTTTAATAACAGTTAAATGGATGCATTATGTAATCCCCCGTGCCTCCTACAGTTGTCATAAATGGTAATATTAGCTATGGAGACCAAAACTGTTTTTTGTACCATACTGTAACCATGTGTTTTTCCACTGTAAAATTTGGCATTTTAACATGAGGATCTGTGTGGATTGAATCGCTTTTGGAGCCGGCCTCAGGATCTCAACTACACATCTGTAAAGTTTCATGACTACATCTTGCCCAGTTGTGATGCTGCAACAAAATCTGTCCACAGACAGACATCCTGACAGACACCTGGCAAACACTCAAAACCACTAGGTGTCAACAGGACAAATTTTTGCCATGGTATGGGCTGTTTTCATGCACTGTTCATAGGTTTTTCCACGAAAAATAATGCACCGAAATTCATACAGATCCTACGTAATCATGAGCCAGTAATTTGTGCACATGTAATATGAAAGGCTGCAATCATATGACCAGCGCGCTAGTTGGAGTAAAGGAAGTAGTTCTGAGCGGTCCCTGTAGGGAGGAGGGTTTGGGCGGTGGATGGGTCACAAAACAAAGGACTTTACCCCAGGAGACTGGTGTTCAGAACCATGTGAAACTTGAGTGAATTCTCATTTTAAATGAAGTTGTCACCATGTTTCTTTTATTAAACCTAACAACAGTAACTGTATTTCCCTAACCCTTAAGACACACAACCTTGTTCCTTTTCCTAAACCCAACCTCTGAAAAGTTATGTTAATTACGCAAAGAAGGAAGCGGTCACAAGCAGTCCAGTTAGGAGGCACATTAGGGTGGCGGATGGGTCACAAAACATAGGATTTTTTCCACGGACAA
This sequence comes from Epinephelus moara, assembly GCF_006386435.1. NCBI lineage: Eukaryota > Metazoa > Chordata > Actinopteri > Perciformes > Serranidae > Epinephelus > Epinephelus moara. Next base: position 31,868,248 of record NC_065518.1, on the reverse strand, counting down.
GATAGGTGTTCAGAACCATGTGAACTTTGAGTCATTTTAAGGTACATTCTCACCATGTTTGTTTTTCTGAACTTATCCACAGTAGGTTAAGTTGCCTAAACCTAACCTTGTTTACCCTAAGTACTTAAGGTCATTCCTGGGGTGCTAATTCATAGGATATCATACATACTGTTGTACTGTGTGTTGCATGTGTTGCATGATGACACACACACACAGACACACAGGGTGAAAGAATAGACAAGGAGATTCATTAAGGAACCCAGACACCCTGATAACAGCCTTTTCTCCCCGCTTAGGTCGGGAAGAAAGTACTGATTACACCAGGCCAGCACTAAGGCCCTGTTTAGACGACAACAGTTACTTTAAAAATGGAAAAGTCTGTCCTTTGCGTTTTAAAAAACTTCTGCGTTTATATGACGACGTTATTGAAACGACCCCTGTTTACATGGAGCCGTAAAATCTACTGGAAACGCTGTAGTATGCATGCCAGGCAATGGGTGGCAGTGTAACTTTGCAAAGCAACACCACGGCATTACGCCATGTGCCTGCGCTGAAGCGCCTTCCTCTACAATGCGGTGATTACAAACCAAAACAAAGAAGACACAATGACAAAAGCACACACAGATAACTTTGTCTGGACGGACGATGAAGTGAGATTGCTACTCAAAGTGACCCTGGACTATAAGGCATCGAAATTTCAAGAAAATGTTGACTGGGAATCATGCCAGTCGAAATACGCGAATATCTTGGAGGCATTTCTCCAGCAGTATCCATCAAGTGAAACTGCAGGAGGGAAGGAGTTCCTGCACGAGAAAGACTCCATTGCCAAAGCCCAGGTGACCTCAAAGCTTAAAGCCATCCAAGGAAAATACAGACATGTGGTGGACTCTGGACGGCGGAGTGGCCACGGACGTGTGGTTCTGATATTTTTCGAGTTATGCGAGAAGATATGGGGTGGATTGCCAGCGACTTGTGCCATAGAGGCCGCATTGAAACAGCTGATCTGCAAGTCAATCCAGAAGACTCTTCGTCCTCGGCCTCCAACAGTCGTTCTTCAACTCCTGTTTCCGACTTCTCCATGAGTGTGGATCCGCCAACCTCAAGCGAATCAACTGCTGGCTGCAATCTACCGCCCGAGGTTGTTAAGACGCGAAGAGACCTTCTTCAGGTACATGTGCTAAATACTGTTCAGCATATTTGAGGTATTTGCTATGCTGTATGCTAGCACTCAAGCTCTGTAACGTCGCATGCACTCAGTGGTCACTGTTTTTAGGAATAACATTACCTGTACAATCTAATGGAATTCAATGCAACAGCTCTGCCATAAATTTTATCTTTGCAAAGTTTATAATATGTTTTGTTTACACTGTCGGAAGTATGTAAATTTAAGTGGTACTGAAGTCGTAGTTTGCAGTCGTATTGTATTGGACTACAGTATATTGAGGTGTTTATAATGTTTTAGTCCTCATTTATATACGTGGGAGGAACAGAATATTATGAAACCCTTATCAACATAATGCAGTAAGAGGCTCAGGAAGAGCTTCTACCCCTAGGCCACAAGGATTCTAAATGAAGACCCTGCTTAAGACCCCAGCCTCCCCACCCCCATAGACATATTTATTAGTACTGTTTTAAAGGCATACATTGATGGAACTGACAGTATTACATTTCCCTGAAATTGTATTAAATGATAAATGATTTCATGTAACAAATAAATTGACTGAAATTGAAAACAATTCCAGGCCTGCTGTCACAGCTGGTGATAAATTGCAGCTAAATTATGGATCCTCAGCTAATGTCAGTTTTCAGGAAATGAGTTAATGTTCGACCATGAAACAGCCACAAGGGACTGCAACTCAGGGAAACATAAATGTGTGTTGTTGTTTTTTAAACTAAGATCAGTACTCTCGTTTGTCTGCTGAGGACAGCTACAATGATGTTAAAAGTCTTTGTGCCCAGGAAGTTTCTCATGCATTGGGAATATGGTGTTCATTTGGAAGAACACTTTGATTAACAGTACCGCTGGTGTAAGATATAAAGTTACAAAAATCTCATTTGCTTTATGTCAGACAGCTCCATAAAAGAATATGACAGTTTTGACAGAGAATAAATGTAAGTGCAGATTTTTATTTTGCCATCTGGCGCTGTCTCAGATATTCCCTGTGAGCAGGTATTTTTTTTAAAACTAGCCAAAGCAGAAGCAGGGAGGGATCAATAGTGTCCCTCCAAGGAGAGCCATAAAGATATGGAGCCCGCAGGTGGACACTGAGGTTCTGCCTGGCTCTGAGATATACAGACAGCAGCTGCAGTGAATGAGCCTGTGAGTTTACCAGCTTAATGTTAAACAATAACAACATAAGCTTTTTGACAGTATTGTTTTCTCTGCATAGTCTGTAAAGCTTTATGACCATGCAAAGAACTTTATAGCTTTTTTGTTGTGTTGTAAAATCCTATAAAATCTGCTAATGGAGACAAATGACTCAATTTGATTAAAGGTCCAATTCCTCTTTTCTCTTAAAGTCGGCTTGTAGTCTAACACATTTCCATAACTCACACATCTGAGGCGGACTTCATAAGCATGCAAGCCCTCAGCAGCCATCTCTTATGAATGATTTAGAATTCTTTTATATGAACAACATGTGGAGTGTAATTACTTAAAAGTTCAGCATAAAGTGCAGCTCAGCAGGCACAGTGAGGCAGAGTCTTGCACTGGGTCGGACGGGTACCCGCAAAAACAGCTGATTTGCGGGTGGTTTTTAAAAAAACATTTTTTCCCGGGTTCGGATCTAGGTGGAAAAAATAACATGCGGGTCGGATCGCGGGTTTTAGATAAGCACATCAGTCATTAATTCGGTAAACTACAGATAACTATCTTGGTCATTATTTACTCTGAGGATCGCCTCCGCTATTTCGCAGGGGTCAATGGTTCAGCTGTTTACATGCATTTCACCATCTAATAACACAATTTGTGATTGGACGAGAGAATCAACATGGCTGCCACCGTCTAACAAGCGCTGCTTCCAAAACAGTAAATAATTATTTAGGTATTTGAGAAATAAGTGGATAAAACGTACAACTATCACTTTATAATGTTTCTGAAGTGTTTCCCTGATGGATTACTTCTCTCCTCGATGGATTCTAAAAACACGTGACGGCTCGTAACTGCTGAACATCGCTCTGGACAGAAAGTAAGTCTATTATTACACATGTAAAGTTCCTTTACATAGATTAAAAGTTTAAAAGCATTAAACGTAACAAACGAGTGCTTTTACGCTCGTATGGGAGAAGAACACAGAGGGTTGATGATGGAGCTGAAGTCAGGTTTTTATTGTGAGAGCTGCTTCATTCAAGTCGTCGTTTACTTACTGGCACCTTAACTGTGGCGATATGCTGTTGAATATTCAGCCAATATGACCCAAAATTATTACTTTAAATCTGGGTTAGGGGTCGGGCTGCGGGTCGTGTTTCAACGGGTCGGACTGGGTTGCGGTACTAATTGGCCTGATGCGCGGGTTTGCAGTTCGGGTGCGGGTTTGTACGTCGCTGGGTCGGGTCGGGGCGGATCTTGAAAACTGGACCCGTGCAGGACTCTACAGTGAGGTGGGTCACACTAAACAGAAACAATGTTTCAGTTTAGCATCATAAGCTTTTTTCGAATGCTCCTAATCCACCATAAAGCATGACACCCTGTATGCACAGTAATGACACATATCAAAGCAAATATCAATTCACCATGCTGTCCACCTATAGTGGGACTTAAGCTCAGAATGTGACTGACGGATGTGAATATGTACAGTGGCATGCAAAAGTTTGGGCACCCCTGGTCAAAATTTCTTTTACTGTGAATAGTTAAGTGAGTAGAAGATGAACTGATCTCCAACAGGCATGAAGTTAAAGATGGAACATGCTTTTCAACATCTCAAGCAAGATCAGTGTATTATTTTTGTTTTGTACAATTTAGAGTGAAACAAAGGACAAGAGCATGATGCAAAAGTTTGGGTACCCCAAGATATTTAAAGGGAAATTTCGGTTTATTTCAACCTGTCTCCTATCGTCTTAAATTTGTTTCAAGTGACTAGTGACATGAAAATAATAGTTAGCATGTTAGCCGTTAGCCTAGATACAGCCGGGGTGCATAGTAGCATCAGACCTGTTAAAATGTAAGTGAAAGAGCATACTCTTCAAGTGCAAAGTTAGTCCACTAAACAAGCTTTTTTCCACAAAGACCGCCTCATATCGTTAGGATAAATGTCAGAGAACATATAGAAAACGACATGTAAACGTGTTGTCTTACCTTACCGGTGTGCTGCCATGTTTGTTTACCATTTAGCTCTGCTTTCCAAAGGGCGGCCGAAATATCGCGAGAACAAGCAGCGACCTCATAGCGTTTTGCTTTTTTTGGCCCATCCCACATCGAATTACAAGACACTGTTTTCACAACTATCTTCCAGTCTTGTATGTACAAAACAAAACATGTGGATAAGAATAGGAAAAGAAATAAAACCAACCAAACATCCAGAATGAACTGCTCAGACAAGAAACTAGCAATCATTCACTGATTATCTCGATAAAGAGCCCTCTTTCTCTTCTCCCAGGCTTTCTCCAGATAACTAATTTGTATGTTTTGAATGTGACCAGATATCTCAGTCTTTGTGTATCTTCCATGTTTACAAAATTGATATCTATTATTGTCTTACTGAGGAAAGCATTGTGCAGTTCATAATAAATTGGACAGAAAATAAAATGGAACTCATTTTGTATTTTTGACAGCACATTGGACAGATCTGTGTTTCTTCATCTAGAATAACACGTTGTCCACTTGAACAACAGTCAAAGGTAAAATACCAGATCTCAATTGAGCACATCTTTGCTTTTTTAGACAAGTTATATACACTCTTGACAAAGGTTCAGAGGACCGAAACTTGAGTTTTACCAATAAATTGTGAAGCTGAGCAGGAGCGGCGTGCAGTATTTTCTGTTCAAAGAGACAAGTTATACATAAACCCTTATGCCATTTTCACTTTTTAGTTATTGTAAAAGTACGAAGATTTGGATAGGTCTATGCACAACCACATTTTAGTTTGTTATTAAAACTTACCTGACCTAGTCCTTTATACTGTTTATTTATCTATCTATGATAGATATCCAGACATTTGGACATCCCTCATCTAACCACCAATACTTCATGAATGGAGAGATCAACACATAGATGGATTCATAGTGTGTGGATATTTATATTATTTTTATTTTCATCCATGATAGATTGATAGATAGATGGATGTAGATGCCTATCTCTCCATCTACATCAGGGGAAGGATAGGTATCCATACAGGTATCCATTCATCTGTTAGTCTGTCATGGATATTCAGTGGTTGGACCGATCAATGGACATACTGTAGACTGGGTAACCTAGAATCATATCAAAATATGAGTATTGAATGTATGAATATTGACAAGACTGTGAAACTGTGTGTCAGTAAGATACCTGACAAATTAAACATACAAAGTATATCTCATTTAATTAAGGACATTAGTTCAAACACAACTAACCCCGCTGTGCGGAAATTTGATCTAGCCTAGTTAATGCTGTTATGTTCTAGGCAAGAAGACAGTTAATAAGATGATATATGGCTGAATCCGGTGACCTGCATGGACAGCTCAGTAATCAAAAAACAAGCATGACAAGGACATTTACTTACCACTTAAATTAGGTTGTGCCCCTCTCCCCTTCATAAGGATTCATGGGTAATGGTTAGCCTGTCATTAATGTTGTGTACTGTAAACTGAATATGTTTTTTTTTTTTGTTTTTTGTTTTTTTGAATAGGCCAATTTATATTCACTTATAATATGTTGGATTCACATTAATGTGTATTTTTAGACACATACTTTTAAAAAACATATATAACTTTGATTAAATTATCACACAATAATTTAATGGCCCCCCCTTCAGTAACTCTGAGGACCCCCTAACTGTCACAGCTGCCCTGTTGAAGACCCAGGCGCTAAAGAAACCAATATTGAGCTTTTCATTATTAAAAAAAAAGCCTCACAAAACAATGTGCAAATATCTTTCGACCAAGAACGACAGGCTGTACAAATAATGGATGTCGCCACTGTGACATCACCCAGTAGTTTGTGGACTCCCATTTGGAAACCTTGAGTTCCGCATTATGGCCTTCGCCATCTTGGTTTTTGGAGCCAGAACTGACCGTATTTGGGGTGACCGTATTTGAGCGAGAGGCTGGAGTTATGGAGGAGTGAGGGGTGGATCTGACTGAGAAGCCGAGGACACAATCAGCAGATAGCCTGTCTGTCAAAGTGGCCCTCCTTTAAATACACGTAACTTTGGGCCTTAATGAAATGTAAACAGGTGAGTTATATAAAAGTTCACCTCCTGTACAGTTGTCATTAATTTTGAAATTAGCTATTGAGACCAAAACTGTTCCTTTGCACCAGGCTGTAAATGTTTATTTTAACATGGGGGTCTATGGAGGTTTTGAAACCAGTCTCAAGAGGCTATTTGATGAACTGCAGTTTTTGGCACTTCCACATTGGCTTCATTTTTCAGCCTCTGGGTTTGAACCAAGAATTGTTGATGCCACATAAATATTTGGCTAATCAACATACTACAACTACTCTTTATCAGGCAACCAATTCTGTAACTGGGCTATATATGTCTTCCAACAGGACACCCCATGTATGAGCACTGTTTCCTTCATAGCTTGTGTATCATGTTTATATAAATATATGAATTGTATTTGCTCCAGGCTGAGTGTTTGCATAACAGGGGACCTGAAAAGAGAATGTTTTATATCTGACTGCAGAGATCTGATCTGATAGTGAGGACTGTGATGTGCCTATATTTTACTTGCATGGTTGATGATCCGAGAAAGTTTTGATTTGTTTTTAACAGAAAGAAAGTTGTACAGAAGTAAGGACTGACTCAACAAGCTCTTAAGATAGAAAGATAGATACTTTATTGATCCTCACAGGAAATTACTTTATGCGGCAGCTACATTCACTGTCAAACACAAAGAGGAGACAGTTAAACATACTATAAAAAAAAAAAAAAAAATAAGCACAAAAGCTAAAATAAATTACTAAAATAACTTTTTTGTAATGTGCAATCTAAAAACAGTATAAACAGTATATTAATATATAAAGTATATACAAAGCATTCCTAAAAAATGTAAAATATAAACACCAAAATTTACCTGTATAAATATAAAAAATATTTATGTACACACATACATCTACATGGTAAATAGTATTATGCTGTACATATATGTATCACCACAGGTCAACTGTTAACATGAAATTGTCTAATGGCAGCTGACAGGAAGGACTTCCTACAGCGTTCAGTCCTGCACCTGTGGCTGAAGGTGATCTCCAGAGCGTGAAGTGAATGTGTGGGGCTGGTCAATAAAGGCATTTACATGTGTTTCCTGACATTAAAATTCATGAATTTCTTCGCTGTACACAGACTCACACTTCTCAGAAAAGGAGAACTCTGTCTATTTCAGTGCTCTGTATCACGTACCTGGATGCACCCTTCTGCTCCACTACCTGCTCTTTTAATTCCAGGGGTTAAAACTGTGGGTGAACAGCATCAGCAGATGAAAGTCTTCTCCCACAACACAGCTCTTTTGTCTTGGAGATGTTTAACTCCAGAGAGCTCTCATCAATGAGTTTGATCAGAGAGCCCACATATTGGCGAGATGCTGACAGTCAGGGTGTGTCATATGTCAGTTTGTCAGAGTTGTTGTGTTGAGTTTTTTGTGTATATGGAGAACAGAATGACAGATAATACACAGCTCTATGTTTAAAACTTCAGACCATTAAGCACAACTTGTTGTGGCCTATCCTGCGGTGGGTTCGCTGTTTAAAAAACTGAGAAAAGTCCATAAATAACATGTGTCGTAGGAATGAGAGGAGTCCAAACTTTCAGTGACAGTATCCAGGAGCGTTATACAGGCATCCTTAACCCCTTGCTTTGCTTTAGAGGCAAACTGGAGTGGGTCAAGTTTATCTGCAACTGAGATAAAGAGTTGGTCACACACCACATCCTCCATGCTGTAACACAGCACAGATGTTAACGCTACTGGCCTGTAGTCATGCAGAACTTTAGCCTTTGAGGTTTTTGGTCTTTTCGTGTGTGGGGGGCAAAACTAGTCCATGAGCTACTGAAGGAGTCAGGTCATGATGTCCCCCAGTTAAGTGGCACATTCCTTTGGCTATCTGCCTTTGAGCATGTCTGGCCACAGGGTGGTTTGCATGGGTTTACTCAAGATGGAAAGCTATTTTCTACTGTGACTAGTGTATGTTGGACGCCGGGACTGTCAGGATTCCAGTCTCCTTGTAGTTGTGAGCTGTTCAACCTTTTGTAGAATGTATCCAGGGAAATCTTATGTTGGGTTCAGACTACATGACCTTTTAGTCTGTTTCAACAGTCACTATGTCAGATTAGGCGATTGTGTGGGGTCAAAAAATCTTGCTGTGACTTGGCAGACAGACATGAGAGACTACACATCAGTCCATGACCAGTCATTCCTGGTCGTCTTACACGACATGCTTGATGTCATCAGGTTACTCTTGTTCTGTTTTAACCATTATCAGTGTTATTTCAGTCACTGTGGCTGTTCATGTCCCCGCCGAAATGTTATTGTAGCAACGTTAAAAGTGCCACCAAATGGCATGAGCTTTAAAGTACTGCATGCAAACTATGCAAGTCACCAAATCCTCCACAACAAAGAAACAAACAAAGCCCTTTTAGGGGCTTTTAATTTTAAACGGACACAGGAAGTGTTAAGTTTGGAAATGACAGCATAATGCATCAGCTTTATCAGGGCAAACGGGAGCGGATTAAAGGTAAAAAAAAAAATACAGAGGAAATGAGAAATAATGCAGTTGTGGTAAGTAAAAGCCTTATTACTTTATATCCTCCGTTATGAAGAAGTAACATTCTTTGCTAGCTTGATGCTAATGGCAGTACTCACTAGGTTGCTAATGTGCCTCTGCTGTTTCACACTGACTTTTTTTTTTTTTTTTTTTTTTTTACCCTTTAGTGGTAACGTCCCTAGAGGAAATATCAAAAAGGCTGAGGTGTTGTTGACATACAGTTATCCACAGCAGCAGATTGCTCTGTGTTTCTATTGGTCAAAGTGATGGCTGTGACGGGAGAAGTCATGAAAAACTAAAAGAAATCAAACATGCTAGACTTTCTGTTGTCCCAAATGTGGCGGTGATCATCGTCTAATATGACACACTACACGAGATGAAACGATGGACTATTGCGCACAATACTTAATGTCGTTAATGATCCCAGCCAACACCTTACGACACTGTGTCGAGCTATAATTGGGCTGATGTCATGCAGGGTGAACCCAGCATTATATAGGTGTAGGTGATTGATAATCAAAGTTAAGAGTTTGCTGTGGTCAAGGGGCAGAGTGAATTTGAAAATTCACACCTGATTAAAAGTGGATGCTCATAACGTCATAACTTGGCTCTTGGGCCACAACAGATATGAGAGACACACCATTTTTAAGGATTAAACTGAATTGTGAGCATGGGAAAAGAATACAAAGACTGTGATGTGAACGTCAGTAGGATCGGTAATGTAGGGTGTGCATGGATGGTCAGAGAGGTGTGTGTGAATGTTGCAGGGTGCACGAAATAAAAAAGAACCAAGGCTGCCACATCACCAGGGAGGATGTCTGTCAGGGGGAGAAAGAGAATGAGTAGCAGAGCCTAGATTTATAACCAGGGAGCACTGGGCCCAGGTGCCACTAGAAGGCACTGATTACTAACCCATCCCCAATCAACCACTTCACCACAGCGACACTGCTGTCTAACAGCAGGGGTTGTTGCACTTCTAAAACATGCAATAAGCAAATAAAATCATGCAATAACAGTTAAGGATAAATAATTAAAACCACTCTTAAACATGCAGACACACAGCAAACCAAGAAAAGAAAGTAAATACTCATTTTTATGCGTTATGACTTTATGAATTTTTCCTCTTCTTTAAGTTTATAGTGCCTTTTGGCCAGCTTTGCCCTCTGTCTGAACCCTCTCTCCAACTCATCTGTCAACCTTTCGTCTGTCACCACATAAAAGTGCTAGTTTCTTTTTATTTTGGTACATTTTCAGATCTTTAGTAACCCAAGGCTTGTTGTCTGGGTACTGTGTCAGCACAGTAACTCAGGTAAGAAGAGATTAAGTTTGTTAGCAGTTTCAGCTGTCCTCAAACTGTCAAAGTTCTTTCTTGACCTTGCTAAAGGTTCATTCTCACTGCCGCGATGCGGAAATGAGGGACGAATTTGCGGAATATTCGCGCAGCACTTTTCCGCGTTTAAACCATACACACAGGCGCGATACAGACGCGGTGCGGAATTTTGCGTTGTTGTGTTCCAATTCCACACAGTGTGAACAGGTGTGGGTGAACATGGACGTGAGTAGCAGCAGCAGCAGCAAGCTAGCAAGCTAACGTTTAACAAGCGTCAACATCAACTTTCTTTAGCACTTACCACNGCGATACAGACGCGGTGCGGAATTTTGCGTTGTTGTGTTCCAATTCCGCACAGTGTGAACAGGTGTGGGTGAACATGGACGTGAGTAGCAGCAGCAGCAGCAGCAAGCTAGCAAGCTAACGTTTAACAAGCGTCAACATCAACTTTCTTTAGCACTTACCACTCTCACCGCAGCCACCAAGCTGGACAATGGACTGCCAGACGTTGTCCTTTAATTCATTGTTCATAAAATCATCCTGTCTGTTATCAAAAAGGACGGGGTGCTGTGAAACGAGGTTTATCAACCTTTCTCTCATACTGTCCTGCCTGGCTGGATTTCGGACTCTACCGGTTCTGCGCGACTATAAACAAACAATTTCATTGGCCCAGCTGTGTAGTTCCGCCAGCGAATTCCGTGGGGGGTCAAAGTCTGCCCCGGTGACAAAATAATCCAAGAAGTGGACAAGAAGTCTTTAAAGTGATAATGATAAAATCAGATCCATCACCATGACTGTACTACTCTTCCTGCTTACTCTAAACAACTTTTCAAGCAATTTACCTGTCCCAGACAAACTTCCAGTGTCAGAGTAAAGTCCTTAGAGTTTTACCTCAGTTGGTACGCACTCCCATGTTTTCCATTGTTTCCTGTAAGGTGGTCATAAAACTCAGTCCAAACTGTCTAAAGTCAGACTTTTTCTTGTTTTGACATTCTGACTAGTATTGGCTTATTCAAATACCTCCGTTCAATGATGTGGACATTGTCAACAACTAATAGCTGTGCTCTCTCCAGCACCAAACAGGAAGCAGTAAACCAGGTACACCCTCTAAACTTCAGCAATCATCTGACATCCCATTCGATATTCAAATCGCTACTTTAGGTAAATGGTAACGTTAAACATGGTGTATCGTTTGTTCGTAAAAAATCTTGATATTGATTTTGGGACAATGACATGGCTGGATAGCTGGCTAGTCTTGTTGTTAAACATACTGTCAAATTGTATTTACTCTTTGTCAACCGTATGCAATGTTACTGACTTTGAATCTTGCCAGCATAACATTAGCTTTCTAGCTAATAGTTGAGCCAAAGGGTTCTATGAGCTGAGCGGACTAGAAATTCCAACCGTTGCTAAGTCGTATCTAAGGTTCATCCAGTTTACTGGAGTAGTGAATAACATTTCCATTGCTAAAGAACCTTATGGGGTGATAACTATTGTTCCAAGCATTAAGTAAACCTTCAGGGGTTATGGGTACGAGTTACGTTTTTATGAAATTTGAGATTTTGATTGCAAAAAGCATAAAAATTCAAAAGGAAAGTCCTACTTTTTATTTCTTTGTTAAGTGACCATGGTATGAGCGGGGCAATGCCCTTTGAGGTGTCCATTATCACTTTTAATGGAAGATGTGCAGGCATGAATGGTTGCCTCCATGAAGGCCATTAAAAACTGATAATGGACAGCTCATCAGGCATTATCCCTTACTCACTGCACAATGTATGTGCAACATATATTCAGACAACAGTTTGTATGATATCAAACAAATTGGTACCCAATGAATGATGCTATGTACTTATTGTAAAGTTACGTAGGTTAGGGTTAGGAAAAGAAACATGGTGATGATGTACCTTAAAATAAGTCATAGTTTACTTGGTTTCACATGGTTCCAAATATCAGTCTCCTGGTTGAAAATCCTGTGTTTTGGTCACATAATCACAGCCCTCCCAATACATGGCTAATACACAAATTAGGCCCAATCCCAACTCCTATCTTAACCCTCAATCTTAATTCTCAAACTCAACCCTCAATCTCACTAGCCCTCAAAACCAAGTGATGGGGCTATCTTGTGACTTTAAAATGGGACACCCCTCAAAGGCAAATACGTCTTAAGACTGTCGGGGGCAGCAATATGCCAAAACTCTGTTCAGTCTGTCAATTCAAAGAAGACGAAATATATGTCATCAGTAGTCGTCGATAAAAAGACGTGATGAGTTATTTTTTCCAGCACTTTATTTCAATTCTTGTACAAAACAAGCAGTGACAGACATGAACAGAACAAATATGCCAGGGTTAAGAGAAAAGAAAAAGAAATAAAATAAACAAATAAATAAATAAAAAAGTTTAGCAGCTCAAACAATTAAGTTGTTTACATATTTTCAGAGTCTTTATAGCTTTGGAGTTTGTGGAGTGCTGAATGGTTTCTAAGTATTGCTGCATTTCATTCATAAAAATTTTGAACAAGGGTTTTCTGTTACAGATAATAGATAGATTAATGATATAGAATTGTTTTTGTTTTGAAATGCTGACATCATAAAATCCAAACAGCACATCTTTGTACAGTAGTGAAAATAGAACATAAATGTTGCAACGAATATACTCGACAAAATCTTCCCAAATAGTGACAGTATAGGGGCAGCTCCAAAACAAATGTACAGTTACCAAACAACAATCTTCGACAATGCCGTCTGCAGCTGTGCTGATTTCATATTGAAACAGAATGCTTGATCATTAGGGGAACAGTTGCCGTTGTGACCGAGAATTATGTTATGAATATGAACAGTTCACAAGTTACAAATTACCCACTCCCATAGTTTTTTTGGAGCCTGCTTGCTTTTTGTAAACTTGTCTTCATTGGTGGCCCTGAAATGAATCAGGGCTTGTGTTTTGTCTGGTGGCCCTGAAATGGAACAGAGATAACAACATTACTTTCTTTTATTTTTTATTTTTTTGGGCTACCTGTCAGATATTCGTTAAGTTATTAGTTTAGTTTCATGCAGTATTGCAAGTATTATCACAATGAATACTGTAGTCAACATCCAGCAGAACTGGTGAGGCTGTTTACACAGTCACACAAGTGTTATCTGGTGACTTTCATCCACGTTAACGTTTCACTCTTTGGGTTATAAGTTGATATTCAACCAAATAACCTGTACCACAACAACCGACGTAACTTATTCAGCGGAAAGTCACCAGATAATACGATCACTAACGTTAACCTGCAGCTGTAACGTTACCAGCTGCAGATTCTACGGCTACAGGAGATGACACCGTCCAGTCATCTTACAAACATTTCACGTATATTAAAACAACTTAACAACTACGTTATCACTGAGAAAAAAGGACTTTTTGTAACTGAATGACAGCATACTCGGTTATCAGAGAACCGGGGTTACGTGCGGCGGGGCAGGCAAGCCGTCGCCCGCGACCAAAAATATGTGTGTTACACTACAAAGAGCTCTATAGTCTGTAAAATGACGTTAAACTAAAATAATGCAATGGTTATCATAATTTTAAAACAACTATTAACGAGGAAATACTCACATTGATAACTCTGCTTCCTTACGCTTGTCGCCGCCAGCTTGCATTGACTGAATCGTCTGTACTTGGCTGCGTTCGGCTGAGCTCGGCGGATGATACGCAAAGGATTCTGGGATAGCACTTACTGCCAAGGGTGGTCCTGGAAAATCTTAAAAGTGAGGGCCATACAGCCCTTATTCTTGACCCTCAACACTCTGAGAATCGGGACAGCACTAGCACTTCGCGGGAGCGTGGATTTTTGAGACTGAGGGTTAAGATTGAGGGTTAAGATAGGAATTGGGATTGGGCCTTAGTATGTCTTAGTGTGTGTGCGTGCGTGTGTGTGTGTGTGTGTGTGTGTGTGTGTGTGTGTGTGTGTGTGGATACTTGCACAAGGGCACCAACCAAAAAGAAAACAGAAAAAAAAGAAAGAAAAGGCATGACAAGAAAAAAAACAGCTCAGTCCATTAATATCTGGCTGTTGCTGTGGAATTTGTTTTCTCTTGTCAGGCGGTTGTGGCTGTCACAGTGATGAGTGGGGCCGAAGCGTTGAGCGCCTGTATCACTCTGACGGAAAACACAGAGATAGAGCGAGAGAGAAAGAGCAATGAAGGGCGAGTAGGAGAGAGGAAGCGGGTGAAGGAGAAGGGACAGGAGAGGAAAGATGAACAACTACCAGGCAAAAAAAGACAGAAAATGACAATGGTGAAGAGGAGGGAGAGTGACAGCAGTGGTGACTGAAGACGGAGACAGAGAGACGCAGTCTGAGTAGCAGGTTGGCTCTCAGCATGGGTCTGAATGTGTAAACACACACAGTCTTCATCAGACTGACATAGGACCTGCTCTAAAGCACAACAAGCATTTTTTTTTTCCAACACACCATATCTGTTGCGCAACCTGTCAAGTCGTGGCACTTGTCAGATTGGCTGCATTTAGCAGTGAACGCTTTCAGCTAAAAGAGTTGAAGTGGCATCAGCAGACAGTCTTCTGAGTTCCTGAAGCAGTTGTTAAGACTATTTGTTTGGAGGATGTTGCATGTACATGTTTGGATGTTTGTGATAGAGGTTTAGTTGTCGCTGCAGAACCTACTGCAGGCAAATTGTGGGAGACAGTTTGCTTGTTTGCTCACAGATCAGTGTTTGCAGTCAGAGCTGAGCTGCAGCAGTAAAACATCTCCAATTTTAATCTCAAAACTCAAAATTCAAAGACTTTCTCAAGGTTAGCACTCTTCAAAAATGATTCTGGGTGAATGCTTGTCTCTTTGCTTATAATTATCAGGAAAACTACTCAAAATATATTCAAGTGAACTGGAAAGTTAGATTATTGGCCAAGGACGGTATGATTCATTCATTATGTGGATAGTATTACCATGGGTCGATTTACAGTGGACCTTATTCTTAACCTTGGAAAGAGTAGATTTAAAAAATGTTGAACTCAGTGCCCACTTATTAGATTTCTCCAAGAGCTTTCATCCACATCTCATGGCCTTTATCAACAAATAGTTTGCTCAGTTGTTGCTCAGGTGTCTCCTGGACTGTGAGACTTAGAAGCAAGCTGGTTCCAGTGGTGTAGTCTACCTGACATACACCAGTGATACTCAACTTAAGGTCCATGGGCCAAATGTAGCCCACCATAGAATGATTCACATCAAGGAAACTATAAAAGAAGGAAAGGACATGGCATCAGTGACCGCATTCGAGTTTTGCATGGGAGCCAGAGTTTGGTGCCACTTCTATTGAAGTCACACTATAACCCATGACATCTTTGTTGTTTCATCTTTGACTAAAAAAATCTTTCGCAAAATTTGACAATATACATCACGTGATCTCGACTGCTGGTTTTGTTTTGTTTTTCTAAAGTTGCGCATTCATTTTCCTTGTCATTGGTCTCCAGACAGGTCACTGCACTGTCTAGAGCCCTTGTTTGGTCCAAGATAACTAACATTACTATTGTTTTTAATGTTATATACTTTATTAATCCCTGAGGGGAAATTCAATTTTTCACTCTGTTGTCAATTACACACAGGTCCGAACACACACATGCACAAACTGGACCTATACATGCACTAAGTGGAGAGATGTCAGAGTGGGCTGCCCATGACAGGCGCTCTGAGCGGTTGGGGGGTTCGGTGCCTTGCTCAGGGGCACCTCGGCAGTGCCCAGGAGGTGCACTGGCACCTCTCCAGCTACCAGTCCATGCTCCATATTTTGGTCCGGACGGGGACTTGAACAGGCGACCCTCCGGTTCCCAACCCAAGTCCCTATGGACTGAGCTACTGCCGCTGAACTCATAAGTTTGGTAAATATCCACTAGCATAACCAGCACAGATATGATGTGTTTAAGTGTGATTTGAAATGCCCGCTCCATTGACTTCAATAAAAGTGGCACCAAACTTTGGCTCGGATGCAAAATTTGAACACTGTCACTTACTGTATGTAATGTTCTTACCTTCTTTTATAGTTTCCTTGATACACGCTGGATTTTTTTTTTACTTGAAATGTTAATAAGGTGGCAGAGTGCACAGAACAGCATCAAAGCAGAGCTTGTTTAACAAAAATAGTACCAGGGGAGGTTCCCCTAGACCCTCTGATGGAGGTCCAGGTTAAACCCTAAGTGTCCAGACAACCTAGAAACCCCCTCCATACACCTGACCTGTGCAGGGCTGCTGCAACTGGATTGCCTCTTGACAAAGAGGAGTAAGGACAGCCAAGAGTGAAAGGTTGAAAACAGGCAATATATATACTGATAAATACCACTGTTTGTTTAACTGCCCCCTGGCCTCGTCCTTTTGCTAAAGTGGCTCCCAGCCAAAGCTAGTTAAATATCTCTGGTATACACTATGTACCCACTGGAAGTGCTCCAGGATTTCTGTATACCAACTTAAAACTGCACAAGAATACATAAATGGTAAACGGACTCACATTTGTAGAGCTCCTGTCTAGTCTTCCAACCAGTCAAAGCTCTTTTTACACTACATGTCACATTCACCTATTCACATACACACACCCATACCCTCCTGAGACCCAAACTTTTGTTTGGTATGCATTTTTAATTTCTCCTAGCTATTTGGGATCAATAGGACCCAATAAGTATAAAAAACCCCCACTGTAAACAATAATTAAGTCCAAATGTCATCCAATGAGACTATAATAAGGTCCTAATGTCTTTAAGCCATGTCAAACTGCAAACATTATTAATCATAAATAAACAAGGTTCAACCATAGAATGTGATCAGGTTTTGGACCTTGTCCACTTTTGTGCTGGGACCGGCTGTAGACTGATTTGGCAGAAATGGCTGCCATCTTGTTTTTAAATGGATTAGTGAATCATGTTCTTACTACCACTAGATGGCACAAAATAGTGTCCACGAACAAGGACAACAGGTCCAAGTTAAGTAGATGAAGTATAAGGTAAAGTAAACCCAAAATGTGATGTCCTCAATAGGATAGTACATGAAGTTACTGTGTAGGTTTCAGTTTGTCCTTGAATAAACACTGCAGCTCATCAAGAGCCACGTAAAGTCTACGTGTCTTGCGTTTCAACTGCTGGCTAAAGTGAAGCTGGTTAGCATCAACCACAGCCCTGGCAGTAGCTCAGTCCATAGGGACTTGGGTTGGGAACCGGAGGGTCGCCTGTTCGAGTCCCCGTCCGGACCAAAATATGGAGCGTGGACTGGTGGCTGGAGAGGGGCCAGTTCACCTCCTGGGCACTGCCGAGGTGCCCTTGAGCAAGGCACTGAACCCCCCAACCGCTCGGGGCGCCTCACCAAGGGCAGCCCCCTCACTCTGACATCTCTCCACTTTGTGCATGTATAGGTCCTGTTTCTTTCGGACCTGTGTGTAATTGACAAGCAAGAGTGAAAACATTGAATTTCTCCTCAGGGGGATTAATAAAGGAAATAAACTTAAACTTAACTTAAACTTTGAGTAGCTAGTTGGGTCATCAAAGTATACCCACTACAAAAAACTTGAGTACGCCACTAGCTAGATTCAGCAGCTAGCTGTTCATATAGCAGTACTGTCCTTACTTAGTCATTTCCCCCTGCAACCTGTTCTCATTTCCAGGTCATCATATGCCAACGGTTTGTCACGGACATCGACGTGTGGTACCAATGCCAAAGTCACCCTTTGCTGTTTCTGTGAGATGCGCAAAAAAATCATACTTCTAATGTAATCATGGGCCAGTAATTCATGCATAACCAACATATTTTGGCAGGCTGCGATCACGTGACCAATGCGCTGATGGGAGTAAAAAGGAAGCGGTAGCAAGCAGACTGTAAGGAGGCAGGTTGAGGTGGTGGATGGCGCACAAAACACAGGACTTTCTCCCGGGACGTTCCCTGGTAGACTGATGTTTGTAACCGTGTGAGCTTTGAATCATTTTAAGGTACATCCTCACAGTGTTTCTCTTCCTAAACCTAAACACAGTAACTTAACTAGCCTAAACCTAACCTTCATAAATTTATGTTAATTACATTACTTTACGTTAAGGATGTAACGTCATCCGTTGGGTGCTAATTTGTAGGATATCATACAAACTGTTGTGTGTGCCATTTTGTAGGATATCATATGAACCTCTTAATGAGGATATGTTGCATATTCAATTATATAAAACACATTACGTAATCCTCACAGTGAGTTATACAACATGTATTAACTCGTGATTTCAATGGACAAAACATTCACAGATGGTTAAATACTGTTTGCTAATGTGTCCAAAACTCAACTTGCCAGTACCACCATGAAACCAAAAGTTCATACCTGCTGGAGAACACCAAGATATGGGGTACTGTCAGTGCAGAGAAATAAATTATATTTTCTATTTTCTTTGCAATATTTTATGAGCTAGTAGTAACTACAACTTTGGCCAAAAACTTACATAATATGGACATAATTAGAAATAAATCCTGGGGATAAACATTCTAATTTCTTTACAAAAATCTATAAATCTGGGAAAAAAGCTGAATTATCTTTTGGCCTCTCTTGTGCATATTATGCAATAAACCAAAACATATTTACATTAAACATTTTTACTGAGCTTATGTGTTAAATATCTCTGTACATGTATTTGAAGTTGTCAATTCAGTGCATTGCACCATCATTATGGCTGCTTGCACGTTTGGCTGCACTGGACTGCATGCGGGATGAGACAGGAGGCGCTTCAGTAAGATCCATGTTTTATTTACTGGACTGTAGCCACTTGGCAGCAAACATGTGTTCCTTCGAAAGCCTAGCTTTGTTAAAAGGACAGGCCTGGCAGTTTGCTGTTCGGAAGATGCAAGCTGTGAAATTCCAAATGTGAGAGCAACATACATTAAGGTGCTAAAGGCTATTTCTATTCTGTGTAGTCCACAGAGGAAGGCTGCACTGTGTTTGTGCATGCTGAAATCACTTCCCGGTTGTTTTTATGGGACATAATTCGCTGCTATGAACATTTAATATGGTTTTTTCCTTCCTCTATAAAGATTTTCCCTCTCTCTGTTAGCTTGGTGACATCTGTTGATATCCCGATGGCTTGCTGACATCTATTATTGAGCTTGAAAAGGATGTGTTCAATTGGATAATAACAAGTTGCAAGCTGCAACATTCTTATGTGTTTGTACCCTTTCAAATTCAGCCTTTCAGAAAGCCAGAGGAGTGCGAGTTTACTGTTCTGTCCCTCACAGCGAGGCACCTCTTCAATCATTAAAAAGGCGTTTGGTGTGTGTTGCTCATACCAGCAGCTCTCAGCCACCTCCTTCGCAGTCTGCGTAAAAGCCATGTGTGCACTCAGAGACACAGGGAAAAACAGTAATTTGAAATATGCATATAACCATGGCCTCCCCTGAACCAGAATGTCTCTGCCCTCAGAGGCGGGAGTTATGGGCCCCCCTGGTGGCCTCCCTACTGATTACTGAAGAGGCCTATCAAGTACAGGCCCAGGTGCCCCTAAATTGAATCCCTGTAATAGCTGTAAACTTAAATCCGTAGAAAAATGTGACATTCATAATGCACGGTAATGCTACACCACAAAGAGACTCAAAACCACCACAAAGAGAAACAAAGCTATAACGCCAAGATTCAAAATGAATACAAAAAAGTTACAAAATGACTACAGAGGAATGCAAAATGCTGATGATGGCATATACAGATGTGGTGGTTAGTAGTTGAACTTCGCCAGTTTTTTGTTTCACTTTAACTTTTCACTTTTCTTGACAGAGGTACACTCATTGGAGAAGAAAGTACAGTAATTGGGTTAAGTGAAGCGGACCTTGTGATGAACTTTGCACATAGCATCTTCTAATCACTCAGTGAGATCAGCCGGACCAAGAGCCCCTCAAGGGTGCCCAGGGAAGAGAGCAGGGATAAGGAGTAGGCTGGCCCAGCTTGGACCTTGGGCTGATCCACTACCTAGGCTGCTCCTGGCTGGTCACAGGAAAGTGAAATGGATGAAGTAGGACTCATGCTGGACCAGCAACAGGCGATCAGAGACTGGTGTCCACATCTTTGCAGACACCTGGCTCCATTGTGGCATCTTGGTATTTCATGAAGAGGACACAGGACTCTATTTTTCCATCAGCCATGCTTGGTGCTCAAATGTAGTAAAAATGATGGACAATGCTTCCCACATGTAAAACTCTTGATCTAGGGTGACCATATTTTGATTTCCAAAAAAGAGGACACTCGCCCCGGCCACGAGATAGCCTACTTAAGTGATACTCGCAGTTTACTCAAAGATGCCTTTTAATTTTAATATGTATGGATAGAATATTCAGTTATATTACAAAATAATATCTCTCAAAGACAGAAATTTAGATAGGCTTCTCAGAGGTTACTCAACTTGCTTTAATTATGCCTAAAATAATAATCTTTTTACAAGTTTCAATTGTACAAAAATAAATATAAATGTAAAAAAATATAAATGTAAAATAAATGTAAAATCTCTGGAATGAAATAATGATAGAAATAATGTCTCTTCTTTATTAGAAAAATCAACTTGTAAAATAATAGCTATCTTTTCAAGTCTTACTGGACAAATAAATAAATAATATGAAATAATGTTCTAAATAATACCTCTTCTGTATTAGAAAATCTAACTTTGAGCTCTGCGGCACCTTTATTAGACACAGAATCATATGTGCCAGCTTTGCACACGGTGCACTCAACCTTCCATATATCCCTACCCTTGCCGTCGCGCACCGCTTGGATTTTCCGCCCGAGCGCTGTGTACAGAGTTGAAATTATTTGAACTTTGACCGCGCCGCTGTGCCGCACCTGGCGGTGAGCGAAGCACGTTCTTCTTATCATGTGAAGGCCGCTTTAGAATAATGCTGCGCCGTCGGTGTCTGCTGCTTCCTCGTTGTGAGTGTTGGAGATCCGCCGATAAGGCAGCCTCTCGAGGATTACGCACACACACACACACACATACACACATACACACACAAGGAAAACCGGACATTATCATCAATTTATAAACACCCGACAGGGCGTGAAAAGTGGACATGTCCGGGCAAAAGAGGACGTTTGGTCAGCCTACTTGATGCAAACATACTGTCCGTATTATTTGCCCATATAAATCACCATTTTGTATTGCTGCTGACACAAATTAAAAAAATGCATTACACTTTTTGTTTTGTTTTTTAATGTGTAACATAAAGGGACTACAGCTGCATTTCATTGTGCAATCCTGTGTTTAACGACAAAATATGAACCTTAAAAAGATTGACACAGACCCACAAAATTGCTACAAATAGAAGCAAAACAACCAGAAAGATGACAGAAAGCCATGTAAAATGAAGTCCTGAAGTCCTGCCCTACCACCTCCGGTTGTGTAGCAGTTTTCAACCGTTTTCAACACATCCTTTACTAACTTTTGCAGTGTTTGATCTTGCGGGGATGTAGCCATTTTTCTGCCATGGTTCGCGTCCTGTAGGTGATATTTTTGTGGGCGTGTTACACCAAAACCTGTTTCCCCCCGGCAATATTTTTGCAAGCGCACCGTTGCTGTGGCACCGCCCAGAACGATTGTGATTGGTTGAAAGAAATACAAGCAGCCGGGGCGTTTTTTTCTCCAATCTTAAAGTGAGAGTCGGCCCAGCCAGACCTTTCTTTTCTTGAGAAAGGTCTGGTGAGCGAGACTACCCACTTGGAGGTGTGTCTTTAACTGATGATGGCTTGTCTTGGATGATGACATTTTAAAGCAGCAGGCTGACCCATGGCTAAAGTCCCCTGTTATTATTGCTGCACGGTTTTTTCCACAGCAGGGTAAGTACAAGAAGTTTACCTGTTGGAGGTGAGCTGTTGTCTGCAGCTCTTCATCAAGATCTGACTGTGACTGTCTCTGCTTTTACTCGTCATCCCTGTGATATTAACAGACCTGTTTTTATTGAAGAAAAGTCAGTAAAGTAAAAAAAAAATCCCCTATTGTTTTGTTTTGTAAAAGTATTTATAGTGAAGCACCAAAATAAGGAAATGCTGGGTTTCCAGCAGTGACTCGGTGTCGTAAGGAACGCCATGATTCTGGAGTCAATGACAGCGATCTGCAACAACAGCAGCTGGTCTACCTAAGAGATCACAGTAGAAGAGGCGGCTCCAAAATTCAAAACTTGTGGAGCCCAACGATCTACGTGGTGGAAAAAGCCCAAAGGATGGATGGTTTAGTACTTTCAGTTACATACCTGGAAAATCCCCAAACAGTAGAAACGTGTTCATCGTTTATTGATTAACCCTATGGGCCTGAACGACGCATAGTGTGTCCAGATTCACACCTGTTCTTCTCTATTGATTTTCCACGCATATCACGTGAAACAGCGGAATCGTGGCTTTCGACAAGACCAAGCACTTGTCGGTAGTCCAATGTTTTCACAGCGAAAAAAAATGATAAAGTTATACTAAAATTATGTATAACAAAGCTTTCATGCAGCTTTGCACACACATTACTCTTGGATGGATTACTCGCGAATGCAGGCTTGCACAGAAATGCCACGCATATCACATGAAAGCGCAGGAGCAGAGCTTTCCACTGATACCACACAT
>NC_065518.1:31840083-31844542 GCF_006386435.1 Epinephelus moara | reverse complement strand
AGAGAGACAAGGAGAGAGATGCAGGTAATAACAGTAGCTTACAACAACATTATTGAAAGTAATAATATTATAGTTATAGTTCTGGCTACTGGTTAGCCGAGATTGTCCTGAAAAAAAACATGATATAGCATGTGTATGTAGCATTTATAATGACTGTGATATGAGCGTAAAAGGCAGTAAAAATACCCCAAAGGGTTAAACCTATACCTCCTAACCTTTGCCCCCAAGAACCTTCTAAAGCAGATCCACATATGCACACAAGCACTGCTGAAGAAGACGAGGAGACACATGACAGCATCTCTGTAGTGACCAGCTCTCTGTGCAGAACTCTGGTTTGATCTCTAAAGCACCCCCTGAAAGTGGACCTGGGGCTCCACTGAGTATTTTTAAAGTCAGATTTCCTGGATATGGCAATTAACTCCGCTGGGCTGCAGTGTTGGCGTCTTCCTTACATGGAAAGTGAAGCTAAGCAGAGTAGGAAGTGATGTGTGAGGTGGGAGTGACCGGCCAGGTAAAAGTGGCTTGGGCAAGTACTCTGCAGGTATAAATGGGAGAGATATAGGAAGAGCCTGCTACATTAACATAACACATATGGCTGAAAGTGAACATCAAACAATAAAATAAAGCAGATATCTAAAGTAAAAACAAAACACAGGAGAGAAATTAAACTCCAAACCACAGAGATACAGTTAGAGGCTACAAAAGTCCTGAGAGCTGAACACACAGACTTAAGAAAACATGTCTTTCTGGACTCCTGCAGAGACAGAGTCTTGCAACATACACAGCTTGTTTCAGGGGAAAAAGTGG
Source organism: Epinephelus moara (assembly GCF_006386435.1). Taxonomy (NCBI): domain Eukaryota; kingdom Metazoa; phylum Chordata; class Actinopteri; order Perciformes; family Serranidae; genus Epinephelus; species Epinephelus moara. The sequence goes on along the minus strand of NC_065518.1, from coordinate 31,843,735 downwards.
GGTCATCTGGGGTTGGAGGCTGTTGGCGAGACATCACTGCTACCCGCTTGAGGGTGGGCGGCCCGGCTTTTTGACCTACTCCGGAGAAGGTCCATCTCATGCGCGGCTCAGTGTGGCACAATCAATCAATCAATCAATCAATTTTATTTATAAAGCCCAATATCACAAATCACAATTTGCCTCACAGGGCTTTACAGCATACGACANACAACATGGTTTGACTTGGTGTGGTCAGTAGTGACAGTGAAAAAGGCCCAAAAGAGACCCATTCAGAACATAATCATTGAAAAAAAGACAACAAAGTGATGCACAGTGGCTAAATAGAAATGACAAACAACCAACATAATTAAAAATGATAGAAGGGATAGAAAACTACAACACAGATGCAAAACAACCTTAAAGAGATTGAAATGACCAGAAACAGACAAACAAAATGACTAAAGAGATGTAAAACGACCAGAAAGACACAAAACAAGACTAAATCAAAGCAGTCTTTACAAATAGCTACCTAATTCAGAAACAAATGAAAATATTGTTAATACAGCTAAATCATACCTCAAATGTAAAACAAATCATCACTCATAAAAAATAAAAATTACATTTACAAATGCACCTGTGACTGATTTTACAGTCAATAAAACTGGAGAATAACTTCAACAATGTTGAAGTTTGTGTGTGCACATTCTCACCATACATTCTTTTATCAATGACAGTTTATGTGTGGGATATTGCATTTGCGTAGTTTTTGTGAATACGTATCATTTACACATCTGGCCCGATTTTACAGATGTCCCCCTAAACCTGCCCCTGTTGTCCAAACACGAGTGCCTGAAAAGCAAAGAGGTTTAACAGCGGTTACAGACACCCCACTTGATGGGAACACAAACCCTCTTCAATTGTTGGCATCCAAATCCTCCTCAGTGTGATTCCCCCACTTCAAACAGCCCCCCATCTCTCTGATCCAGGCCCGAGACAAAAGATCATTGATGCCCTTGACAGTGTCCCATGTCCTGTTTTAAATCCCCTCCTCACTCTAAATCCCTTGGTGTCTCTCCCTCTGCAGGAGTTGTGAGTTAGTCCCTTAGCTTTGCATCATGCGCAGGTTCAACTCAAATAACAAGAATATTTTTACTATGTGGCCTGCTGGCACAGTAAGAAGGGAGCTTAAAGGAGCAGTGTGTAAGATATAGGGGAATTTAGTTACATCTAGTGGTGAGGATTGTGTATTGCAGCCAGTCGAAACTTCTCCTGTGTTAGAATTTCTTAAGGGTTCATTTTTCAATTATCCAAAACAAATGGACCAGGTGATTGACCAGGCTACTGTAGAAACATTTTCACACCTGTAGTTCACTGCAGTGGGTCGTGTCAAGGGGGAAGTAAAAGAGAAATTGTTGCCTTTTACTCCCAGTCTGCTTTATATTCACCCCAGCAAAGACCAATTTTTCTTTGCCATGTTTTCTAGCAAAGACAAAGCTAGAAACTTTGTTTTAAGAACGTCTGAAATGGCTACTACCTCAGCTGTTGCTTTGTGTAATGACCCCCTTTCTGCACCCACCACCAAGTTTAGATTACACACACAAGGTAGTGATCAAATCAACCTATCAGCAGTTGCATGTCCAAACTTACTCATGTCTGCTGTAACTGCTAACAGTATCTTCTTACATTCTTGTGTTTCAAAATTTTAATTTAAAAGATAAGCAACCTTAAGCAAAAACTCAGAAGGGTCACATCAGTATCTTTTTAACCTGGACCCTATTTTCCCATGTTTCTGTGTGCAAATAACTAATGGAACTGTTTGAACTTGGTCCAGTATAGGTCCAATAAAAGTGCTTGTTTCCCTTTCTTTTTAATTATTTGTTTTTTTGCTACTTATAGGCTTAGATCATTATTTAAGTGTCTGACAACATTATGGAAAGGATCCCCACAGACACAGACCTTTTTTGTTGATCCTTTTTTTTTTACCAGAAACAGCCCAAAATCACCATTGCCAAACACAATGGATTCCATTTAAATTAACAATAATTTATCATCATAAAACTCACTTCATTCAAAGTCAACAGAAACAATAAAACTCACAAAAAACTGTCTTGGTTCGTCTTTTCACCATTCCAACAATCACCAACTCTGGATTAGTTGAAATAAACCCTGAATTCACCTAGTCAGATGTGAAAATATGCTGGCTCTACAGGCACTACAACTGCTGTTTATTTTCAAATGGAGTGTGGTGCATTTGGCAATGGCAATTTTGGGGCTGTTCCTGGTTGAACAAAAAGGATCTTACTCTCTAACAGAAAGCTCTATCTTTGTAGGAATCCTTTCCAAAATGTTGTCAGACACTTTAAAAAAATCACCTGAGCCTGTCAGTGGCAAAAACAAGCACTTTTCCTTATTTTTTCTTTCGTGCTCCCGACAGCGAGAGCCATAGAGGCACAATTCCCTCTTACAATTCCCAACACTGCAACTCACACCAAAACAATCTAGACTGATAAACAGCACTACAGGTAAGAGGAAAAATATGTATTTTTGATTCGGGGGTGAACTGTCCCTTTAGAGTATTAGAGGGACTGACATCATTCAGGCTATAGTTATTAGCTATTCCCACCACTATTCAGCTAAGGCCTGAACCTCTGCCACCATATTATCAGACTAGTTTACAGATTTAAGACTAGTTTAGAATGGATACCAATGTGACAATATAGCACAGCACCAGGGCATTGTCCACTGTGGGACAGCGTTGTCAGAGTATCTGAATGGCTAGCCTCCACCATCACAGGCTGAGTAGTTTCCAGATGGCGTCTTGTCTCCTCTGCTAGTATTAGCATCTTGTGTCATGTTATGAGCCACTCTCATGCCCTCTGACCGACTTATTTACGAACAGCTTGCACAGTATATCAGTGGTAGCACCAGGACAGACGCAGAGCTTTGCAACAACTCAGCCATATGTAATCCCTGTCCATGTGATACACAGGCAGTGTGCAGAATGTGTGTGCATCCTTATATTGACTTCCTAAATTCACTGTCCTTTTCAGCCTACAGGGTCTTGATAGGAAGTGACCATAAAATGCCCAAGAGGTTTAAACTATAGCACTTTACCACTGTACTGTACTGACCAGTCATGTGGAAGAGCCTCAGTTTAGCCTACGCAGAATTTAGTTTATGCGGCCAACCTGGGATTGCTAGATAAAAGGAAAAAGTCCAACATTTTGCACTTGTGCTTTCATGTTGCTCCACCCTGAAGAGAAAAGAAAATGTGTGTGGTAGAGAGAGTTCATGTTGGCACACTGTTTTCTTTCAGTGGAACTGCTCCAAAATGTTATAACGTCATGCCCTATACATTTATTTTAGAATCTTTAAAAAGGAAAGGCTTGATGACAAAATCCTAACTCAAGGTCTACTCTGAGCATTGAGTTTGTTTGGCTGTCATGGACAGAGTTGGGTATAATGCGTTACAAAGTAACGCGTTGGAGTACTTTGATTACTTTTTGCAGTAACGAGTAACCTAACGCGTTAGTTTGCTGTTTGAGTAATCAAATACTTAAGTACATTTTCAAACAAGACATCAGTTACTTCCGTTACTTTTAGAACGCTGGTCCTTCAGCTCCGAAACAGCAACGGCTGTCGTTTGGTTCTAATAACGGAGATAACGTTAAAC